>NC_058119.1:11960416-12278333 GCF_914725855.1 Thunnus albacares
AACAAGAATGACAGTTTGTTTTTAAGTTCTGCTTTAATCACATTATTTTCCAGTTAAGGACCATAAGCCCTCTTAACTAGCAATTTACTAGCAGTACTACATTTATTAATGATGTCATACCCCATGCAGTAAATGTCAAATCCCAGTTTAATGTGATTCTTTCAGGGAATACAGAAAACAGGCACGCGTTTTTCTTTTTTTATTTACTGAATCAGGGATTGCATCACCCCATACTACGTAAAATCGGTGAGTCGAAAGGGAAGACAATAATATTAGCTGTGTATTTATAAGCTTTGCTGGGCAGCTCTATTCAAAATCCTCATGCAGAGATTATACTGTAGGTCAGATATTTCTCCAAAAGCTTAATGCAGCCATGCAAACAGCTTAGATTCAATATGCATGTTGCCCTGACCTTTCTTATGTGTAAGCTGAAAGGTTTAAAATGAGCTTAATACATTCTTTTATTTCTAATAGATTCACAGCTAAAAATGGTGAATCTGAGAGGTTACTGAAATTCTTCCCCTCAGCCCCTAAAACAAGGTGTTCACACCTGATACTGCATGAAATAAAATACTTTTTCTGAGAAGTTGTTGAATGTGACCTTCAAAATTGTTTTAGATCTGCCTTCATTCAACACAAGAAGGTATTTCAAGATCAGTTAGAAGGCAGGAGAAAAGAAACTAATTTTTCATCCCATTTTAAAGCTTCACATCAGGTCATGTCAGCTGTCATTGAAACCGTGTCCCTCAATCCATTCACATGAGCAGATGTATTGAAAGTCCTCTAAGAAATTTGGTAAATGGGCTGCATTTATGGCATTCTTTTATTCATAACACTTTAGAATTTGCCTTTCATTCAGTTTTTCACAATAACAAACTGATGGCAGTGCGCTACCATGCAAGACACTGTCCCATTAAACCATCAGGAGAGCATTTGGGGCTCAGTACACTTTGACATGTGGACAAGAGGAGTCAGGGATCAAACCACCAACAATGTGATTAGTGGAAGACCCTCTCTACCTCCTGAGGAACACAGGTCCATTGTAGCTGTCCTTTTTGACTATTTTTCACATAGGACCTTGTAATTTAACAACATAGTGCCATTATAAAAAGTTAAATTCTGTCTTGTAGAGTGTTAGGTGCGAAAGAAATACTCCTAATGCCAATGTTAATCAGGTGAAGTGTCTTTAAAGACCAACCTGTTTCACTATTTGACAGATAATATACTATCACACATTAAACATCTTCAACATTATGTGATGGTTTCTCCAAAAGTTCCTGTATTGAACTCTGACTGAATGAAAATCAAATGAAAGCTCCAACCAGCAGGCTCAGTAATGTTTCCCATGGAACTTTAAGGTAGATATGAGATATGAGTAATAGGCAGCTCACAAAACTGTGTCAAAATGGAATTGGTTTTGTAAGTTTGGTAATAGCTCAGTTAGTTTGGTTAAATGCATGCTTGTCTGCTAAACAGTATACCATTATTGTGTTTTGAGTATCTGCTTGTCAGTAGTTGCAGGTAAACATTACCATAGCTGCAAGTTCTTATGGTTTTGAAAAAAATACATTATATCATAAAAAATGTGTTTTTCAGTCTCTATTGACATGGTAGCTCTTGGGTTGCTGAGTGAGTTTACTACTGTCACTGTGACAGCCCATTCTTATTTGTTTTGGCGTGTGCAAGCTGCTGTCAGTCCAATGACAAGAAGTAGTGACAACACTGATGCAAAGTGATCGATGAAAAATGCTGCACAAAACACAGCAGCAGTGACCGCTTTCCACAGACAAAGACCACCAGAAATCAAGAAAAAAATAGAAAACTTTGAAGTTTAAACGGATGAAATAACAACATTTAAAATACTACCACTTACAACAGATGGCACATCAAAACTAAAAAATTGCTTTTATTTTAAAATGTTGATGAGTGTGGATGAGTAGTTTTGTGTTTTGCAAAATAAATGTGGGTGAAAAATACAATCCTTTATCTCAAATTTTGAGGTGCTTGGCATTCATGAAAACTCTCACTACGTGTTTGTCTATTATGACTGTCATTTTTTTCCCTTGCTAGTTGACTTTGCAGACTACTTCTTGGACTTCTTCAGAGATTTAAGAAAACGAGAGTCCCTGCTTTTCCATACCCTTGAGCAGTGTTGTCTGTCAATGGGCACATCAGAGCTGTCACTCACAAGGCCACAAGAGCATGAACTAGTAAGACATCTGAGATGTCACTGTTCCCTCGTTGACAACCAGATAGAGGATGCTCCTCCGAAAATGACTCTTATACACTATCAGGCCACAATTGTAGTCATCAATTTTGTTTTAACATACTGAATACTGATGCTTTAACCTTTTTCCTTTTGTTTTTTTTTATTGAATATATCATTTAATCGTACTGCCTTTTCTGTACTACAGCAACTCAAAAGAAAATGAATAAGTAGGACTTTTGTTACATTTGCATGTTAAATAAGTGAATATTTTTGTTTTTTCTCTGCTTGGGACTAATGGTTTTTCTCAGTGTTTTCCATCACCTCTATCTTAGCCTGATATTGATGTCTGTTCACTCAGCCTTTACCAAAAGCACAAACCTTTTGTGTTGTTCCCCTCCTGCTATCATTTACAGGGATTATCAGTCTAACCCACCCCCACCGCCCCCAAATTATTACTGCCACAAATAGTAGCAGTCACATTCACCGGCTGTTGTAAGTATTCCTGCTGGAACGACAAACAATTTCAATGCACACATCAAGGTGGAGACGTGCTGTTGTGATGGTTATTCAGTGTGAAATACCCCACGGTATCCTCTTCCACAAGGACAATATTATCTCCATGTAAGCTTCATTAATGCAAGATGGAGTTGAATGAATGAGTGTTTGTGTGCCGGTATGTGAGTGTATGTGAAGTTCAGTCCACCAGAAGGTCCCCTTGGTGTAATTCTTTCCAAACAGAACACTAGCATGCATAACGTGACTTCAGTATAGGTTTATTGGAGCTCTGATTTGAGCTCAATCAGTTATTTTCTCCTCATCACGCCAAGGAGACCATTCCATCCTTCTCTCCTCACTCTAATTCACTGCCAGTTTCAATTAAGAGTCATAATTACTTTCCTCCCTGCTCAGTAAAATGAGTCCGTTCATGTTGATAAAAGATGACACTGCCAGTTGTTTCAGAATTTCTATTAAATACACTCCAGAGCCCATTTATTGTTTGCAACACAAGGATAAAAACATTAAGATTACATTTAATAACAAGACATCCATGGAATTGCATTTCACATGCTGAGAAATAATCTGCACTGTATTCTCTGCAACAATGTTCATGGACTAGTTTGTTTGTTTTTCTGTGCAGCATGGCCAAGGGATTAAGCTCCATATGGTCGCATCACACGCAGAGAGGCAGAATGTCAAAAAAAATAAAAACAAAAACTGTCAGAACTGTACAGGTCGTAACCTCCTTATGGCCAGTTCAGTGTAGATTATTGAGCAAAGACACATCAACACAGAAATTAAAAAGTTGCAGTGTTCTTTGTAAGCTTTTTTTTCCTCCTTTCAGCAATTACCGATAATAACTGAAAAAAAGTACCGTTTTAGATCGAAAAACAGCTGGAGACCCAAGACTTTCATCGCTTTAGATACACGCAGAGCACCAGGAATGAAGAATGGTTTCCAGTCCTTGAAGTAGGCTTCAGCATATTATGATAGGCCGCTGGCTCGAAGTTACCACAGCTTGAACTCTCTCTTCTCAGTAGGAGTCACACAGTTGCCAGCAGCGTCGTGGTGAACAGTGCAAACAGGATTCTTCCATTGATTAAGCCTTCTTGAAGATGTACATAATGAGTGTGAGTGTATTTTTATTGCCAGATGAGCGTTCCAACTGCACGTTTGGAGAGAGGTAGATCGCTGCTGTCTCTGGAGATTTTTCATCTGGCTCAAAGTGAGATATCTGAACATGCAAAATCAGCACAACAGCAGCTTGTAGTAAGTAGAAGTAAACAGCATAAACAGAAGCAAAATTGCTAGCCCAAGCTAACGGGATGCTGCGTTTAAAATAATTAAAAAACTTCTACTTATAAATAATTAATAATTTACAACAAAAATTAACAACTGACAGCTGGAAACCTCATTGGTAATGCATAAAGTTGTTAATTAATACATAGTGTTGGGCATGCTAAAGGTGTGAACAGTCAAATCTATTGATATCACTAGGTAATACTGGGTGTATGAGTTTTGACAGCAGCCAAGAGATAAAAATGTTCCTGTCAACTCTCCACTTTTATACATTGCATAGTGGCATATAGAACAAATGTAAATATAACCTGAAGTTCTTTTGAGAAATGTTTTTCTGTGTCACTAGCGCTCTGTCTGTGACAGTTACAAAGAAGTTCTCAAATTCCCCAGTGCAAACTAAGGTCATTAAAAAGTGCTGCCTTTGCTCTAAGTTTAGAGGCGAAAAATGCAGCATTCTTTTGGAAAGATGACTGTGGGGCCAAAACATTTTTTTTTAGCTGTTTTGAATTCACTATGTTTGGTTCTCTTCAAAATTCTGTGCATTCATGATGATTCATGATGAAGATACACTTTTTAATAATGATTCCTGCCCTCACATTCTTGCTTCATTATCAGTTTCTTTGGCTTAGGCATCAAATTTCCAACCTTGACCTGGTGTGAACCCGGAAGTAACATTAATAACATCTATGACATAGAATACCTTCCTTTGAAAACCAGTTATGTATGTATGCCACAACAAATGTTTCAAACATTATCATGTATTACATATAAATGATAATGTTTCCCTCTTTACCTTTCTACATTTCAATGACTTTCTGCAATGTCTATTTCCTTTATTATGATTAAAGGGGACATATCATACTTTTTGTGATTTTCCGCTATTTTTATACTGTTTTAACGTTGGACATCTATGTTAAACATGGTAAAAGGTCCAAAACTTGTGGTGAACATAGGTAAAAATGCTCCCTGAAAGTCAAAAGCCCAGGCTTCAGCCTGCTCTGAATGCTTCGTTTGTGAAGTTACCTCTACCTCCCCATCAAACTGACATCAAATCGTTCCTGCATGCCCAAAAACGGCCGTCCATTGGTATCCTTTGTTGCTATAGGTTATTGCTAAGGTTGTTCCATGGGTCATGTTGTCCACTTACATATTTTCAATTGGATTTGCATTATATCATGTGAATGCATACCAATAAAGCCCCAGAATATAAATACAGACCTGAAACTGTGCATGATGTGGCTCCTTTAAGGGTTAGGATGCATTCACAAAATGTTTTGTTTACTATATGTACACAATAGGGGTGTAACAGTATGTGTATTTGTTCTGGACCGTCACAGTACAGACATTACATTTCGGTGCATGCAGTCGTACGAAGAATACGTGCTGTGGCCCAAACAATTACTGTCAAAATAATTTAATAATCCACTTATTCCGACGTGTGGAACAATAATTCTAGTGAGCACGTTCCACCTGGAACGTTTTGGCAGCGCACCACTTGCATGCTCATGGGTATGTTAGCTGGTTTAGCCAACATACCACATCTCCCCATCCTCCTCCTCTCTGTGACAGCCGACTTTTCACTCCAACTTTGAGTGTAGTCATTCAGAACAACGATAAAAACATTTGATTTCTGATGTGGTCAGACATCACATCATAAGAACCAGTTCTGAGAGAGAAAAATGTAGTTAAAAAGTATTAAAGTAAGAAGTGGTTTGGTTCCTCTGCTTGATATATTATTATATGACGTCTTTAGATTATTAATACTGAAGCATCAATGTGTAAGCAGCATGTTACTGTTGTAGCTGCTGGAGGTGGAGCTAGTTTGAACTACTTTATATACAGTTAGACCATAAATCAGCATAGAACAGCTGTCAGCAGGTGTCCTGACTCCTTGCAAGAAACAGTAAGGTTGTTTTCCTTTTCCACTGCAGCACAACTAAACCGTTTCAGTAATAGTTATGGCCAATGAGCCACTGCTGGATGTTTTACAAAATTTACTCAAAATGAAAGATCAAAATGTTATTTTCTACTTTTCTTTTCTTTTTTCCTGCTGTACCGAAATCGTACTGAACCATGACCCCAAAACCGAGGTACATACTGAACCATGAACTTTGTGTACCATTACACCCCTAGTGCACAGTAACATTTGAGTAGATTTATGTTTTATATGCCCAATATAATTGTGCAGGTACACAACATTCCAGAAAATTAGGGATGCATGCAGTAGAATATTAAGTACATTTGTAAAGCATATGGCAAGAAATAAGATGGTATTGTGTGGAGTATTTACCCATGGAGATAATTAAATTATAGCGTATTATAGTTAATATTAAATGGTATCATTGGAAATATTAATTTATTGTCACTATTTCTTACTCACAAATTTTGACACTAGCATAATTATTCCTTTATTCCTTTATTTCAGCTACAGTTAGTCTGATGTTGCATTTGTTATTTCCCTGTTTTGATGATATCTAATAGTGTTTTGGTCAAAATTTACATCCTAAATTAGGTGTTTAAATGCAGACTGCGAATCAGTCAGTGGCATCCGCAAAAGCCACTACAAGCTATACTTAAAGACTCTAATACAAATTTACCCTTTTCCAAACAGCAATTCACACACCATCTCACTGCATCTATGGAATTTGATGATGGAGAAAGGTCTGCTTTATTGATATGGAGCATCATGTGTCCTCCTTTCCTCGGGGCAGAGTTTGTATAGGCCTGTGTGACTCATTAATCTGTTAGATTGGAACAGTCAGAACATTCGAAAGCCATGTCCCCTTCTCCCACAGTGTGATTCCTTTGATGAAACAGTTTCTTGGCATCCAGAGGGGGCAAAAAAGGCTATAACTTATGTTTTCAATTACCAGGATATTCCATTTCGCAGTAGCACATTGCATGCTGCATCTGTCTGTGCCATTTGCATGAACATCTTCTAGTTTCATTTATCACAATCAGGCCCAGATCTACAGGGATACTTGGTCACCACTTTATCATGTCATCCATCCTCTAGCTAAAAACATGAGGTAACATACTTTTCTTTTAATTTGGGGCTTTTTGTATGGATTCTTTACCCCCTCTCCCAATTTGGAATTCCTTAAGGTCTTTGTCAGTGCTAATTCTGTCATTGACTTAGGGAGGATATAGATACTCAGAAAGGAGCCTTACGTACAGGAGGCTTATGGTTTTGCCCCAAGATCAGTCTCTATGCATACACACCTACAGCCCTACAAATCTGTAGGACCAGTAGGTACTTGTAAATGCTAGGTTGTGAACCCTCCCACATGAAAACACACCAAATTGTGTTTGTTGGAACACACAACCAATCTTGAGGTAAAGCTACCAGGATTCTTACAGTGCATTCACACATACAGATACAAAGTCTCTGGCAGTCTCTGGCCTCTCACCAATGTGTAGCTCTGTGGGTATGTTGTGTGGAGCACTTAATTTTCTCTGACTGGACAGTTTTCTGATGTAGCTGCCATACTAATGATCCAACTATTTCAATGATTTGCTTCCACACATCGTTCTTTTGGTTGCAATATTGTGCATGTTTGTTGTTATTTAAAATTCAGTGTCAGTGTCTAATTCAGTCAGTATAGGGACAGCCTGCATGGTCCTCACGAGTAATTTTGCAAGAAATCTTCCTTTGAAAGGAAATCAAGGACCTTCAGAAGCTGTCATTGGGGTGTTAAAGCATGCAGCACTAGCCACCATAACACTTTATACCTTTTAAGAGCTATTTCACCAAAGAATGTCTGAACAAGGTTCTATAATCAAAGAACTTACAAACAGATTTGACTTTGTTGTAGAATATGGCAGGCTCTCATCCAACAGAAGTTGGAGCTAGGAGACCACTGACCCCATCAAACAATGGAAACCCTCTTTCCTGAATGCCCAATTGTCCAGCCTATGCAAGTCCAGCAGGGCCCAAATGTGATCACTGTCAGTGTCTGGCCACCATGCCAGTCAGCTAGAGACAATGCCTCATGGAGTAAGAATCAGTCAGTGGAAACAACATCAAAAACCATCTCTACGTTGTGTCTTATGGCTCTAAAAAAATTGGATGCAGAAATTTTGATGGCAATGTTTGGGATTAATGGTCAAAATTCACAGTATCCTGACAAATACATACAGTACTGTATGTAATTTTCACCGAGAAACTCTGTGGAGGAGTCAAGCCTATAGAGTTTATCACAAGGTACAGCCTGTCTAAAAAATAAATCATTAATTGGTTTTGGCTTTTGGCCATTTGGGCGAGTCTGCTAAAAAATGTGCCCACAGCACAACCAGCAACCAGCTCATATTTCTATCAAGTGTTTTTGTCTGCTGAGATGCAATTTGCATTTTTCCACTGTCCGAGATTGTGATGCTGGCCAAAGAGGTGTATGTGAGAAAGCTGTAAATAAAACCCTGATGCCTTACATATGAAACAGATGTCCAGTGTACCTTGTTCTCTGAGGCAGTCCTAAAGCCAGTTCTCTCCCCAAATAGTGAGTTTTGTGAGCTCTTTACTGTCTTCACCTGAACCCTGGTGATTGGCACCCATTAAAACCTAAAAATTCCCACTGCCCTCTGTGCTAGTGTACAGAATTCAATGGTGTAATCCACTACCATTTGCTTATGCTGTCATAGAGCATTAAGCCATCTGTCAGCTTCCCAACTTGTCACAGGATGGTCAAATCCCATTGGAATTTGGAGGACAATTCAGGGAATGCCAGACAAAGTGGGGATTGATGCTCCCACATGGCGGCGGCTCATGTCAAGGCTTCTACAGAAAGCAATGATGGCAAAGGATAGTACTTCAGCATGTCCTCAGCATGGATGGAAGCAAGTCACTGCGCAGGCTGGCCAAGATGTCATGACTCAAGTCTTGAAAGGGGGACTAGCTGGAGCTGCAGTCAATGTCTCAATTGATGTCTCAATAAGGTTTTACAAACAACTTTTTAAAAAGAAGAAAATAAAAAACCCTGATTAATTCACAAGGCTAAAACTGGCAAACACCCAACTTGTGTTGCAAAGACAATAGAAAATTAAATTATACTTACTCTAAGGCTTAGCTTTTATACAAACAGACTACAAAACAAGCAAGACAAGACAAGTTATTCAGATGATGCTAGAAAGGTGCCACCAAACAGGTTCCAAGACTCAGCAGATTCTGTAATAGGAAACACAACATGACAATATATATACAGTATATTTGGATGTGTACGAATTACTTCCGTAATTACAGAACCGTACATTGGAGAAATGTGTCAAACCACATAAGTAACTACTGTAAATTATTTCTACTTTTGCCAAGTGAGGCAGCAGTGTCCAATATCACCAATTAAAAATGTTTATTTGTTGTGAAATGTGTGAGCAAAGCAACCTTTTCTGACTGCCTTTTTAACTGTAGTCAGTTTATTGACTGTGGTTAATATAACTTGTTCTCTCATATTTCATATATTTGATCTTTTGCAAAAGGGCATAATGAATTTTTAGATGATCAAATATGAATACAGAATGGCCATTTCTCAATAGAGATGAGTTAGAGATGAATAGAGATGAGATTGAATGGCCTGTTGAAATGCACAGTAGTATGCTGTGTGCAGACAGAGCAGACTTGAGTTGTGCAGCTATGTATACTAATGCCACTGACTTCCCAAATAAGAGCAGTGGAGGACAGGCTGGGCAAATCCAAAATCTTACTGCAAATGTCGTTACCCGCATGCTGCATTGATTTCTGTGCTTGAACTGACTACATGGATGACCATCGATATCTTAGGTCACAACAGCCCCCCTCCCTCACACACATCCTTGTAGTTGTTTTTCTGTGTCCCCATAAATAAAGAATAAGAGTGTGTTAAAGATTTTTCACAGCACTGCAGGCTAGACTGCAAATAAATCATTAACTCATTCCACAGGGAGCAAAAACAGATTCCCATATTTGCAGAGAGGTGGTTTATCTATTCTAATGTGGTAGAGAAGAGTAACAGCCTATGTTGAGCACCTAGCATCACTGCTATTATCCTGCTTTCTTGTTCATTTATAAACCTGCTCAAGCAAATTGCCATCAGTTTGATAGCCTTGAGCCTCTAGTTTATATGCCGTTATATATAACCTATGTACTTTAAAATCACTTAGGGACAGGTACACAGCATATGCCATTTTCATATGCTCTTGGTGTTGTTTTGATGGAAGTGATGATGTGGAAGTAATTTGTTGTTGGAGAGGAGATTAGACTCCACTATTTGACAGGTGAATCAATGTGGACTCAGGACAACCCCCTACCCTCCTGCACCATCTTCCCACACCTAACCATCTTCATTTTTAGTATTTACCATTTATCTTCAGTCTGTCTATGGATTCCCGACAAGTCCATTAAGCAAGAGACGCCTTAATGGCTCTCTGCTGATGATGGAGAATCCCTTGTCTGATGAGAAAGGTGAAAAAGACTAAAAGTGTAACATCACTTTGACCTTTGGGTCTATATTTAGTCACAGAGATGGGTGGTTGAGTTGGATTGGCATCATCATTCTCCCAAATCCCTGAACTGTCATATAGCAGCTGACTGAAGTTTGAAAAGATATGGAGTTGTTCTAATTTGCTTTTAAATAGTCCTGTTAATGCTGTGTGAGACAATAGAGTGCAAAACTGCAGTTTTATACCAGCAAACACAATCTGTTTGTTGACTCGATGGTCATTCCAGTTTCCCTATCCTTCTGTCACCCTGACAGTGAGCTGCTTTGGCTCACCTAAAAATATTTTCCAAGATGTAATAAAAAGATTCCGTAGAGAGAAAAGCTGACACAATAACAATCCTTGGTAGGGACCATGAGCCAGGGTAAAAAAGTAAAGATAGAAATGATAAGGGAAAAAAATGAAAGAGAAGAGAGAAAACAAAGGAAAAAGCTACATATGGACAAAGGTGGCCCATGGTGGCTCGGCTGGCAGAAGCCAAGAGCCATGGCTGAGTACTCTCTACTAAAGATAACAACATCACCCCAGCTAGATTACAGGCCCCAGTGATGGGCTGTAGGCCCAGGCAGAGATTAACACTGTCGTTCAGGTCTTTCTGGGACCTCGTCCCACAGCTAACACTTACAGAATGAGATCTCTACAGGAGCACACAGTAGAAGCCAGACCGCCTGTCCAATGAAGACTAAATGATCAGCTAATCTGGTTTACACGGTTGCTAAATGGCAAAGAGCTCCATCGTGGTTGATAGCTGCCAAAGGTTACCCCTGCTGCGCCCCATTATAATATGGAACTGTGGAGATAAAATGAATCAGTTAAGCTCACATGCACAGGACAGAATACAAATATAAAACTCCATGGATTGGATTTTCCCTAGTGTTGATAAGATGTAGACATGTACCAGCAAATGTTTTTTCAAATGTTGCTTTTTGGAAAATCAAACAATAGCCTACATCGAGCCACTTCATGCACATGACACACATGCATACAGTGTGTCCACATACTCATAGCAACAATTTCCTAATAGGCACATTATACAAATTAACAATTTTCATTCTGTTAAAAATGCTTTATCATAAACTACTCTGATCTAATTTAGAATAAACAGAATAAACAACTAGAGAGCCTAGTATTACCAAAAAAGTCAAAAGTAGAAACTTGTGTTAACACAAACTCTGTCTTAAATCTTTCCTTATTTATTTATGGAAATAAGCCTTATTTCCAGTAAAGGGTCATCAAAAACACCTAAAGATACACATTTTCAGCTACTATGAAGCCAATGTAAAGACAAATGCCACAGAGAAAACACATTTCATAAAATATGAGGAAACACGGAAATTTGTCAACACTGACTAGCACAGAACACATCGAAGTGTAACAAAGAGAGCATGAAACAGAAGAGACAGATTATCTCACCTACACTACATTGTGTTAAATTTCCCAATTCAGATATAACAACAAAAACTGTACACACAAATTGTGTTGTGTGTGTGTTGGATCTGCCTCATGAAAATGATCCATTTCAAATGTCGGGCAATATCTCAACCTCGGCGTGAGTTAACATGGCGGAACTGTAGAGGTATCAACTACATTACACTCACCTCTTTGAACTCACTCCACACAGCACAGCACCTCAGCTGAAGAGCTGACCTGAAACACATTACCTAAATAATGGTACAGCCGTAACTGATGGCAGTGGTTGTTGGCAGGCACTTCACATTCTGCAAACTCTGCACTCACCAGAACCCCATGACCATTAAAGTTAAATATGCACTGTCTCTCATGGTTCACAACTCAAATAAGATCCAATTGATAGGCCAAGAGATAGCATTCAAGTGAGGGTATATCACATTATGTTATAGTAACCATGTTACACACAAAATGTATTCACAGTGGCGTCCCAGATACCCCAGTTACCTAAACATATACTGGTGACAGCATTATTAATCACAAACAAGCATTATCATTGTCACTTCAACTAACAATAACCAACTCTATCTTCTACAAAATACATTTACTGAATATACTAATTAAGTATATAAAGGAAAGGAAATTGATTCATGGATTATATTCACTGGCAACACTGTTTTCAATCAAGTGTAACATTCTTATGCAGCACAGAAGTCATAAGGACATGGTTGGGGGGGATGGTGAGACATACAATAGACTTTGACACCGGAGAACAGGGTTTGTACCATGCATGCTGTTAGGTTAAGGCTACTAAAATGCTTTTATAGCTGATAGAGGTTGGGAAAAAATGTGATTTTGGATGTGAATGATTTGCTTAAACATAACTGTAAAATTGTTGATCATGCTTTAGATGCCAGGAGTGGATCTTGTAAGGAAAGGTAGTGAAATAAAATGATTTTTTATGCACATTTTGTGTTGGTTGTGAACAGTTTGACGATATGTTAAATATAAAAGTCTCCTTGTTATGTTGATATTAGATAAAATCCGTGCAGTATTACATTTTAGTACAAGACTGCATAATATAATACCATATTTGCTGGTAAATTAATTGTATATGAACATAATTTGTTTGGGACAGGGTTTCAATAACAAGGGGCTGTCCCAGCATGCATCAGGCAAGAGCCATAGCACAGGTTATTTTTAAAGCATCTAAAACAATTAACAATACAATTACTACTTTGGATTTTTATCATATCTAAATTACTTTCAATACATTTTCACCCAGGTTGAGTTGATACTGGTAATTTACAAGCTGATATCTGAATGAATATACTATACGTGTTTTTATACCTCAGCTTCCGGTGTCATATAACAGTAAGGAAGTGTTTCAGCAGTGAGTATTGAGCAAGTCCAGACTAGAGTTCAGATGTTCAATACCACGCGACATTTCCACATACTGGATGGATACTTTTAATATTTAATGTGTTCAAATTGGAGACATGCATGGAAATGAAATCATGAATACACTTATCTGAAACTGAAATCCAGTTAGCCCTAGATCAACAAGCATGACCCACCGGGAGCGAATGAGGAGAGGGTTTGGCTCACACTTATTCAGTTTGTATAAGAAGTATTCATTTCTTTTTGTACCAAATACACGGTTCAGTACTTGTTGTCTATTGCTTGTAATGGCGGTTGTGCCAGTGCTGCTGCCTGAGTGTCTGAGTATGTGCTTTGCTTCCAGAATAGGTTCACATATTTCTGTGTGCATGTCAGTGTCTGTGTATTGGCTCTTAGGAAAAGACTCAGCAGACAGTGACTGAAACGCCTCTCCTCTGAGAATATAGTAGCTAATAGCAATCCCAGTCCTTGAGTTTTGAGGTTATCCCATTCAATCACTCGTCTCCACTTCAGCAGACACATTACTAGGCTGCAAAGACACCCTGGTAGTGTGGTATAGCAAGCATTCGGATCTGATGCTGCTGGATCTTGCACTGAGTGAGTTGATCCCCCTGTTTGTGTAAAGGTAAAAATATAAGAAATAATCCTGTTCAACAGGATTATTAATTGAAGAGTCGATGTGTGTTTTAAGGCTTCAAAGATTCTCATCTGTCATTCTAAAAAAAGCAGAATAAGACAGCTATGTGTAAAGCGGGCTGTAATGTTTTGCCATCTGTGCTCTGTGCCAAAGGGAGACTCCTCCTATTCACACTGCTGTGATTTCCTCTCCATCCCAGACCAAGGTGACTGACACTTACACAGTGGCAGTGCAGCATGCTCAGAGAGCCATAGCTTAGTTTCTGACAGTAGGCACAAAGGTTTTGACAGGACATGACCCCACTGAGAGTACTGGCTTGAACCAAGGAATTTGTAAGTTTTATTTATTTTTTTTATAGTAGAATTCTTCAGCCTTCAGATAAACTCAATTATCAACAGAAATAACTGTCAAACTACTGTGATTTTTTTTTTTTTAATTTTGAAGTCAAACAGAAATTTGAATTCTACTGACTTTTGGTGAAACTAAATATAAATTACATGCTACAGCATTGCATATTTTTTCATGTTTCAAAAGAGGATGAAACATTTTTGGACATATTTGTGGAAACAGCATCTTAGCTTCCATCTTTTGGGTGGGTGTTTCCCATGGCAGCAGCTGACTGACATTTGAGAGCTGCTGTTGCTAGGGGTGTCGTTAACGTCTGTGGTGCTCTACCGCCTGGAGCACGTCATAGCCCCTGTTCAGGTTATTTTAGCACCTATTGATGCTGCGTACCAGACAACTTGGAACTCTATGATTTTCCGACCTCCTACTTGAAAAAGCATGATGGAGCGGCTCTCAAAGTTGGAGCTCTGACTGGGAAACTCATGCGCCCCAACTTTAACAAGAGCAGATACTCTGATGTCACAGACGTTTTGAAGATTCAAGATTCAAGAGATTTATTTGTCACATGTATAATTGTACATGTACAACAGCAGTGAAAGGAAATTGCAACAACTCCAACAAACTGTGCAAATAGCAAATGTAAAAAAAACTATATAAAAAGGAAAGTAACAGGATATCAATATACTAATAAAAATATAAAGCTACATAAAGGGAAAAATAAAAGAATATCACAGAATCTATATGTACACAATAAAAATAAGGTAAAAATAAAATAAGTAAGACATAGGTGGCACGTTATAACCACTGTGAAGTGTGTATGTCAAGTTTTTAAAAGCAATTTGAAAGCAGTCCGTTTTTGAAAGCAGTTTTAAGTGTTTACCTGTGTATGTAAGTGTATGGCCTGGGGGAAGAAGCTCCTCAGCCTCTCAGTCTGACGGAGTGGAGACGCTTGCCAGAGGGCAGCCACTGAAACAGTTTGTGGTTGGGGTGGTGAATGTTCTCAATGCTATGGCTTACCCTTGACCAGGTGGGAGACGGTGGAGTGGAGGACGTGCGAGATGGCGTCATCAGTACTCCTACTGGGGCGAGAGGTGAACTGAGGGGGCTCTAATGAGCCGGGCAGAGATGAGCAGATGAAGTCTTTGATGAGTCAATCAAAGCACTTCATCACCACAGATGTCAGTGTTATAGGGCCTTAGTCATTTAAGCAGGCAGGGTTTGTCTTCTTGGGTACAGGGAAAATGGTGGACATTTTGAAGCATGTAGGGATGACAGATTGGGCCAGGGAGAGCTTGAAAATGAGTTGATAACCAGGGCTAACTGATTAGCACATGATTTTAGCAACCACCCAGGGACAGCATCTGGGACAGCTGCCTTCCTGCTGTTCACTTGAGAGCTCTCCTCACATTGTGCTCTGAGACTGGGCAGTCATCACCGGTCAGGTCACCCGCTTCAGTTGTGCTAGCGCTAGCCACAGTGCAGTGTTGGTGCTCATGCTGCTGGCCTCGAAGCACGCACAGGTGTTTAAATCTTCCACCAGTGAGGAGTCCGCATCAATGTACGTTCGTCCTCTATAGTCTGTGATTGTCTGAAGTCCTTGCCACATGCATCTCCTGTCGCTTTCACACAGTTGGGTCTCAGCTTTGTCCCTGTACCACCTCTTAGCTGCTTTCACTGCTTGTCTGAGCTTTTGGGATGCTGCTTTGTACAGTGACATGTCTCTACAGTTGAGCCCTTCATTGTAGGCAGCAGTGCGTGCTTTCAGAGCCCTGCAGATTGTTTGATCAAGCTACAGTTTCTGGTTAGGAATGACCTTAACAGTCTCTGCGGGAATTATATCATCTATCAGCTTGGATATGAAGCACGTCACCACTTCCGTAAACACGTTGACGTCGTTAGAGCTCACCCGGAACATGTCTTAGTGTACGTCACTCAGTGTGTCCTATAGTGTGGCCTCTGATTAGGCAGAGCAGTGTCTGACCTCCCTCGATACCAGTGCTTCCTGCCTTAGCCTTTGTTTATATTTCAGAATGAGGAAAATGGTGGCATGGTCAGCCTTACCAAAAGCTGGGAAAAAGGTGGCTTTGTTACTGTTCATCAACAGGGTGTAACAGTGATACAGTGTGTTTCCATTGATGGTTGGACATGTGACATGTTGGAAAAAGTTCGGCATAACCTGTTGGAAGTTTGCCTTATTAAAGTCACCAGCCACAATGAGGGCTGCATCTGGGTGTTTAGCGTAATGATTGTGGTATTTTTCATATACTGATACCTGAGCATTTTCATGTTATATTTTGTCCTATGTTTGTAATGTTTATTTTCAGTGGCAACAGTTTGAGTACAGTAATTTTTGTGTTTCAATATGTTTTATGTTCATAATGTCACCCTAACACCAGCAGTACTAGAGCTGAGGAGCGTAGAGCTACATTAAGGATCACCTTGCTTCAGCGCTGCCAGGTGTGCAATAATTATCGTATCTGTACGATAATTTTGCCCTCTCTATAATGTATGATCAATAATGCCAAAGTCCTGTGATTTTTTTGGTAATCATAGTTTTTACCAAACAAGTACACAAGTCAAAAACAAACACCAAGAATATACGGGTAACACATTTCAATTTTCAGGCAACACATTTATATATATATATATATATATATATATATATATATATATATATATATATATATATATATATATATATAAGCTGTTATGAATAAATTGCAAGACATTTGTCTCTGCACTCATGTCTTCATGTTGTTCATGTTATATTGATATCTATTTACTGTTCTGTTGTTCTACTCATGGCCTTATCCGAGGCCTTCCAGTATGGCTGGATTGGCTTCTGGTATTTCAAGGTTTTATGAGCTTTGTGTGACAGCTCTCCTCCATCCTCCCTCTCTGTACCTGCCTGATTCTAACACTGCTTGACACTTCTGCTGATGCATAATTCAGCGAGGAACTAATTACCCTGGCAGCTGGTACAAAGAAATTTCCTCCTTGCCCCACTGTTGCAGCAGCTCTTCATACTTTGTCAACAAAGAATTTCCTGCTGCTGGGCTCAGTACCACACATTGCAAAGTAAACTATGTCCCTGTTAACTATCCACTCTTTGAATAAAAGCAGAATGGATTCACTTTCAGGATTATTTGAGTGAACACTGTGACAAGTGAGAAATCTACATGTGAGACACAGATGAATAAAATATTCATGGCTGTCTCCACCTACAAAGTGTGATCAAAACAAATGATACGCTGTGATAGTTGCTCAGTATCACTGCAGGGTTTATCCTTGCCTGATTGTCTTCCACTATAGAGGATGATATCAATGCAAATCATACCAAACAGGCAGAATTTTGCATCGACCTGTTGAAGATGGTAGATTAAAATGTTTTTGTTTTTTTTGAGTACTGTTTCAGAATTTCCATAAAACCTCAATTTGGATCGCGTCTGTTTTTTTGTCGTGTACATCAAACAGCTGTGGTGCCACTTGAAGAACATATTGTAGCTCTTGTCAATACAGAAATTCACCACCATGATGAGGATCACTCAGAAACAATAGAGTAGTAATTGCACCTTGTCTTACCCCCATGAACAACTGAAAAAAGAGAGGATGCAGCTGCTGGTCTTTTCAAACAAACAAACACTGCTTTTAGTGTCAACATTTTGGATTGATACAACTCTTTACTGTGTAGTGCGGTAGAATTTTGAGCCAAGGATTTTAAAGCTTGTTTATTTCTTCCTAACCACAGCAGATACTAGAGCCTGAAGACCCCTGGAGCTAATGCTACAACAGTTATAACTGCAAGGTTCACAGTCTTTATAATCAGGCGGCTCATTTGGATATGCATCAGTCATGCTCTAGGCAACTGTTTCGAAACACTTCTTTTCCACTGTGAAAATACATTCAAATTAGCCAGTTTATTCAAAACATTGAACAAATCAGTCTCCTTTTGTACCAAACAGTATGAAGTGTACTTTTCATCACAAAAATGCAACATTAATTGTTAAATAATTACTAGTTCATAATGAAACCAAACTATCTCACTTTAAATGATTAGCAAACAAATATACCCTATATGTGGAATTGCCTGTGTGTCTCTAAAGAGAAAATGTGACATATACTGATTCTTAATGCACCATTAAGTTAATGCATAATGTGGTAAATAGCATTCAGGATATGCTGTGGGGATGAATGCACTGCACTGATTTGAGCTTGATAGATAACTTATTCAAATGTTGATATAATTAGAGTTCATATATTTCAAAACAGTATTGCCTCAAGATTCTTCATCAGCCCCCCTAAACAGATTGTGCAGCAGTGCTGCCCTCTGTGATTTAAACATTAATAACTCTGTCACTAAGTAAGCCAAAATCAAATGGAGAGCATATAAGTCATAAGGAGTTGCAGAAGTTATTTCCTATCTAGATATAGTCTAATTTATTGAGTGAAAATGGAATCGGTGAAAAGTGACTGTCTGAGTCTGAGTTTGTCTGCACTTTCTTTGCCTATTTTCACCTAAGCATATATTTATTACATTTATTCTCTGGCTTTCACAGCAAAACTACACTTTACTGATTCTACAGTAATATGAGAACAATATATACATATATACATATATATATATATACACATACATATATATGTATGTAGATTTGTGAGGGTTGCATGTGACTTAATCCTTGACTCACCAGTTCAAAGTCTAAAAAGACAAAGAGTCAACAGCCATATAGCAGCTCTGTGAGGCTGTATGCTCGCAATAACTATGTTAAATGCTGATGTTTAGCAGGTACATACTGTATGTAGCAGCCCAGTGTTTACCATGTTCACCATCTTACAGTAGTTAAAGATGTTAGCATGCTAATTTGCTAATCAGCACATCACATACAAAATTTTAGTAGATGTTGAAGTAATTCACAGAATTATTACAAACTTTGACCTGCTGGTGGCACATAGGAAAAGTCAAGGAATCATCAAAGTCAGCAGGCATCATGAATGTCTGTACCAAACTTCATGGCACGTATTTGAATGAGTATTACTCACTATCTATGTTGCTCTTCATTCTCTCAGAAAATGAAGCTGGAACTTGGTTCATGTTCATATTACTGGACAAAAAGACAAACAGAAGGTCAAGAAGTGAACGAGGATGATGAGTGTATGATAACAGTGTGAGAACAGATGGGAGTGCATGGGCTTGTGGTTGACTGTGGAGGTTAATTGTTTATTTGCTCCAGTGGCCGTGGTCTGTTTAGATTATTGTTATCAGGAGGGATTGAAAATTCGGCGGCCAAGGCCTTTAAGAGCCTGGATATCTGCAGGCTAAGCATATTGCAATATCTTCAAATATAAAAGGATGGATGCTATTAGAGGCCCAGTGTGATACTTTGAAACACCAGAGGCATTGGCAAGTGTGACATGGAAAGAGTGTGATGCTTTCATTTTTTGGCAAAGATTTTGACTGGGTGTTGACCCACGGGCTCGGACCAATGATGTGATGAGACTGACAGTTGACAGTTTGTTCAGCATGTGGATTTTTCTTATCTTTTTAACAATATGTCCACTAAAGTTTGGGACAGCATAGATGAAGGAAGGTGATTGAAAAGGGTATGAAAGTATTAATATTAGTATTCATGTGCTCATTAATACTGTAATAATAGTCATAATAGTAATAATAAAGATGTAAACCTACTTGCTTTCATGTTTTCTGTGTCTTTAAACAGCTATATAGCAACAGTAAAACTTTACACTGTTGTCTAAACTTTTCAGATGCTGTGATGATGCTCTGACTAAGAAGTGCTGGTAAATATGTCAAAACTGAAATCATATGGAATAAAGACGCTTACATATATCCAGCTGACAATGCTTGAGCTGTGGTGTTATTTCAACACACACCTGTTCGTTGCGTAAGATCGTCGGCTAGGTAGCACGTTAGCTTTAAAATAGAGTCGTAGTAATTTTGGCAGATGAGCCCGGCTCATAACTCAGCATGACAGTGTCACATTTTGATCAGATCACTAGAATCCAATTAATCTCAGTTATATCCACATAAAGCCCTCCTGCTATTTCATCTAATGAAGGCAGGCAGATTCCTCGTCCCCCCTCCCACCCTGCACTGTGTTCTCATGACAACAGACTCCCCGTCCAATACCGCCAAGTGCTTTGTTGCCGTTCGCCTCGGTGTGTTTCAGGCTCTCACGGTCCCTCAAAGCCTCTCAATTGCAGGCATGAGATCAAAACAATCCACAGTTATGCTATTTTTGTGGTCGCCACTTTATTACGACGGATGCTTTGAGCGTGTGGATGTGAATCTTGATGTTGTTGAAACAAACAAAAGCCTGGGTGAAGCCTCCTGACTATGAGTATTAATTGCAGATGATTGGGGTTATCCTCGATACTATAAGTATTCATAACCACTGAAGTGTCTCATTCAAGATGAAAGGGTTTAAACCTACTCTATGGTAGATGAGCTTAGTAAACAAAAGGACATTAAGCCCATCTTGTGCACTCCATGTGTCTGTTGGACCAGATTAGCTGGTCCCTGCCTCTCAGCAGAAGATTCGCCCAGATGCAGAGCCTCTTGTTCTCAAAGAGTGAGCGAAAAGGCAATACATCATTTGACAAGGACAAAAAGCCATAAGGAGAAGGAGGTGATTTAAAATCAAAGTGAAACACAATGTTTAAGTACAAACACGCAAAAGTGGAAACCATCCAAGTTGACCTTTCAAATGAAGTCTCCACCAACTTCATTGATATTTGGATGTGAGGATTCATCTCTAAGAGTTGTTGTAAGTCATACAGTATCAGATAGGACTGGCTCTTGGCTTATAAATCTTGAGAATTTGTGAGGCTTTCTATAAAAAAAAAAAAAAAGTGAAAGTGAACATTTTCCTCAGCACTGACAGTTCTGCATGAGCTGTTTATGAAGTCCACTCTGCCTCTGTGGAGTGAAAGCTTTTACAGGGACATATCCACTCCATTAAGGTATGACCATGACATCCCTGAAGGACGTCTGAGGACAGTCAATCTGCTTCAACTCTTTAGACTCTTCTCTCTTGCTCTCCTGTATCACCACATTCTTCTGTTGTTTTTTTTTGTCTTTGTTTTCTGTACAATTCTGCATTGTCAGTCCCACCGAAGGACACTTCTATTTGTGTTCAGAATACAGAAAAACAAACATCTCGGTTGTTTAGCTCTTATGAATCTGAACAATTAAAAAACATGGATGCACCCTGTGTTGATGTCACTCTGTATCTCATCAGTATCAGTGCAGCAGAGCTGCAATACTTACCATGCATGCACATACATAATTCAGGATCACATCCACTATCCATCTGAATGTCCCTCAGTTGTACTATCCATTGCACTAATCCGCCCTTATTTAAACCTCATCCTTTCTCATGGCCTTTTCCCTGTAGCCACACACAAGCCTAAGATTTGCACTGTCAGCTTAAAGCAGGATCACACAAGGCTGTCATTGTGAAGATGTGATCAAAGGAGTTTGCACTAGGCCCAGATGCACCATGCCAATAGCATGCCTTCAGTGTGACTTTACAGTGAAAGACCTCAGAACAGCAGGGGAATACCAAATCCTACTCATTCATAATACAGTAGATGGCCTCTTAACAATTACCAGCAGGCTGCTGATCTTCTAGGACAGGCAGAACAGGAGCACAGAGGTTAGGATGAGAAACATAAATAATGCAGTCCATGGAAATATTAACAAAATGCTTACCCTATATGTTCGTCTAATAGAATCATTGTATAATACTGTAGTTCTTGTTTTAAAACACTGAAGGCTGAAGGAGGAATGAGTCAAATTCAGAAGCAAGTGTGACATCAATTAATGTGTTGAAACCGGAACTGTGTAGTGCTCAAAAGAACTGCTCATGTGCAGATGTACAGTATATATCAAACACACAAGAACACTGCTCTGACTTACTGCATGAGTGCTAATTTAAGCAGGAAAACCTGAGCGCTGGCCCATATCGAACATATGGAGACCAGGAAATTATTTGTGCAAATCGCAGCCTATAAAAAGAAAAACTAATAAAGGGGGCTTAGTGAAGCAAGCTCCATTTTACAGTACATTACACCTTGAGACAGTGACAGAGAGAGCACGAGAGATAGGGTAGAGTAAGGCAATTGTGTTGTCGATGAATGTACCCAACTTCCTCACTTCATCATTTATCTTGTTCCAAGCGCTCTACACAGACTTTACTTCCGCAGGCTGCAACAGCAACTGATGATGCAGCCATAGATACTATGCCTTACTTCTTCATTTGATAATAGTGGTGGAAAAAGGAAATATGCCCTATAATAATGTCTGGATTTATAATGTTAACTTTAGCCATTTTAGTTTGCCTTATTTTTGTCTTTCTTACCTTATATGTGCCTAGACAGCGGTGAGCCTTTATCCAAGTATCATGTTATCAAGGATACGGTGGGAGTCATATAGGTCCCTACTGGTTGTAACACATCTTGAGACCATATCCAGACCTTGAAATCATAGGAAAGCTAAAATGTATGTGCATATGTTTACATGCAAACACAAACCTTGACTTGCCCACTCACTTGGAGCTTTGCCTCTGTAACTAACACTGGTTGATTAATGGAGGTACCCAGTCTTGCCTGAGGAGGAGATAAGCAGCCTGTCGCTGCTCTAAAGCCTTTCTGCATGACCTTGAGAAAGTACTGTACATGGAAATAGACCTAGGGCTGCTATTAGCTCAGCCCTCTCTCATTTGGCCTGGCTCCAGAGTTAAAACCACTGTCTGTTTAAATTCATATTCACAGCCTCAAGAGCCAACAGTTGAGGAATGACACTAGAGATGTTTGTAGCTGGGAAACATGAGCCTCTCGCTCATAAATGCATGAGCAAATGCATTTTAAAGGGTTATTTCAACCAATTATATTTATTTCCTCTTTCACAGAGTGCCATGTCTCCAACCAAGTAGAGTCAGCGTGATTTGGCGAGGCTTGAAGACGTCCTGATTGCTCAGTACGAAGGAGCAGATAGTGGCAGCTGGATTACAGACTTCAAAAAGCCAAAAAATATTCACAAGAAATCATGTCATGGTTATTATGGTGTTACTCAGAGTAATCAGCTATCCTTGTTGTGTTTAAATTAAAACTGTTTTCTGCTCAAATGATACTTTCTGTACTTTCTGTAACCAGAAGGATCCATGTGACATTTATTTTGTCACCAGCTCATCCTCCAATACACTTCCCCAAACCAAGACTAATCAGTGTGAAACTAGAAGGAGACACTGATGGCAACAGGAAAGATGAAATGTTATATTTTGGTTGAACTCGCCCTTTAAGGTATAAATTTACTTTGCAGCATATTGCAGTTGCACCTGAATATAATTGGCTCCAGTGAGCAGCAGCTCATGCTGAAATATTTTAAAAGTCTCACCTGCTTTTTCACAGATGTTCTAACTAACACTAATAAGAAGTCACATTATGTGTTTTTAATGTAATTGCAAGAGGGCCAAGACTGTTTCACATCATTATCAATCCACTTTGAAAATTCAAATGAACTAATTTTCTATTATACAGTTAACTGGCTTAAGTAGAACGAGCTTTGTTTTACTCAGGGGGCTGTGATCCTTTTTTGTCCTTTAATGTTACTAATGAAAATGGCAAGAAATGTGTGTTATCTTTATGACTTGGAGTTGATTTTAATGGTATAAAAACATTTAATCCCTGCCTCCCTTCAGACTCAGGGATTCTGATTGCAGCAGAGCAGAATATTGCTGGAGTTGTTATTCAGCTGTCTTGTCTACACAAAAGGTTTGCCATGCACCCTGGCAGTGCTCTGTTGGCTCCCAACAGCAGAGTGACTGAAAGGTCAGTCTGTCTGTTCATCTCACAGCATGAAAGAACAGCAGCAGGATAATATCACGTGAACAAGCTGTGCTTCACACGTCACACAATAGATGCACACAATGGACCATGTAAGGCCTTATCTTTAATCAGTACAATGAATAGATAAAAGTGTGCTAAATGTGCACTATCAGTGTTATTTGTCTAAACTGCTGAACTGGTATAATGCCACACATACAAAAAAAGGATAAAATCAGTGCAAATTCTTCCTGTTGCTGTGACATGCGCTGAGGCAGAGACGATTGATTTTTTATTTGATAAGCAGTGTGTGATATCTTTATTCTCTTTGACAGCTAAGAGTAGTATGGTATTAAGAAATGCTCTGTTGCCTAGATCACACATGCATTTCTATTAAACCGTCAGCATGTAACCTTTCATACAGACAACCAGACATGTCTGTCATTTTTATAACACAGACAAAGACCTCTTTGGTCACTGAGGGATGCTCTGTTTGCTGCTGCTGCACATGGGAGAAAGGTCTGAAAGAGAAAAGATATTCCCACATAAAGGCATACATTGTAAATTTTGGTAAAAAGCAGACAATAAAAGCTCAGTTATAGCCATCCAGATCAATATGCAGTGGAGTCAGAGAGCACTGTATTAGGACAGTGAGATATTCTTGTTCTTTTTGGCCCTGTTCTCCAGCACATTGTATTAGAGGTGAAATGAGGAGGATAAATTCATGACTTTCAGCTTTAATTTGAGGGTATTTACATCCACCTACATTAACACTGTTTACACCTTTTAATACATAATCAATTTCAGGGGACAGAAACTAATTTAAGAAAGTAAACATAGACCTTCATAAAGTCATCATATTTATATTTGGTTGCAAATCCAGCCAGTGACTGTTTGAAGTCTATGAGCCACAGACATCAGCAGATGCTAGCTATCTTACCGGGTGATGCTCTGCCACGACTGTCCTGCAGCCACGTTCATTTCTTTCTAGTTCCAGGTGCTTTTTGCCTTCAGTTTGGTTGTAAGCACATGCTTAGTTAGATTGAGGTCACGTGACAGCAATGACCAGTCAAGGACAGTCCAACATCTGCCCCCTAAACAACTCCTTGTTCGCCTTGTCTGCATGTTTAGATCGTTGTCCAACTGCATGGTCCTAAAATTAGTGAATAATGTATAAAAAGGTCCACCCACTATCGATTTAAGCAACCTCAAACAGAACCCTGAGGTGAAAGTATAACCCTATAGGCATTGTTTAATTTCAAATCCAACATGGCAGAGTTGTCAAATCAATTAAAAACATAACCCCGTTCAATGAAATGTATGACTCATCACTGCCCTGATGAGTCATTACCATCTACTGCATTGTTTCCACACACCCCTAGTGACTGCAGGAACATGTTGTGGAAAACTCATTGACTTGTGAGGTTCGGCATATGGCACACTCCTTCAAGAGAGTGCATATATATGCTGTTTTATTACATTTCTCTGAAAGTTGTGATATTTGTTGAAATCTCAAAGGTTGTGCATACCAGTGGCGGCTGGTGACTCAAAAAATTGCGGAGTTCAGGAGGAAAACCAACATAGAATCTTACGACAAATCGCATCATACTATATCACTGTCCCCCACCTGATGAAATTGGAGGGGTGGGGGGCAATTTTATATGCCAATAAAACAATTTGCTTTCAAAAACAAAAACCCCTGAGTGGTGAAAAGGCTGCTTCTTTAAATACATTTAGCACATACATATTGTTTCTAAACAAAGAAGTGCTCATTTTAGCCCTGGAGTTGTTCACAATGTGTCATTTTACCAATAAAGTGAAATTCAAATGTATAGTATTGTTCTATTGTGATAACAGATTTATGTTCTCATCAAAAATTGACAACATATCACATGATTTACACGTGTTTCCTATGGATTGTCTTAGTATACAGAAATATATAAAGTACCACACAGCTTATAATGTGATACAGGTACAGATCAGTGGTGAATACTAGAAAGATTGAACACTAAAAACATTTACAGATCTAAAAGTGTAGGTTCACATCAGAACGTATTAATGCATGTATCAAATATATGACTTACACACTCTTATCTATATGCACCACATACAAAATATAGTCTACAAAGCTGACATGTTAACACTTGTTGTTCTAGTTACTTTAAGCTTATTACTCAATATACGACTCAGCTTAAAAACCAACTGAAATTGTCACAAGCAAGCAGCCAGACCTCCTGCACACTCATTCACTAATCATACAACATCAACAGGTGACTGAACAACCACTCAATTAAAAACTGGATCAATTCCAAATGAATGAGTGAGTCCAGACAGCTCACTGTAGCTTCAACAAGCAAACTACCTACATCACATTATATGATCTCTGCTGCATTCTTGTTAAGGAGAGACATTTAACCATCAGAGATTAAATTAGTGACCAAAGAGACAGAGAGAGAAGCTGTATCTGACTCTCGTTATCTGATGTCTTCTTCTTTCTATCATGGAGATGAAGTATCCATGTCATAAAGTCCATTTATGGCTGTTGGTCATCTTGTTTGTTAGTTAACTGAACTTTTTGGCTGCTGGTTAACCAGTCTGATGTCATTAGCAACAATGACAAACAAGCTAACTCTCTTGGTTGTTTCTCTGGTTGCGTCTCTCTCCAGCCTCCCCGGTGGTGTCCTGCCGCTGCTGCGCCGCACAGTCCAGATCATTTCTCCCGTTAGCTTAACAAGAGTCCTTAAAAGTCTTTCCATGGATGTATAAAGAGTCTTTCAGGGCTGCTACAAGAAGCTAACTGTTGTCATTTTACATGTCTTGGCCAATCATAGATTAGCATGAAAAAAATGAAGTACATTCAATTAATGTAAGAGAGCCCGCCCTGTGGAGGACAGCCGGAGCCCATCCTCCTCTGCCCCCCACTATCTCCCACTACTCCCCACCACCACTTCACACAGACTGCTCTTTCTCCTGCCTGCCCTGCAGGTGTCACTGTTGAAGCATTTTAAACAGAATTTCAATAATGGATTTTTTCCAAAGAAGAGAGAAAATATATTTTATAAATAATACAGAGACTTGGTAATAGTTTACTTCAACCAAATATTCTTTTTTATATTTTGATCTTCAGTACCCAAAAGAGGCTGACAACCATTGATCTACTGTATCTGTTTAATTACTGGCAAACGCCAACCCTAAATATTACCAAAATGTCCTTCAATCAACTTAACCTAAATAGGTAGCTTGGAAATTAATTTGATCAAAGGACATATTGTGTATAATTGAGTTATTGGAGGTAGTTAACTTGATCGACAGAGTTAACAGTGTATAAAATGAAAATGCTATTTCACAATTATTCATGTGTAGAATTTGTGAACTTGAACAACTTTATCCTAAAATGCCAAAAGTGCTCCAGACTACCATTCACGATTCCAATGGCACAGCCCCCATCTATGTCTGTTGACATCATAAATTACATTAAGCCTCATGTCCACAAGTGACTTAAAGATATTTTGACAATATATTTCTGGTACACTTGACATTAAAAGGCAGATTAAACAGACCATATTGTTCGGTCAACTGGGGAGGGAACAGAAGAAACACATCAATCCTGAGAATAAATTGTCCCTGCCCGTCCAGCTGCTCCTCCAATTCCTACAGCTCTGAGAGGCGATGGTGATGCAGTGACATCAGCGACAGGAAGCAGAGTAAACCGTTTACAGTTAGAGATTTGCTGATTCTCCTTGACAGAACCAAATTGCCAGCTAAACAGTCTCTGACTGTAGCCATGCTCCTGTTACTTAGTTAAGGAGCTTCCTGTTCCTTTTTTGCTAACACAAACAGAATGCCTTACTGGCAGTGAATCCACTTAGCCCGGGCCTCCAGGGACAACCCTTTACTTTTAATTACAGCGGCTTGATACAAGCCGCATATGAAGATATATTGGTCATTAAAGTATAAGTAGGACAGAACTTTACGCAGAAGTATGGTGATGTTTGTTCAGTTATACAGAATTGCATCTGCATCATCTCACAGCAAAAAGGTAATGTGCACAGTGTCTGTCTGTACTATACTTGCTTTGTTCAGTGGAAAGGGTGAGATTGGGCATTTATAATTATAAAGAAAATTATCTCTCAGTACTGTGTGTTCGTCAAAACATTAATTACACTGATGAGTCTGAATTTGCGCACGAGCCTATAATATGAAACATTAAAAATTTTAAATTACTTCATTACAAAGGAGCGGGTTCCTTTCAGGCCATTAATAAAGCCATTACAAAAATTTCCACTGGCACCTCAGTGCGGAGATGCTCTTATCAGTGCATTGGCCTCACCCAGCAGGACAGAGATGTCTGTGTCTGTGGCATAGACCATGGTGAAGAGGGAAGGAGATGAAAGAGGACAGAGGAGTTGGTCAGAGATACCTCCAGTCAGCCTCGGGCTATGCCCTCAGCTCTATTCTGATGGCCCCCCTACGCTGTCAGAGTCCTGCAACTATCACACAATTTTCTAATTTCTACTGATTCCCTCTCTCATATTCATCATAAAGCAAAGTTTGGTTTGACTCATGATCTTTGATTCACTTACAAAAGTGTATTTTCATTTCAACTTTGGAGGAGACGAGGGAACTGTGTTTTTATAGTTTTCACCAGCATGTTCTTGATAGCATACCATAATATGGTGACACACAGTGTACTACAGCATACCATATGTAACCTTTTGGCTCTAAAAGAATAATTGTGTATTATTACAACCTGGTTTTTGTTTTGTAGTTTTGGGCATCATTATATCTGTGATGAATGAATTGTGCTTACTAAAGTCATTCCTAAGATCTGGGAACAATACAAAATCACAACAATAAAGTCTGACAGGGCAAAACATACACGTAGTAGATGATCAGACTTTTATCCAGATTATCTAAGCCAGTTTATTTGGAGGAAAAACCCAAAGCGGCCTCACCCAAAATGTTTGCAAACCTTATGCGCTCAAAACTAATGCAAGTACATTAGATCAATTTTGAACCAGGATGTCTGTTATAGATGTTTCAACCAGACAGTTTCGGTCGTAATTATACTGTTCTTCTTTTTTATATTTAGGATTAAGGTTAGGGTTAGAGGGTTAGGGTTAGTTAGGCTAACATAGATTTATTTAAAACCTGTATGATGATCTGACCACATGTGTTTCTCGCTCGGTCTGACCTCTTATGATGGTCAAAACTATAAATCAAGTTGTAAAAAACAACAACATAATATGACCTAAGCAGTGTATTGAGAAAGGAGTATTTTAGCTGTGGTGGTCATTTGCAACGTAAATAAATAAATGAATAAATTTGCTGCTTTAACTGGCAGTCTGCAGAAACAATTTTTCTTTTCCCTTTCATTCAATTGAGTGAATTATTATGCTAATGTTAGAATATCACAGATACAAATTTACTACTCTACATCTAATATTTGGAATTAATTTAATGTCATTCATCTCATTTGAATTTAGGATATTTAAAATTTTAAGCACCTGCAATCTGTTGGAAAGCTCATAAGGACTGCTAACCTCTCACTCACCTTTTCACACACACACACACACACACACATACACATTAATGCACTGCAGCTGCAAAATTATACTTAGCTAATTTTAGCCATCTCAGAATTTACATTGCAACAGTAATGGCCAATCTCAGCTGTAAGTAAATGTGTTCAGAAAATGCCAAGGTAAATGTGACGTGAGATAAAAGTGTGAACATGATGTAGATTCAAATAACGATAAGGCTGAGAGCCTTACTCTTGTGCTGGGAAGGGTGAGATTTTGACAGGTGCTTGACAGAGTTATTTAATAATTTAAATGAAATTATTGGGGATGACATGTTTCCCTGTCTTCCCTTAAAATTACCCGCACATTCATTCGGGCATCATCTATTCTGCTGATGAATAACTTAAAAGTAGAAGTTGGTCGAGAGGTTGTAAACAACACCTTTCTTATACCTCCTGTCAATCTCATATCATTTTGCTTCTCAACAGTACTCCCCAGGCCTCCAGAACATCAGAAGAGACATATTTGTTTGTGCTCTTGCGTCTGTTGGTTCTGCTACAGGGTGCTGGATTTGGAATATTAACTCGTGTTTTGGTATCGTTCCAGACATCAATTACAGATCATCTGTGCTAATGAGCTTCAGTTTCCTTCTGCTGAGAGAGTGCAGTGTGGAAGGTGTGATGAAAGACTTGATTGTGTAATTGAACTTAGATATCTATTTATTTTACCTAAATCAGTCCGCAGATTAAATTAATGCAGAGGTATGTAGGTAATTGCTGACTGACTTGCAAATGTTTCCATTTTCCACACCTGTTCTGAAAAGATTCTGCAGAATTAAATGTAAGAGCTGTTTTAACATGCAATGCAACTGTCTTAGTTATACTATACCACCATCTTCATTCACATGCTGGTATAATATTCTTTAAAGGTGTGTCATTAATGTTCACATATAAATTAAATCTTGGCATCTAGGTAATCATAATGCATAGTGGGACGCCATGGTCAATTTCATCATTGTTTCATTTTTTGTATTGTCTTCTGTCAAACATCAAACAAATGCATTTTCTATTATATTTCACCTGACAGTAGGCTGGAGTCTTTCCCACAGACTTAGTGTATTGGCATTGCTTTCTCCCACGTGTCATCTTCCCAAGGCTTTGATGGATCGCTTCTCTTGGTAAACAACAAAGTGTATCAAGGAGCAGAGAGAGGTGAGAGACTGAATACAGTGGGAGGAGCTGATTACCTCTAATCTGTCTCTTTCTGCGGAGTGAGAGGGCACCATTTCCCAAAGGCCCCTTAGACTTCTATACGCTAAATTCCAAATCAAATTTGGCATGTTCTCAAAGGCTTTTGAATACGGTGCTGGGTGCAAATGCAACCATACTCTCTGCAACTGGAGGTGTGTGCCTCCATGCCAGAAGGTGGAGTTTGCAAGCCCCTGGAGATGACACCAGAGAAAAAAATCCCAAAGGTGAAACACAAAACAAAGAGTTCTGGCCATGTGCTGAAAGTTACAGCTAATAATACAACAGGAAGAAGATGACTTAGAACCTGTTCCGAAAGCATTATTATGGCGATGAAACACAGAGAAGTATGCAAACAGAGAGACAGAATGAGGATTTGCTTATTTCTAACAATATATGAGGAGTGTGCGCAAGCCGGTTTGATGATTTTCCAAAATGAGGAACCACTGTCATTGAACAAAAGACTAACAAGCCTTCAAAAGGCAATAAACAGTCAAAATATAATAAACTTTGTATGATTTCTGTAACGGTGTAAGAATGCATTATGTTTATTTTTGACCCTGAATCACCTGTTTCTGTACATGCCTGATGCTAATGTTTGGTGCAAATGCATGAAGTAGTGTGCCCTTTATGTAACGAGGTGGAAAATAAGTGCGTGGAGGTTAGAGTGGTGGATAGGCATACATGTGCAAATATTGTGGAAAGATAGATTTTTAATTGTTGGCAATGGACAACAATAGCATACCACACAAATTCAGGGTTTTGCAGAATTGTCCAGTATCAACATTCTTCTATGGCAATGGAGTTGATTGGTACAGGATCTTCCATTTGTCCTTAAATGAGTCATTTTGTCAGGCCAGTAATAGTCAGTGCTTAAGTGCAGGTACTTATGAAGAGGATAATCGACAGTACATTGTGTACAAAAAACTTTAATCACTATGCTTTGCTGTAATCTTGCTGTGTTCGGAATGAATGAGGTTGTACAACATGGAAGAAAATATTTTGGTATATCCTTGTGCATTCGGAGGCTGACTTAGAGGATGGATTTACTTCTAAGAGGCCTGGATGATGATGATTCATCATGGTATCACAATCCATCCATCTGCTCAAAGTGGAAATAATTCAGAACAACAGGTAAACTGAGACAATAACATGTACACATTAAAAAAAACACAATTAATCATATAATGTTGCTAACTAATGCAGGCGAACAAGACTTTCCAAACATTTAACCTTAATCCTACTGACTGGGGTACCCGCAGACCCCAGAGGTATACTTTTTGTCACATCTCACGGGTGCTTTATTCTATCATCCCAATTTTTCATGACCTTGACAGTCAATTTGTTCCAAATGACTTCATATGATTGTTTTTTGTTTCTGTTTTAATTAGTGCTTTTTAAAAATACCAATGCATTGGCGTCCTGGGGGACCCAGGGCACTCTGTCAGTCATTTTGAAGAATTTGTGGAAAGACTGTACTTGGGATAAAATCTGCAATTTGTATTAAAGAAAAGTATATATTTTCTTTTTTCACAATAAGCGAATTAACTGTAATTTTCCAAAAATAATAATAATCTGTTTTTTTCAGATGACATTATTTCCCTAACTAATAATGTTCTGAGAAGCAATAAGTTGACATTTTACTATGATGGTTGTTTCTTACAGTAGTTTATTCTTGGGGTCCCCAGGCACCCCAGTTGGTAGTCCTTGTATGTTAATATGTTGGTAGGAATGACAAGGCCTGTGCACTGCTCTGATGAAACCCTGGTCACAAACCCTCTGTATCATCTATGAGAGCACCTATCTCTATTTCGATTGTAGCCCACTGATGGTTTAGGCGCCATCAGCTAGTTTTATACAGCAGTGATCTCCCACATGTAGGACACTCTGACAGACCTTAACCCCTGTGAGTTAAATACATATGAACATTCAAATGCCTCTCAGCAGTCTCTCATATCACTCTGGATATTGTGCTCAGATATTAAGCACTGCTGAACAATCACATTATACAGACTGAATACATGTAAAAATGCTTTTTGTGGGGTATAACTGACAGAGTGCATTTACATTGTACAAAAAGACATTTCTACTCTATAGTTGCAATAGATTTATATGCATTGCATGAATAATATTATTACCTCTAGAGAGGATACCAAGGATACATTTTGTCAGTGTTTTTGCAAAGAAAAACCTTGCTCCAATGCTATTCAAATGATTCAAGGAGCACCAGTCCCCAGACCCTCCCCATGGCAGCAGTGGACACATGTAGAGGCATAAGTAATAACCCTGCTTCATTGCCGGTTTTATTCATACATTGTGTCAGCTATTACCACTACTTTGAAAAGTCCTGTCAATACGAAAAGATTCATTCTGTCCCAATGCAAAAGAAAAGGGAAACAAAAGCAGATGATGCAATATGAAACCTTAACACAAACCGTGACAGCCTTGCTGTTTCTTTTTCTTTAAGTTTCCATTAATCATGATTAGTGGGGGAGTGGACCAATAACTGCAGCTCTCTTCGTTTGAGATGCCCATAAGGGTGCCACAGGTCTGACCTGTTTACAGCCTTCACTGCAGCTCTGTCTGCCATGCCTAACAGAGTTATCCATCTCTCAGCCAGCAACCTGCACCCACTCTCCTATTTTCCTAATGATCACCTCCCCTGAAGCACTAACCCACCATGGAAGGAGGTGGAAGTGTGATCTGCCTCTCGTTTCAGTTTTTTCTCACTGCCTGACTTACAATTCTCACCTGCTCTGTATGTCTATATTTATTCAAAGTGCTAAATTTAAAGGTCTACTATGCAGAAGGTGTGAGGTCAGGTCAGGACTCGTAGTATAGCAACCAAGTTACATCACTGTCTCTTAATTTTTTAATTTGCATAGAATTTTATCCACACAATCAAGTGTGAACAAGAATCACATTTCTTACCCAAATACATCAATCAAAACTGGTTACTTACATTTGTTGAAAAGCACTTTTAAAGGGCACATACACACAAAAAGCGCTCCTCAAACAGGCTTTAGGTATTACAGGCCCTCTTTGCTGCCCACATAGACTTCCTCCATGCTCCATTGCACAACTGCGTAGACGTCTGTGAAAACCCTTTTGTTTGGCACAGTGTCATTCTATTGATTTGTGTGTCTCTCATTCTCGTTCATTGACTCTCTTCTTTTGCTCTTCCTTTGTGAATTTTACCCTCCTTGGTGGTAAGTCAATGTGACATGTGTGGTTCCTACGTGATGTCCTGTCTGTGTTGAAGTGAGAGACAAAGCTCGGAGCTGGCAGCAGTGCTGGTTGTCTAAGTTGGTTTAGCTTTAAGGCTTTATCTGCATCGGGGCGAGTGATTTTACCTGTGAACTCAAAGTGCCAGCGCTTCAACATTATAGTCACAATATAGATGAGCATTTTTGTATCAAATCAACTTAATGACCTTTACACTCTCAACTATATAGAGGGAAATGTATAGATTAATGGATAAATTATCCATTTAAGGATAAAGCACTGTTGCTGCTGTGCTGACTTTCCACTGCAAGTATACAGTACTTTAATCACATTTAATTGCATATTATAATTACTCCTGCTAGTGTTATATGATCCACAGTGTGTGGCTATCAGTCATGTAAAGTTCACATCACAGCTTTTTTTCTGCAGATAGCTGTTTTTTTCTGCTAATATTCAGGTGCAGCGTACAGCGATTTTTGGTTCAGTGATTTGCACAGTGTGAATAGCCTGAGCAAGCAAGAAGCCTGCTATTATCACATTGCCATTACTGTGTTGGAAATGGAAAATGCATCACTGATAATTTGTTGTGATTTCATTTTATTTTTTGTAGTTGAATAGGACAATCAGCGAAGAGAGGCACCAATACAGCAGGATTCTTGTGCAACATAAAGTAGAGGGGCAAGATTGTGACAGCTTTTTGCTGCTTGGCTTGCTGAGGAGTTGGATATGAGTCAGTCATTAAGCCAGAAATGCTTTTCAGACTTGGTGCTCTAAAGCTCATTATGCCCAGAAATCCCACCAAGATACATGTAAATGCCTTATTTTCTATCTGATTAGCTGTTTTGTGACAGCAGTCATTCCTTTCTGGGGTGAAATAAAATAAATGTCACATAAAGAGTCATTTAAGTCTAGGTAATACATATGTTCAAGCTTGAAAGATTTCTGACCATTGCCTTAAATGTATCACTAATGGATCAGAGTGTGAAACAGTCTGTGAGAGTTAACACGCCTGTAATGCACTGCAGAAGGAGCAAAGCTATTGTAAATAGTGCGCATCAGTAATGGTGACTTTGATTTGTTCACAACAGATGTTCAAGTACCGAACGGTCCCCTGATTATTCCTGTAGCACCCTCCAATACACACATATACACACACACTCTAATTCACCAGAGGCTACAATACACAACCATAAAGCCCACAAATAGTTTCATCTAAATAAACACCAGATGTATATCAACCTGATTGTCTCTGAAACCTGTTTGCTCTTTCAATGGAATTCGGGATTCAGTGTGACATTTACTGATTTGTAGCATGTTTTTAGTATTGTCTTAGTGTTACATCAATACTTTGGGAAATAAGATAAGATAAGATAAGATAAGATAAGATAAGATAAGACTGTATTGGTCGACATTTGCAATATTATATAATATTAAATAATATATAATAATAAATATTTACTTCCTTATATGACTTCTGTGCAGCTGCTCAGCAGCTGACCCAGAGCTTCACACTGACACCTGGTGGATTGTTTATTGTTTATTGTTTTATCTACATGTTTATGTTCCGTTTTCCTCGAGTGATTGAGCTTTTAAAACCGTGGACGATTGATATAACGAGAGTATGGATTATTCTGTGCACCCTATTTTCCCTGTTCTTTGTCAACTCTGGCTTTTCCATGCAAAGACATGGAACCTGCTGCCTCTACAAAGACATACAAGAAGGCTGGATCTCAGACTTTTAATACTCAGCTGCTCAGAAATTGCATGTAACCCTAAATTGAGAAAGTCAAAGTTTAAGAAACAGGGTTCAAGAGGGGGCATTCAAGCCAGGCTATGGAAGCAGGGTTCCCGATTCCTTCTACCTCTGAAAACACTATCAAATGTGCTATCCTTTAAAAATAAAATGGATGAACTACAACCATAGTGAGGGTCGAAAGTGACTTTAAACAAAGCAATTTAATATGCCTTACAGACACATGGCTCAAAGATGAGGTTGATGTCACGCTTCCTGGATATACCACCAATAAGAGCTGACTGGGACAAATGCAAGTCAAGTAAATTGACCAGTGGGGACATGTGTGTATTTGTTTACAGCAACCGGGCAACTCAACAGCACATCCATGAGAAAATATGCATACCTCACTATGAACCGCTCTTTCATTCAGACCATTTTATCTGCTGAGGGAATTTGTTCAGATCAACATCATTCTGATGTATGCACCCAGGCCGAAATATGAGGACGCAGCAAGTCCGATAAATGAGAGTTTTAACAACACACTCTCTGTGGATCAGCCTTCATCAACCTAATCTTCATGATTATAGATTTTAATTCTTGCGATCTTTCCAGTCACCTGCACTACACAACACTACAACAATACATAGACTGTACCACACGGCACCCTCTGACTCTAGACCAAGCTGCAGCCACCGGGGCTGGAAAATGAAGTCAACGTGGAAGTGCCAAAAAAGTGCAGTTCCTTGAATGGCCACTTGAGGTTGGCTCTAAAAGTGAGTCAATTCCCATAGACCCCCATGTTAAAATGCTTAACTTAACAGCAGAAATAAACATGTTTACAGCCTCATACAAAAAACAGTTTTGATCTCTGTAGCTAATTTCCCTGTCGATAACAACTGTATGGGGAGTGAATTTTTATATATAAAATGCAAACTCGAGGCCTCCAAATTGGAGTCCACAAACCAATCGGTGACATCACAGCGGCTACATCATTATTTTTTACAGTCTGTTCTCTAAATAATGTTGTGACCACAAAAACTATTAAGGTATTCCCCAATAACAAGGTATGGGTCTCATATGAAATGAAGAAGTGTCTTGGCGAGAAAAGGGCTGAGTTTGTTCAGGGAGACATGGCATTATTTAAAGAAAAAGGGGCTGAACTGTGGGGATTATTAAAAGATCTAGACATCAGCATAGACACACAATGTAGAAACAATTTATTACTGGCTATGCAAAAAAAGCATGGAGCAATCTCAATACAATAATGCCCAGAGAGGCTAGGAAACAACACTGCCTACCTACAGATACTGTCTCCTTTGCCAATGAGCTAAACCAGTTCTACAGTAAGTCTGTCAAAGACACTCATGGGGACATACTTGACAATGTATGTTGCCCAGTTTGGGATCCTATTATACTTATTGAAGGGGAGATAGCAGGCAGTCTTGCTAAGATAAGGCCACACAAAGCTCCAGGCCCAGATGGCCTCAGTGGAAGAGCCATTGCAGGGTGAATTTATCAACTAAAAGGTGTTTTTACAAGATTATTCCAGGATCTGCTTGATGACCATGTTGTGCCACTCTCATAGAGGAGATCCACAATCATTCCAGTGCCTAATAAGATTCGCCCCTCTTCACCTATTGACTTCAGACCCATTGTTCTCACCAGTATCTGATGCAAGTCCATGAAAAGGGTTATACTGGGGCACCTCACATCTCCCCATGGTCAGCTAGACAACCTCCAATTTGCCTATAAAGCACAGGAAGGTACTGAGGATGCTACATTAACTCTACTGCACATGGTTACCAAACACATCCAGCATTCTGAGGCTTATGCCAGAATTTTATTTATTGATTTTAGTTCAGCTTTTAATATGATCAGGAACGACATTTTATTAAATCAACTTTTTCAGCTTGATACCATTGGACACCTTGCACTGTGGATCAAAGACTTTTTATCTGACCGCCCCCAAAGAGTCTCTGTACAAGGCTCCCTGTCTGATGAAATCATTTTGAATACTGGGGTGCCCCAAGGTTGCGTTTTATCTCTTGCACTTTTTTCTATCTATATAGATGAAATGCAGATCTATGACAGCAACTTTTGTCTTTTTAAGTATGCAGATGACATGGCAATGGTGGGTTTAATGTTCAAGGGTAATGATGAGCAAGGTAGTTCCCACATTAATCACATCAACAATCTATTAACAAGGTGTCAAGAGAGTGCATTGCTCTTAAATGCTAACAAGACCAAGGAACTCATTGTCAACAATAAGGGTGGGCAACCAATATGTCAGCCAATTACAATTGAGGGCCAAGCTGTAGAGATGCTAGATAGTTTTAAATATTTAGGAATGATTTTAGACACCAACTTAAATTTTAATGAACATTCAGACTAAATTTTTAAGAAGGCAATGGAAAGATTGTTTTTTTTTTAAGGAAATCAAATGGCTTTGATGTGAGCAAAGAGGTCCTGAGGATGGTTTACACCAGTCTAGTGGAAAGTAAAATTTCCTACAATACCACATGCTGGTATGGAAATTTAGGGGCTAGGAAAAAAGCAATCCCCCACTCCTCCTGTCCACATGTTGAAGTGTCTTTGGGCAAGATACTGAATCCCAAATTGCTCTTGATGGTTGCGCCAGCGCCTTGCGTGGTAGCTTGCCGCCACCAGTGTGTGACTGTGTGTGTGAATGGGTCAGTGAGCAGCAGAAACATTGTAAAGCGCTTTGGATAAAAGCGCTATATAAATGCAGCCATTTACAAACCAGGAGGAAAGCAACATTAATAGTTCAGGACCCTTCACATCTTTTGTTTAATGAATTTGAAAAACTCCCTCCTGGAAGAAGATATAGGGTACCCACAGCAATGAGAAACATCTTCAAGAGATCATTTATTCCATCCCCAGTCATCTTAATAAACATCTTACTTTTTATTAGATTTTAGGGACTTCTGCTGTTTTTATGATGTCTATTTAAGATATGTATTTATTATTTCCATCCCAACCTTCTTATTACAGGCCAAATTATTTATTGTCTTTATCTCATGTATGCTAACCCATGGCAGAGGAAATTCTTAAGTGTATGTATGTCTGTGAAGCCAAAAGCGAATTTCTATGTGAATGGACAAAAAAGATTTCTATTCTAAATAATAATTACTGTATTGCAAAAGATTACAATTTTGCTCAGGAACTCTTAGATTTCTTCATGGATAAATCATAGGGCTGATATAATGTTGCTTCACATCTAATTACTGATGCAATCACAGCAGGGTTCAGTGTTAACAGAACATACAAAAAACCTTAGATCCTATACAGAGACACGTTCCATCTTTCCAGCTTCAGTGCTTTGTAATTGGGATCAGTCTTCAAAAAGGACCCGTTGGGAGCCTCAGACATGAAGAAGCACACAGTCTGCATTTGACCAGGGGTTGGGGGGGGGGGCGGGGGGTTGAGGAGGTGGAGGCAGATCCCTTGATCAAACCCTCTTTTAACCTCAAAAAGGGGTTATGAAGGGTGACCACAGGGGTGTCTGTGCTGAGCTCTTGACCGCTGCCTTTGGAAGGTGGTTGTTATGGGATACAGGCCAGCAGAGTGCAATCTGCTCCAAAGGCACATCTCACACACGCTCTGCCTTGGTGATGACCTGATTTAAAGGCTGCCCTCCGCTGTTTTTCAACCTGGTTGTGTGCGTGTTTTCCTTAACCCAATTTAGCCTCACAGTGTAAGACACGGAGAGGCTAATGACTAGCCTAAGCTGCAGGCAAAATGGACCATATTAATGCAGCCTTTGCTTTTAAAGGCACAAGCATGCCATTATTTCGATTTCAAATGCTTTTGTTTCATGAAGGCAGATTGCATAGAAGAAACAAAACCCTAACAATTTTGTTAATATAAAGCTACTTACAGAAAACATAAAAATAATAATTTATCTACCACTGAAAACATAAAAATGTAAATGAGAAGATTTACATTCAAATCATTGTGGCAAGAAAAATATAAATCATGTGATAATACAATTTAAACATACACAGAAGCAGTCAAGGTATAGTCATCGTGCTGTAGGTTGGTGCTGGGGGCTGAGAAGGCCCGCTGGTCAGAAGCAACGAAGAAAACAGCTGTTTTTGCCCTCAGGCAGGTTCACTGGATCTGCAGCCAGCACAGATATTTTTTATAGCTGGGTGAAAGCAAAGAGAAAATTACTGTGCTGTGTTTACAGGGAGCCATTAGATGGTGGCGTGCCAGAGAAAAGAGAGTAATGTCTTACTGTAGCTTATTAAAGGAGTGATGAGATGATTAAAGATGATTAATGATCAAATGCGATCACATTCCCAGGATTTTTATCTCTCTTTTTTTAAGTTTGAACAGTATTGTCTAAAATTATCACAGCAGTTCCAGTACAAGTTGCTCCTTTTTTAAATTTCACAATCACTGCCTGTTGCTTAAATAAAATGAATACTTAGTTAAATGTGAAGCTACTAAGGAAGGAGACAATCAGCTTAGCTTAGTCCAAACACTACAGACAGGATGAAACAGCTAGCCTAGCTCTCTCCAAACAGGAAAAAAAAATCCATACTAGCACCTCTAAAGCTAATTTGTGAAAAAACCTAAGAGTAAAAACAATCTGATAAGTTAGCGTCCAAATATGAGAGTGGTATTGATCTTCTCATCTAAATCTTGGCAAGGTGAAGAATGGTAGAGTATTTCTCAAAATGTCAATTTTGTAACTGATCTGCCAGTTAGCTTTCAAGACATTGCCACCTTGTGCCCTTGGCTTTGCTCCTGTTGTGCAGTGCGGATGAAGAACACTAATACAAAGATCAAAACAAAACCTGTAAGAATCTAGTTCTGTTTCTCCTCAAAAATTCATCAATCATCACAACATACCAAGTGACCTTGGCTGCCTTTCTTCATGCCCTGACACTGCCCTATGATTAAAATGATGTCTATTGATACGGGTCATTCATCTGATACATCAGACTTAAATCAGTAGTAGTAAAACATAAATAGTGTCTTCCTTGTCCTCTCTCAGCACACAGGGTCCCTCTGGAGAAGGTGATCATCTGGTTGCTCTTTCTGAGCTGTCATGAGGAAAGCATCACTGCTGCCGCTGCTTCTGCTGCCTCCAGACTCCAGGCAGGGCAGGCTGCCACCAAGTTGATAAAGTGAGCCATTTTGCACACAGGCAAGATTACTCTCAAGGACAAAGATTAAAGCGGCTTCTGTTTAAGTTGCAACTACCCTTACACACACACAAAGATACACAAGCACAGGCGCGTGCACTGATACCCTTTTGAATTCATTATTTGTACAGTGATCAGAGCATAAGAACATGCAACTTCAATGAACACGTAATATGATGCTGAGCCTATTAATGTAATCATTTGCACACAAAACACTTGGTTCAACAGTCAGTGAGGTTACTACAGCAGGGTACCTTTGGTCATAACTATCAATAATTACGGCAACATTTACTCAGCAAAGTTATTGCTGAGATCTATTATCTCAGTAATAATAGCTCATGGCACAGTAAAACAGGGAGCGTTGATGTGTGTTTACAACAGACAGCTTGGGTAATAATTTTACCAATCATCTTATTTTCTTTCTCTTTCTTTCTTTCTAATAGGTTTGGCTGACCAATACATGTCTGATTGTGTGACAACGCATGTTTCTGGCCTCATCTAACTTATTTTTAGGTTTTAAGCAATTAACTTGGTGAGGACAGTGTTGTTATTAATGATACAAATGATGACCAAAGCTATGAAAATAAGACAAATTGTAATCAGGTGGTTGCATCCTTTAAGACCCTGCATATAGTGCTTGGTCTTCTGGCTAAAAAAACATGTGCTGATGGCATTTTGTGTAGCGAAGCCATTGTATTGTCGGCAAACGATGAAATATTGCTGCTTTCCACCATTAGCTAATTCACGTCCAGTAAGTAAGAGCACTTTGGATGTGTAATGTGAACACAAAGCTGTCCTGAACAACCATTTCTCCCTGCGCTGAAGGGAAACAAGAGTTAATCTTGTTAATCTGATTACTGTGTAGACCAAGCTAGAAAAATGACAGTGATGCTGTCCCACAGTTGGCAGCATTTAATAGCAATGAATTAAAAGCATTGATTTCTAGACGTTAATGAGTTTTGTAATGGTGAATTATAATTTGCGTAACTCTTTATATTTGCAATCAAACTACATTCCAGTTATGGTGAAAACTCACAGTTCAGTGCTTTCTGATCAGGCATGACATGCATGCATATTTTGCCAGTAGTTCAAGCGTTCTTGAGAACGCCAACCCGACGACTGAAATTCCCTTCAACACAGAGTTAACGATTACACACTCTTGTAGGACTCAACACAGCACCCTCTCCTCTTGGCTGGTACTTATCAGAGCAGAAAGCCTTAATTAATTCATGGCTGGCTGATGTTCTGCACAGAATGGTTGAGTTTAAATTATTGTGCATTGTTGAATATGTAAACAGCTGGCAACCAGACGTGTTTAGACGCACTAGGAATTTAATGGAAGACCCGCTGGACTTTTAAAAATAAATTAATTGTGCTGCTAGAATTTCTTTGATTCTATTTTCTTTTTGATTCAGATAAACACAGTCAATAACTACAAGTCAGGAGAGTACATGAAATTTCTGTCTTAGCAATTATGTTGTTCAAAATAAGAAGAAAAGGCAAAAACCAAATACTGACCTTCTGGTGTTTTATATCAATATTATCAAGATGCTCTGCTGTGAATAATAATTTCTGTCTGATATGGTTTTTCTACAAAAAAGTTAACTTAAGAACTTAAAAACTATTCCTTCTCCCTCATTAAAAAGAAACAGAATCTATGAATATGCACATTTTTTTTCATTGTAAAAGTTTAACAGCTGGACACAAGATGTCTCTTCTTTACAAGATGTCTACTTTACTGAAAGGTCAATTATCAGTGTTTGTGCACTGGAGGCTTCAGTTTCCACATGACACTGTTGTAAGTTGCATACTGGACCACAATTGGCTCCAAACTAGTTGTGATATCACAAATTGGAGGGCAACTTTGATTTAAAATTCCAGTGGTGATCCCAAAGTTTCCACAAATACCAAATATGTCAGTCTAAGTTTTCAGGGAAATGTATATAAAATGGTCTGTATTGCCATCTGATTGAATATTGCAGCCATGAAAAACATTTAATCTTGGGTTTAAATATTTCATTTAGTGTAAGCATCATCTAGCTCCAATGAAAAGCTGGAACAAGCTGATGAGAAAATATGTGACATGCTGTCAGACAATGTGGAATGAGAGGATTCAAATGGGAAATAAAAGTGGAAAACTTGATGTTAAGGTTTATTAGAATCCTGCTTTTGGACTATTTTTCGGTACAACTTTCTTTTCATTTTGTGTGACGGGGGAAGGGGAATCTCTGTATGAATTGCCTCTTTCAATATTTCACACATTTTCATGAGGAATTCATTTTTTAGGGGAGTTTTAAAGCATAGACAGCTTTGGCTGGGTTAGCAACCATTTCTGATGTGGATATAGTGTATGTGATATTGGTCTCTACGAATAATGTTGACTTGAATCTTGACTTGCTAGCCACTTCTCTGTATTTATATGGCCTCTACATCGAACTATGTATTACTCAGCACACTAATTATAGAGCTTGTGCTACACCATCCTCCAGCACTCTGGAGTGTCTTCAAGCTTTTGCCCAGTGGATTGCTGAAGCTATTCAACACATTCTATTCAAATCTTGAATTGGATGAGTCTGGTACAAATTCCCTTGACATTACTGAAGAATTTCAAAGGATGCCAGCCCACTCTTGATCTGCAAATCTGAAAAGGAGATATTTAAATCAGTCTGTCACACAGTAGGTATTTCAAAATAGTGATGACACTTTGCTTTTAAAAAAACATCTACGAGAAAGTTGAAGTTCTTGTGACCTTTGTCAAAACTAAAACATCAATGAGAGGGAAATTTTCAAATATTTAGGGACTCTCACATGAAATGTTATCACTGCTAAAGAGGTCACCTTATACTAAAATAACACTCTGTGCTCATTCCCTCTAAAAGAAGGAAGATTTAGCCATGCATAATTGAGGGTTGAACCATATGCTTCAGTCTGAGTTCAAGACAGGGTCACTCTGAGATGTCTGTGTGAACCATAGACTGATGAGACAAAGTGTTGGACAGCATCAAAGCAGAACATGGATAAAAAACAAACACTGATAAAAAGGAGAAACTTATATTATATACAGTATGTTCTTGTCTGTTTGTATCATCATACATTATGATATTTAAGACTGTCTCCCTTGACTTACTGCAATAGATAATCTGGCAGTTTATTGACAGATGCACCTGCTATTTGAGCACAATGTGCCTTTATTGGAGCTCTGCTGGATTTCTTGTGTTGTTTTGACATCAAACTGCAGATTGCCAAACCTCTTTTATAGCTGACAAATATTTGATCGAATGGAATTGAACCAAATATGATCCATCTTTGTAGATGTGCTTGTAACTTTGATTAAATTACTTCAGAGTGAAAATAGGTTTTAGGTGAAGTATGTATGGTAACATTATTTTGTCTACTCCCTGTATTTCATCACTGCAGGACGAGGACAAAATCATAATGAATAGTAACAGAATGAGAGGATTTGATCTTGTAAGGATACAATGCCAGGGTTGGTATTTTACTAATATTACCACCATTTATGACTAATATTTGTATGTAATTTAGTGTGACCATAGTCTCATTTCAGTTAAAAGTTAATGGGTCTCAACTCATCTCCATCAATTTATCAATAACTTGTTATTCTTCTTATTCTTTACAAGGTGTAAACATCAATGTCTGAAACTTTATTATGTAGAAATGCTGTATAGATACTGATAACACAGGTTCAAGCCCTGGTGTGGGCAGATATAGTCCTGCTGAAATATATCGGATGCAATGTTCTGACCTGTATGAAGGCCTCTGCATTATCATATTCTATAAAATATATCCACAATATCTGAGAAAATGTTCATCACAAGAAGATCCAGAAATGCCAAGGGTTATACTTTTTCTTTCTATGGACATACTATCATCTGATCACATCATTATTCAACCTTTGATTTTGCTCATATTGCCTGTTATAAGGGCATTGATCAGTATTCTGTGAAGAGCAGAGGGAGTTCAGTCACACCAGGGCCAAGAAGTGAACAAGGAGATATGTAGAAAAAGACTATAATTGTAATAATACTTTTTTTTAGCAAATTGTAGGTCATCAATTTATATGCAAGTCAATTCAACAGAATCCAATATCCATTTACACTACATGAACTTTTAACCTCTAAAATTAAGATGTATCTCCATTTGTGAGACCAAGCCTTGTGCTTCACCAGAATAAAGTCTCCAAACTCAGCCATAATTTTTTGGAAAATCAGGTGATCAGTTATATATACACAGTATATGTGCACATTAGTTCATGCATACAGTATCTACAAATAGTACATTTACAAGACAATCAATGTCTTTTCAACATTTCTGCAGTTCTGTAAATATTATTACCTTTATAAAAATTTTAATGATCAGTTTTTGTTTTTGTTTATTGGATTATATTGTAATTTTGTTGCTGTTATTTTGCCCCTTGCAGTTGAACAAGATGCTTTTCACAAGTACTGTATGTGCAATGTTTAATACAGTATAACCTGTTCTACTTGAACAAAGTCTGTGTGCGCCAAACTCTATTTGTGAGAAATGGCCTTTTAGTGTGAACTATTTACAGCAACGTCTTTGAGACTTGCATTTGATACCAAACTAACCAAAACAAGGTCTTTAAAAGTGTAGCAGTTGGGGGAAAATATCACAGTTTTTTGTCCCTTCAGGACAAGTGTCTCTTGTGGAAACCTGTTATGTTCTGGGTAAGTGATAGAAAAATATTTTGAGGCTTTTTAGAATTTGAGTGTATATCTCATAATTTGCTAGTTGCTTAAAGGGGGATATTTCTTATTAAAAGCATGAATATTTATGTGGTATATACATGTATCTATCAACAACATTCAGGTTGTTTTGGGCTTCTAGAACATAATTGGATTCAGTAATGAACCTCAGCAACTCCCTCTGTTCTTGACATACACTGCAGTATGTGTCCTTTTGAGATAACAGCGCCTTACTGATAGATCACCTTAATAATATTGAGGCAGAAAACGAAAAAGAGAGAGAGAGAGAGAGAGAGAGAGAGAGAGAGAGAGACAGAAAGATGTTGTTTAAATGCTATAAATTGTTGATGCAGTATTGTACTTATGAGTCAATGTGGGTTGATAGAAGTATGAAACAAATTGTTTTATATTTTTTCTGACTGTCAACAAATCCCATCAAAAGACTAAAGTCCTTGGTGCGTTAGTTGGTTTCTCAATGCTTCCTTACTGATCTGTGACACACTGCAGGTACACTCATTTCTTCTGAAGATGTAAATCTTAAAAAAATCTTTAAATCACTTTTTTAAAAAAGCTAAGCAATTTTTAAACAAGCAAACCACTGTAGTTTTTAGGAAACTTTAAGCATTTGGTGGGACTATTTTCTTTTATATATTTTCTATGATATTTCTATATAATTTGACAACATGTGTAGCATTTAGAAAACAAGCCACAAATACCACAACACATTACAATGACTTCACTCTTATACAGTGTAGTGTGCCCAAAATCACTTCACACATCAATGGTCTCCTGTTGGTTACAACACTTGGCGTGTTCATTACTCTTAGGTGTCCTCTGGAAACACCTCTGTTGTCGTGTTGCGGTATTTGCAGTGTGTTTTCTTAAGTTGCAACATGTTTGCCCTTGTTGGCCACTGTAATTTTCAGCTGCGGATCAATACATATTTGGTGCAGTGGTGAGCATTTACGGCAAAATAAACCACTGTGTCCATGTTCATCATAATGAAGGAACATGTAATCCAGTGGCTCATTTATGTGTCGTAATAGTGTTGGGACAACACAGAGGTCTATGGCACAGAGGAAAAAGATATACCAGACTTTGGCTAGACAGGCAAAATTGTTGGTTTTCATCTTTTTATGAAACTTGTTGACAAAAATAGAAATATAGAATAGAACCAGCCTTTTCCTATAAGAACAACCTGTTACTGGACATGTTCATGTGACATGTGTAAGCACAGGCACAGCGCAAACATTGACATTGCAACATGAAAACCCAATAAGCCCAAGGCTGCACAAAATGCTGCTAAAAATAAAATCTGTAGATGAGACTGACCAAGTGTTTATATGAAATGTCCTTTAAATTGCTTCATGCAGTTTATTACTGTATCAGTGTGGTACAGATTTTTTTTAATTGTCTGTTTTTTCAGAATTGCTGGTGATTAAATGAACCCACCTCCAGCTATAAGACAGTGCATCAACAAGAAACTTTAAATAGCAAGGTCATCTAGAGATGATTCTGGAGGAAAGTACCCTGCAATGCAGTGTCACAAAGATGGATGTGGTTCATTTACTATTCGGTCAGGTCCATTTAAAATGCTATGTCATGGAGAATACTTTTCCATTAGTAACACAGACATTAAAATTAGAGCGAGTTCAGGTGACCTGTACTGCCAGGTGAACTGTAGAATATGTTAAAGTAATAATCCATTATCTGTGTTATATAATTAATAACCTATTTATAAACATTAGTGCCTCATACTGTATATTTAGTGACAGATGATTAGCACATGTGCAGTTTATTACAGATGTAAAGCAACACAAACAGTCTTGGCTGTCTTCTTTTATTTACTAAATGTATTTAATTGTTTTATTTTACTTTCTATGAAAGCTAACTATTGCTTTTTAAAATGCTGTTTGATATTTTTTAAAGGTGCATGAAAACTGTTTTAAATGTATGCGAATTATGCACCTTTAATAAAACTGTTAGTAGGGGTGTTGTATCATATTGCAAAAGAAATGCACATAAACATAATCACAAATGCAAAAGGTGATCAGCAGAGACAAAATGTAGTTGTTTTTTCCTCACAATAAGCATTTACATACTGTATATGTTGTGTTTGGTTGATAAGAATAAGATAATTAAACACTGATTTCATCTGTGACAAAAGCAATTAACACTGTTGTGTTTACCTCAGTTATCTGTGTCCTTTAAAAAACTGTAAGGAGATAAAAAATGATTACAGCTGTAAAACCTTACTAGAACAACACAACATAAAGGAAACCATCAAATTTTCACACACAATAGGTAGCTTCCATGAAAATAGAAAATACATAAGTTACATATTTGCAAAAAAGAAGACAGCTATCACTATTTTATTATAGTTTGATGGAGTGTGCTTTATTACAGTATTTTCCTTCAGGCACACCGCAGCATTGTAGCTATTTCCTGACCGACACATCAACTGTGAAAGCAAAATCAAAAAGTGAAATTAGGTTACCAACATTTGGCTGCTACACACTGGATGCTCACCGTCACACAAACAACACACCATGCATACTGCCAAACCTTCAAACTAGGACACATCACAATGTTCTGTATTTGAGCTACTACTTCTACCATGAGACACCGGTGCATACATTACAGTATGTATGCATGTCATGATTGAAATGGTTGAGATTTCTATCCAGCAGTGATCTTCAAAGCTGTCACCGCTGGTTTTAATCTCCTGAATAGGCAAAGAGGTTACATCAACATCTTCCTGCAAAACGGACCTTGAAACTGTCCACGTTGCCTCCCATATAGTTCTGTGCAGCCTCTCAATCAAAAGAAACTGTTTTTGCATTCAGGTCTCAGTGTACGAATAATCAAAGATCCCAGAGGACGCACAGGGTCAGTACAAACCCAGGCGCAGGCATGGAAAATAAAAGTTATGGAAATGTGGCCAAGTTCTGAGGAACAGCCATAATGTCCACATGGAATTCAGTGGAGAATAGCCTCGACTGAAATCCACGTGGACAAAAAGGAATCTCTTTCTCTCTCCATGTTTTCAAAAGGGAATATCTCCTATCACATACAAGCGTAATCCACAAACGATCCTTCCATAGCACTGTGCTAATTAGTAGTGGTCTGCTTCAGTAGAGAATCGGCATCTCTCTGTTTATGTCTTTAAAACAGCAGCAAGATGTTCAAACTCCCTGGGGTCATTCATCAAAGCCACATATTGCTGCTGACATGAAATCTTTAGGTTGGCAGATAAAGCAGGAACATGGTTTGAAACACTTCTACTTTCTTAGGGTCATCACAGTATTCCTGTGCCAGCTCCTTGCCAATGCTATCGCTTAATTACATTTAACACTATATTTAGGAAACTCTTTGCCATCTTTTTTTTTTTTTTTTTTTGTTAAAGCTGATCCACACGTTTTGTGTCTAGCATTTAAAAAATTGCTGGCTCAAGAGGAAGAGAGGAAAAAAAAGGTAGGAGGTATGCCTTTAGGAAAAACAGCAAGATCCACAGTGTTTTACCTTTAGCAGCATTTACATAACAGTACTGATGATTCAGGGCTGGGTATTTTGGTGCTGGGCGAGGTAGTATTGCCTTGTGTTAATACTGTGACATCTAGTGGCAGCTACTGATGGACAGAGAGACAAACTTTGGCATTAGACATGAGGCTGTGAATACACAGTAACATCAACTAATCCAAAAATGATCTAAGGTCACCCATATTTGATTAGCTAATCAAGTGAGTATGGTAAAAAAAAAAAAAAATGTATGTTTTGTCCCTGATTAAGTAGTATGTGTGCATGTGTGTGTGCTGAAGAGCAAGAGGAGGGGGGTTATTTGTTGGAGATTAGCTGTGTGCGGATAAGTGGATTATTACTGTCTTTGAATAGCCATCAAATTAACCATCCTCTAAATGAATTAAGAGAAAATTGCTGTCTATACACCTTCACCTGATAGAGCCCATAAAATGTACACTAACTTGATCATTAGGGAATTATAGCTCCCAGTGGCTACAGTATATTTTATGGCCATATACAGTTCAGTTGTTGTGTTGTGTTTTACGTGCCTGATGACTGTTGTTCATTCTTTCTGGGCACAAATGGACTTCACTTAAACACAACAGCTCATCTGAGAAGGGTGGTGAAGAGTAAAAATAGACAGGATCCTCCAGGGATCATTTTTATGAGAGCACCATCATTATTCACAATTCTTTAAAGGGCTTAAAGGATGCCAGTTCCCAAAGGATATTCTTGTGGAGATATTTTGTTTTAATCACAAAAGCTTGCAGTTAAAATTTATGAGGGAAGAAAAATGAATAATTAACACTTAAATGCACTGACGGGCTTGTGTTATGGCCTCATAATCTGCTCTTCTCCTGGCATTTCCCCAGATTTATGGAGGCATTTCTGTTCTTTGCCACTGCCAAACAGTGATGTCACACCAGACCTACTTCAAGTCAAATTTAAACTCTTCTCATACTTCACCCTCTCTGCTCTGCTCAGCCTGCTTTTTTGCAGACAGTGATAACAAAAAGATTTACAGTTCTTTTTCTAATGTCATTTGGTGTTTCACTATGAGAAATAGCCTTGTGTGACCAACGACGGAGGCTCCAATGACACCAAATCTGTCAGTGACAGACAGGTCGAACTGTGCTTGGGACACGCCCCCTCATATTACCACAGTTGACCAACCCCTCTCAAATCATTGTCTCTTTCTTCCCATGAAGAAACTATACAAAGATCCCTCAGTTCATCAAGGCTATCTTGGATATCTGTTCAACAGTTCACAGATGACCCATTAAAGACCATGCCACACAGTTTCCAGCTTCAGTCTGGATTTGCTGAGCAAGAAGTGTACTTTGCCGTTACACTGGACAATTCCAAACAGTGTCTGCATCAAGGTGAGCTGTTCCATTGGCTACCCTGTATTCGTTACCAGTGTGGCTGGTGACTGTGTAACATTATACCCTCTGGTTAACACGTTATGGTAGGTTCAATTAGCGTTAGCGCCACTGCCCCTCCCTTTGGCAGATCAGACCACTGTCAGATACAGCTCACTCCTACATACAAGCCTGTTGTTAGGAGACAGTTGATCACCACCAGGACTGTGCAACAGTAGTCTGTGGAGGCAGACCACTGTTGCACTCTTGATAACTGATTGGGAGCTGTTTCAAGGAGACCACAGGGACAGCATTGAGGGTCTGACTTAGTATAGTCAGTGTGTAACTGACTATATCAGGTTCTGTGAGGACAGTGTTGTCCCCACCAAGAAGGTCTGCCCCACCATATCCTCAACCATCCCAGTCATCATGATAGCCAGGTGAGGTGGCAGCTCACCAGGACCAGGACCAACAATGCCAGAAGCCCTGACAATATCAAGCCCGTGAGTTCCCGTGTGTAAGTGGTGCGCAGAGCAGCTGGCAGGAGTGTTCCAACGTCTTTTTGACCTCTCCCTGAGACTGAAAAAAGGCGCCCAGGATCTGGAAGATATCCTGAATAGTTCCCATGCCCAAGAAGGGATGTCCCAGTGCTCTCAACAACTTTAGGCTTTAACATCACACGTCATGAAGACCTTTGAGAGGCTGGTTCTATAGCACCTCAGGCCCCTGGTATGTGTCTTTCTGGACCTGCTGCAGTTTGCGCACCAGGCGGACATTAGTGTGGAGGACGCCATCATCTAAAGAAGCCACAAAGCACTGTGAGGATCATGTTCTTAGACTTCTCCAGTGCTTTCAACTCCATCTAGCCACTCCAGCTGGCTGAGAAGCTTTCTGTGATGCAGGTGGATCAGGATCTTGTGGCCTGGATTACAGACTACCTCACCGACAGGCCGAAGGATGTAAGGCTTGTCAGATGTGGTGACAAACAACACCAGTGCACCCCAAGGAACTGTACTGTCACCGTTTTTGTTCACCTTCTACACCTCTGACTTCTGCTTCGACTCAAGAACATGCCACTCACACAAGTTCCCAGATGACTCCTCCATTGTCTGTTGTATCACAGATGATTATGGAGGAGGAGTACAGAGACCTAGTCGAAAACTTCATAGGATGGTGCGACAGCAACCACCTTCAGCTCAACATTGGGAAAACCAAGGAGCTGGCACCTATAAGTTCCTAGGGGTGCAACTCAACAACAAACTGGACTGGTCAGACAACACTGAGGCCCTCTAGAGGAAAAGACAAAGCAGGCTGTTCTTTCTGAGGAGGCTCAGGTCCTTCAATGTGTGCACAAGGCTGCTACGGATGTTCTACCAGTCTGTAGAAGCCAGTGTTATCTTCCTTGCTGTTGTGTGCTTGGGAGGTGGCATCAGGACTTGTGGTACCAACAAACTGGGCAAGCTATTGAGAAAGGCCAGCTCTGTGGTGGGGATGGAACTGGACAGTGTGGAGGCAGTGACAGAGAAGAGGATGAGTGTGAAGCTGAGAGCTATCATGGACAACCCCTCTCATCCTCTCTATGCCCAGCTGAGATGGCTCAGGAGCATGTTCAACCACAGAGTCATCCAGCCTCATGCCTCAAAGCGATGATGGGGCTCTTTGCTGCCATCAGCCATCAGGCTCCACAATGCCACAGCACCCACTACCTCCTACCTCCATTGATTGAGACTCAAAACTATACACCACTTACAGTTAAACTGTCATCACCAGAGATATTGCACATGTATATACAACAGTGTATGAGTGTATGTACTGTGTGTATATTTTAGAAACAGCACCATTGCACATGTATATTATACATATAGATATATTTTATTGTATATAGTAATCCTATTTTATCTTATTTATTTTATTTTTTACTTACTTTTTTGATGTATGTGTATTCATGGATTTATTCATTCATTCCTTTCTTTGATGTTAACTGCATTCCCTCGTTCTACTGTGTCAAATTGAATTTTCCCTACGGGGGATTAGTAAAGGTACATCTTATCTTATCTTATCTTATCTTATTAGTTTGTTAGGTGAGCAGAGTACCCAGAGTTCAGCTAACATGTCATGATAAGCAGACTCTTACAGTATGCAGTTAGCTCAGACTAAACCCCATGTGTTAGCGCTACTGACTGACATAGACGATTATCTGATATGCTCTCACTCATTGGAACAGGAAGTCAGGGATTCCACTACAGTGATAAATCATCTCAAGGATCTTGGGTTCAATATAAACTGGGCAAAGAGCTGAGTAGAACCTATGCTATGTACAGAATACTTGGGTCTCAACATAAACTCCTTCTCTCATTGTGTCACACTATCAGAGAGGACATTAGTGTCTCTCACACAGTGTCTCTCCCTTTCCCAGCCGGGAAAAGTCGTATTGTTCAGACTATGCCTGCGCCTACTGGTGCCTACTAATGGCTTCTGTAATATTTGTTGTACACTTAGGGCTTCTAACGATGAGGGATTTTCAGCATTGGGTTGAGCATTACGCCTGTGCCCACGCCGTCACCTCAGCCACAAGGTGAAAATAACACCAGTGTGTGTGGCGGCTCTTCGCCCATGGAGGGACTTGACAACTCTTGCGTCAGGTGTCCTTCTGTGGGCGGTGTCCTCCAGGGTAACCATGACAAGGGATGTGTCCCTGTCAGGGAGGGGGGTGACCATGTTGGGCAGAGCGGTGAATGGCACCTGGGGCCTGAGGCTGGCTCAGGCTCCCATAAATGTCTTTGGGTAGTGTTTTTTGCACTAAAGCATTTTTGCACTATGTCCAAGGTCACCATGTCTTGGTAAAAACAGACAACTCCACTGTGGTAGTGTACATCAACCCCCAGGGTGGCACTTGTTCACTGAAGTTGCACAAGTTAACTCAGAAGATAATCATGTGGAGCAGCACCAGACTCCTGTCCCTTCGAGCAACACATATGCCGGGCGTTTTGAACAGGGGTGCAGATCTTCTGTCCTCAGGGAACTCCCTGTACAGAGAGGACTTTGCACCTGCAGGTGGTGGAGCAAATTTGGCAGATATACAGCTGGGCAGCCATAGATCTATTCATCTCGCAAGAAAACACTCAGTGTGCGCTGTTTTTCTCCCTGTCGGACATAAAAGCACCTCTGGGGTGGATGCTCTGGCCCACCCATGGCCAAATATGCTGCTCTATGCCTTCCCCCCTCTCAGCCTGATCTCCCCCACCTTAACCAGGGTGAGAGAGCAGGGCTTGTTGCTCTCTCATCACACATATGAGCCTATAGAGGCAATGGAGATGAAGTTTATTTCACTGAAAACAGTATTGCTCTTAGCTTTAACCATAGCAAAGCGTGTGAGTGACTTACAGGCTTTGCCCTTTCTGCTTGCAGTATGCCCCAGGGCTCACCAAGGTCTGCTTGCAGCCCATCCCGGCCTTTGTGCCTAAGGTGATGGAGTCAGCCTACAGATGTCCCACAGTGGAGCTTTTGGCTTTTTATCCACCTCCATTATCCTCGGTGGAGGAGCAAAGGCTTAACACGTTATGCCCGTTGTGGGCTCTGCATGTGTATGTGAGTAGGGTTCAGCAAAGAGGATGAGCTGTTTGTGTAGTGGGCCGTTCCTCATAAAGGTGAGCCATTGTCTCACCAGAGGCTGTCCCACTGGATTGTGGATGCTATATCTCTGGCCAATAGATATAAAGGGTTTGAGGGCTCATTCTACGAGGGGTGTGGAAACTTCATGGGTCCTCTTCAAGAGATTTTCAGTACAGGACATTTGTGCTGCGGTGAGATGGGCTATGCCTCACACTTTTGTAAGGTTTTACAGGCTGGATGTCTAGGGGCCATCCTTGGCACAAGCAGCGCTAGATGCAAACACGCCAGGGCCCGTGTGATATCACTACCTAGTTCAATATTGTTTATGGTTTCAGGAAACTTATGCAATCCGGGTGTGGTCTATATTTCCCATGGTGAAACACTGAATGATGTCAGAAAAAGAACTAGGTTATTTAACATAATCCCCAGTTCTTTGATAACAGAGTGAGGTGTTTCACCATCACTTCCCTCCTTGCATAGACATGGAAAGAAACCAGTCCAGAATGATTTGAGAGGAGTTGGTTGACTGTGGTAATTTGAGGGGACGTGCCACGAGCACAGATCGACCTGTCTGTCACTGACAGACGTGGTGTCATTGGAGCCTCCGTAGTTGGTCATGCCGAGGCAATTCCCCATAGTGAAACACCTCCCTCTGTTATCAAAGAATGGGGGATTATGTTAGGTAACCCAAAGTTTTGACACTCCATAGAAAGGAATAGTCCAACATTTTGGACATGCATTTTATTTGCTTTCTAGAAGATTAATACCACTCTCATGTTTTTATGCTAAATATGAAGCTACAGCCAGTAGATTAGCTGAGATTAGCATAAAACTGGAAATGGGAAAACAGCTAGTAATGCCAATTTAGCTACTTTCTCACTTGATTTGGCAACTTTTAAGACCCTTCTAGCAACTTTTTTCCTTTTAAGCTATTGTGGCTGTGGCTCTCTGGACTGACTGTGTTCTATGGGTGGGCAGCACCTTAAGTTGTCCAATCATCAGCTATACAGAGATGTGACTGAGCTGTGAATGTGCATACCTGACGACCAATCACTGATCAGCATTGTTTTATTGGGGAACTGCTTCTCCTTTGTTTTTTATTCTAAACAGTTTAACTTGTCTTGACTATTTAAGTTGTTTTTTTTTTTTTTACAATAGATGTTTTATTCTAGTGATTTTTTTCCAGTGTTACTTAATATTCTTTACTTTCATTATTTAAAATCTTGTACATATGTTGTTGTGTCATGACGTCGCAGATATGCAAGCATGCATTTTGTGACTTTTCAAGCAAATTTTAGCTGCTTTCCACTGAAAATAGTTGGCAACACAAGAAACAATAAGGTAACAATATGGCGGATATTGATACCACTAAAGCTCAATAGTTAACATGTTTCATCTAGTTTTCTAACCTAACTGTCTCCTTGCTGTAGCTTCATATTTAATGTGCTGATATGAGAATACAGATCTTCTAATCTACAGTAAAAGTGAAAATAAGAGTATTTCCCAAAATGGTAGAACAATTTCTTAAAGTATGGCGATAAAGCCGATAGGCAATTAACTTAGCAAAGACTGGAGGCAAATGTAGACCACTAGCCAGCTCTGTCCAAACTTCTGCCTAAAGCTCACTAACGAATACAGTGTATCTGTGCAGTGGTTAAGCCTTAAGCAAATGAAAATGTGAAAAGGACAATTTGCGGTTTCAGAGGGGATTATGTGCTGTAACTATTTCTTGAAGAACAACAGTTTATCTATTCTATTCATCAAGCACTTCTGTGCAGCATTTCGGCTGGTTTTCTGGAAACAACAAGACTCTGGGATGTCACTGTGCCAGTGTTTATGCTACGCCAAGCTAATGGTCTCCTAAATCCAGCTCCATACTAAACACACAGACATGAGAGTGGTATCTATTTTCTCATCTGACTCTTATCAAGAAAGACAATATGTGTATTCCCCAAAATTTTGAACTATTTTTTGAAGTATTTGTCTATATAGTCTATGCAGGTAACTCATACTTTTTGACTTTTCTTTGAACCTTTACATCACATTCAATGACCAACACAGCTTACCTGCCACCAGAGCACTCATTGTGCGCACAAGTTTGTACACCAGTTTTTACGGTCAAGCCAGCCAGCATACACAGCTCCGGCATAGCAAAACAGTGCCAAGTCCTGTCTTTCATAGCCTCTTCAAATGGAGCACCCAGAAGCACCTCGTACCTCCTGTCTGGTTTTAATTTCCATGGGCATGTAAGCAGTTTAGAGGCACAAGAATCATACTCAGCTTTGTTGAGCTTGCCAATCACACTTGCACTTGTTGTTGTTAACATGGTGTTACTTCTATTACTGTGTGTTTGCCACAAGGGACACTATTAAATCAGCTAAGTGATGATTAGAGATCAGAGATGAGATCAGTATTCTGCTGGATGTTGTTGATGTGACACTTTAGCTATCTTCAAATCCGCAGTTCAAAACAAGTCAAATCAGGCCTCATGAAAACAGCGTGCTTCAGGAGGAACCATGAAGGAAATTCCCTTATGTCCATCATGTTTGTAATTAAGAGACAGAAGACAGACAGAAAGGGAGAAAAGAGGAGAGCAGTCTGGTTGTGTGCTTTTCTGCACTAATTAAGCCATTGCCCCCATACTAACCTTTCCCCAAATTAGGCCAGACTTTCTAATTAATATCCTGAATATAACTGAGGAGAAAAATGTGAGACAATTAAAGTGATGGTATTCTCACCTCCCTTGCTGTCAGTGAAGAGATAACCCTATACCCCCTCCTCCAGGCAGGGGTTCAGGGACAGCACAAGATTTGATGGGCTTAAAACGTTACAAAGTTCATGGAGAAACCAGAGGAAGACAGCGGGGTCCCATCTGTGTGTCACTGGTCAATATGGGCCTAAATAACTTCGGAAATGTAAAACTAACCCTGTCATTTGATATGAGTGATGTAAGGCCATGTGATGTAAAATACCACATTGTGTGCAAAAAGCCATATTTATAAAAGAAGAGTAGTTTATGTTCCTTTCCTTAGGAGTCATCTTGAATACACTGTGTATGAGACAAAATCATAGCAGAAGATTTTTTCTAGATATTTTCTAGACAATACCATCTGAGCATCTGATAAGACAACAAGACTTACGAAGGATTTTGCACCTGCATTCTGCCCCAAACATGCGAATTTATTGAAAAGAGTGGCTGGAATTTATATTTATTTTCTATGAGCTCTCCTTCACTTGCAGAACGGTTTGGAGGGTGTCTCAGTCCAGGGGCTGACTGCATAATTACCTGCTGTCTTACTGTAGTATGTCAGGTGCTGCAGCAGGTCAGCTCTGTGAGGCTGCACAGCAGTGCTTTGAGCTAAACATCACATGTTCATTATTGGACTAATTGAAATTTTGACCAGTGGTGCTAGATGAAAGGTCAAGGGATCCAAGTTATTACAATTCATCCTCTGGGTACAATGAAATGTCAGTACCAGATTTTACAGCAACGCATCCCAAAAAATAAATAAATAAAATAGCACAACTTTGAGTTTAAATACACATCATCAAGCAGTGTGAGGATTTAGCGAGTAACCTGCAGAGATCAGACAAAAGAAAATGACAAGGACAGGGTATGATTCACAATCCCACTGGGGGAGGATGAGGGAGAGATAATTAAGAGGAAGAGGAATAATTCCAATTAAAATATCCTGGCTTAAAATATCCAATAGTGTCATCCTCCCCATTGTGCTGTATGGTAGTGAAGTATGGGGCCCTCTCAGTCATCATATAGCCTATACCCATTGGCACAAACATCCAACAGAATCTTTACACACAGAATTCTGCAGATACATTTTACACGTACACAGAAAAACACCAACAAATGCCTGATAATAACTGATAATCAACATTCAAAAGAAAGAACTCACATTTTTAATTCACCTTAAATCCAACCAACCAGACACTCTCCATTCAAAAGCCCTCCAAACCCAAGAGCTGAGCCCAGAAAAGAGTCCCCTATGTCAGTTGTTGCTGAGACTAACTGCTCCCTCTCAGATACTCTGACCAGTCTCACACCAACACTAATTTCCAAACACCAATCAGAGTAAACCAAATTATAATACAATGTAAAAAAAACCCTATTTGGAACATTGGAGAGAAGAAGCTAAAAGCCAAATTAGATTAGACTGTTATCTGGCCCTAAAAAGAGATTATGAATGGGCAGAATATCCATCTACTGTCAGAGATGGAAAACAGAGACAGATCCTAACCAAGTACAGGTTCAGTGACCACAAACTGGCAATTGAAAAAGGATGACACAAAAAGTCATGGCAACCAAAAGAAAACAGAATATGTGGTCACTGTTTGACAGGTGAGGCTGAGCCAGAGATGCACTTCCTCCTACAATGTAAAACATTCGATGAAATAAGGAACATTTGTATAAATATGTATAAACATGCCACAACCTGACGGACAATGAACAACCTAAACACACACAGCACACACATGCATTCACACACACACACACACACACACACACACAAATAAATGCATAGGATATACTGTATATATATATTTAATACATATCAATATTAATGTTGTGTTAATGTTCATATTATTGTTATTTTGTACTGTCCAAATATTTGGACAAATTGTATTTTGATGCTTTGGCAACATTGTTCTTGCCAGTAAAGCCAAATGAAATGACTTGAATTGAATTGAATTGAATTGAGTAGAGTAGCCTATCTTCAGAGGATCCCTCCTGAGGCAGGAGATGTAGCTACTGTACAGTATGGGGACATTAGGTGGCTTGGAGGGACCAGCCACCGAGTTAGTAACACAGCCCCAGAATAAGATCTTCCCTTTGCCCCGGCAATCAGACCTGATACCTGCTTTCTGCAGGGGAACAATGCACAGCAGACCCACCAACGACAGGAGGAAGAGAGGGACAGCAGGAGGGATAGAAGAGCAAAGATGTGAACATCTAAAACCTTTGTTACATGAGGTTTATTTGCATATTTTAAAGATACTGTATATGTTTGAAAAAGTATTAGGAAATTATGAAAGCATCTTGAAAATCTATGCTAAACTGATGATAACACAGAACAGTGCACATCAGTTTCAAAATGTCCTAAAATTAATTACAATGTTGTGCATAACAATTCATTTGTGTCCTTACTGTCCTTGTCCTGTTCTCTTTCCAGTAACATGCTGTACAAGCCTTTCTAACATCTTCAATGAAAAGAACAGCAGCAGTACTTTCATATGCACTGCAGCCATCTATGTGAGTGGTGGCAAATATAGTGGAAGTTTTGAATTGGTCACAGTTGAGTTGTCAACGCAATCTAGTTTACAAAGCATTTTCTCCTGTATCGACAGAATTTTCATTATATCAAGATTCTGTCACCATTTTATGCTTTTAGTTGCTTAAGAGCAGAATCTGGCTTCTGTGGAGAAGTCACTTTTCTACCTCTGCACCCCCACTTATCACAGAGGAAAATTACCATACCAGCAGACTAAAACTTTGCAAGATAATACTTTTGAGAGTAACATCCATCACCTTCAGTTTTTTTTCCGGAAGTCTCTCTGTTGGTTTGACAGACTAACAGTGCGGTGGTCAAAGCAAAAAAGGAAGAACAGAGCAACTGTTTCCTCTACTTCTTTTGTGTCTTTCATCTTTAGTGCCTTATGAAGAATTTAATACAAAATGCCCCCATATAAATAATTAGAAAAAAGATTTAACACAGTGAAAGAGATGGGAATTAAATCTAAGGCAATATTAATAGAAACATCAATGGTGACAAAGTATAGTAGTAGTTAGGTAGAAGTAGTAGGTTGACTTAGGGGTTAAGATGCCAATTATGGACCGCAACATCCCCAGTTGTAGTATTTTACTAAGTAAACCTCTTTTCTAAATCAAGTATAATCTTGAAACACAGGAATGGACTTCTTTTCACCCTTCCATTATTAAAAAAGGTTTTAAAGAAGCAAACAAAGAATATTAATGCTGATTAACTATATGCAAAAAAATGTGGATGATAATTAATCAAGAAGTGAATGATTTAATCCTCTGGGGACAATGACATGACTGTACCAAATTTCACAGCAATGCATCCCACTAAAAACCCCCCCAAAAAAACACAACTTTGATTTTAAATGCACATCGTAAAGCAGTGTGAGGATTTAGTAGTGAGTAACCTGCAGAAATCAGACAAAAGAAAGGGACAAGGACAGGGTATGATTCACAACCCCATTGGGGGAGGATGGGAGAGAGATCATTAAGAAGAGGAGGAGTAGCCTATCTTCAGAGGATCCCTCCTGACGCAGGAGATGTAGCTACTGTACAGTATGGGAACATTAGGTGGCTTGGAGGAACCAGCCACCAAGTGAGTAACACAGCCCGAAAGTAAGATCTTCCCTTTGCTCTGACAATTAGACCTGACACCTGCTGTCTGCAGACCCACCGACGGCAGGAGGAAGAGAGGTACAGCAGGAGGGATAGAAGAGCAAAGATGTGAACATCTAAAACCTTTGTTACATGAGGTTTATTTGCATACTTTAAAGATACTGTACATGATAAAAAAGTATTAGGAAATTATGAAAGTATCTTGAAAATCTATGCTAAACTGATGATAACACAGAACAGTGCACATCAGTTTCAAAATGTCCTAAAATTAATTACAATGTTGTGCATAACAATTCATTTGTTTCCTTACTGTCCTTGTCCTGTTCTCTTTCCAGTAACATACTGTACAAGCCTTTCTAACATCTTCAATGAAAAGAGCAGCAGCAGTCCTTTCACTGCAGCCATCTATGTGAGTGGTGGCAAATATAGTGGAAGTTTTGAATTGGTCACAGTTGAGTTGTCAACGCAATCTAGTTTACAAAGCATTTTCTCCTGTATCGACAGAATTTTCATTATATCAAGATTCTGTCATCGTTTTATGCTTTTAGTTGCTTAAGAGCAGAATCTGGCTTCTGTGGAGAAATCAGGATGGAGTGGAGAAGTCACTTTCCTACCTCTGCACCCCCACTTATCACAGAGGAAAATTACCATACCAGCAGACTAAAACTTTGCAAGATAATACTTTTGAGAGTAACATCCATCACCTTCAGTTTTTTTTCCGGAAGTCTCTCTGTTGGTTTGACAGATTAACAGTGCAGTGGTCAGAGCAAATGGGAAGAACAGAGCAACTATTTCCTCTACTTCTTTTGTGTCTTTCATCTTTAGTGCCTTATGAAGAATTTAATACAAAATGCCCCCCATATAAATAATTAGAAAAAAGATTTAACATAGTGAAAGAGATGGGAAGTGAATCTAAGGCAATATTAATAGAAACAGCAATAGCGACAAAGTATAGTAGTAGTTAGGTAGAAGTAGTAGGTTGGCTTAGGGGTTAAGAAGCTGGCTATGGACCGCAACATCCCCAGTTGTAGTATTTTACTAAGTAAACCACTTTGCTAAATCAAGTATAGGCTTGAAACACAAGGGTTTTAAAGAGGAAAACAAAGATTATTAATGCTGATTAACTATATGCTAAAAAGTGAATTACAACTAATCAAGAAGTGAATGATTTACAGTTTTTATCAAAAATGGTCATAGATGCCCTCAGGTCTTCTGGAATCTCCAGGATAATCATAAAAACTAATGACAATTGAAAAATGCTTTTGGTCAACCAATAAAGAGTTTTAAGTAAATATAATGTGTGCTCTCCTTATATTCTTAATGAGCCTGTCCTCTTATATTCTGAAAAATTTGCTGTTGATCTAAAGTTTTCTTGGGAAAACCAGAAAAGAAAGTACTTCAGTAATCAAACTTGCTATAGTGATAAAAGCATACATTATTCTCTTAATATTTCCTGTGTGAGAAATGGCAGCACTCTGGCAATATTTCCGAGATTATAAAAGCAATTTTAGTGGTATTTGTGACCTCAGTCTTCAAACTTTTAGTTAAAAACACACTCTGAGATTTTAATTTGGGGTTGACCTCCAGTGGCACAGGTTTAAAGTCAGCCTTCATTTGGTGACTCATGCTTCAATAATTTCAGCCTTGGGTTGGGTCTTTGTACACAAAGACATAAATAATAATTTACTGTGTCAACAGGACTGATAATAGTACATTAGGCAATGCAGAAATTAGATACTGTCTGCATACCATGTTTCCAGTGGCAGCATGTTAGAAACTAAACAGCACAGGCCCCAAAATGGAGCCTTGGGGAACCTCACATATTAATGTTATGATAGTGGAAGGATGGGAATAGAAAACCAGTAGCAGTGGCGGTGCGTGGCAGATATTACTGGGGAAACCAGTCAGCTTGTTATGGAAATCATATAGTCATATGATGGCGATCATATGGAGATCTCCATATGATCGCATGGAGATATCATTATCATATCGTTACTTGCTTTCACAGACCAGAATCAACGAGTGCCATTACTGTTGTAATACTTCTCATTCTCACTTACATCCCATTTGTCAGGAACAATAGCAACAAGGCTTTTGTGGACTACAAAACAACATGAGGTGCAATTTATTTTCTCTCTCCAAATACTGTACAACATGTGCAAACTTCTCACAGCCATAAGCACTGGTTGTTAGTAACAGATGAATTATGTGCATCCTCTACGCTGCAAGCAAGAAACAGCAATGCTGGACACACACACAATCACACACTAGATCTATACAGGTGCTGCCTCTGAGTTTCTTCTCATCATCTAAAGAATAAACACATAGCTGTAGGTTTTCAGACAAATATCACAATTAATTGGATATTAACGCAGTACTACTGCAGTATGTCGCTGTAATGTTTAGACATTTCTGTGAGGTATCAAAGTGAAGTAATTAAGACAACAACTAAGTGATTATGTTCCCCAGAATATATATAAAACGATGTATATAAACTTTAGCAAAATAACAATGACTAAAACATTTGATGGATCACATAACAAGAAAATATGTTTTAAAGACAACAACATTATCAAAACAAAGGCCACAGCGGGCTAGTGACAGCAGGCAGAGTAGCCTATGTGTCACTGTGCGTGTCAAGAAATAAATCGTTTTTTTTACTCACCTCTGCTTGTAGAGGAGGGATATTCTCCCATCCTTCATTGTTGTGCCCCATGAGTTTTTCAAGGAGCTGCTTGACCGGTCAAACAGGAGACAATGCCAGCAGAAACATCAACATATCTTCTTCATGTTAGCCACTGTGTTCTAGCGTAGTTCCCATCACAAAAACTTGCTAACTGGTTCCACTGGCACCATGAGTAGCAGGCTAGCTGGTTGGAGACTCAGTGCAGGTTTTTTTTTTTAATGATGAATTGACCATGCAATATTGAGCTTGGTCAAGCCAGGCCTCGATCTGATTGGATAAAACTTTTACTTTTTTCTCTAAGGGAAGCCAGGCAAAGCTGGCCTGCTTTGAGCGGTGCATCTCACTGACTAGACAGAGCAGAGGAAATCAACTACACATTGTAATGCATACAGCAGGAGGGCGCTGTTTCGTACGATACACCAGCTAAAGAAGAAAAATATGATAATACGTGGAATGTTTTGATAACAAGGGAAATGGCAAAACTTAATAACATAAAAATGCTGCATAGATTTTTAAGGCAGTTGAGCTAACAATCTTTTCTTTTTATAAAGTATCTTATTTTAGACTAATTTTGATATTTGTTATATCATACCTACCTATGTACTGGTTGTGTCAAGAAGGTTTTTTGTTTTGAATTTTGAGTCAGTAATATTTTTTAAAGTGAGCTCATTAGGCATTTCTAATTACTTACAAGTTAAAAAGCATGATGCTATTTGAAAATGTTTAAATTTCTTGCTGTTTTCTGATTATGGAAATTACGACATTTGACCCTCCTGGGTTGATTTCTATAAGTGTGAGAGTGGCCATCAGTGCAGCCAAACTATTTTCACATAAATCTGTAGAGAAAGATTACTGCCTGATAGGAAATGACATTTCTTATACCTCTTACAGTTATCAAATTTTCTCTCTTCTACCTCTCTATTATCTTTTCCCCCAAAAGAACAACAGCTCTGTAAATATTGAAGGCTTTGCTAGAGAGATTCATTGCCTTATATCCACAGAACCAGGCAGCAGTGCAAATAATATGTGGATGTTCTCAAAACTATTACTAACCTTCTTGCCACTTTGTTTGGCTTCAGTGATCTAGTCAACCTCTCTAAAGTTATACAGAGATTTTAAAAATATATAGCATTTTTCAGTATGTGTCAGTTATGCTGAAATATAATGTAGGTAATTTGTCCTAGTTAAGAAGCATCATCACTGACCTACAAAGACCCTCCTGTTAGTGTTGTGATAAGGTCAAAGCAAACCGGGCCATCTTCAGTAAGAATACAAGAATTTTTCTTTGGGACACACTCAGTCAACTGGCTTTTAATGAATTCAAGGAGACGGGTTTGTCTTTATTGGTCAGTTTCAGAAGTGATTTTTGAGCTTCAGACTTAAGGCAGGGTTTTTCTAATTGTCCTAAATCTTGTTTCAAGAGGAAAGATAAGGGTATTGATTGAACCCATGCAGTGTGCTGTGTAAAGAAAGTTTATAATAATAATTGTTATAATCATTGGTGCACAAATATAATGACAACACACACAGTTTAATTGCACCCAGTTTTTTTACAAAGGGACAAAGACCTATAGAGTACAGTGCAATAAACATAGTGAAAATAGAAGAGCCATGCACTGTTCCAGGTGAAGCTTTATCAAACAAAAACTACATATGGGATATAATAATGCATGGCAATAAACAGGGCATATGCTTTACTCTATTGAATGTCAAGGACATACCAGATGTCTGTGGGGTTATATGTGAAAAGCACATTTCCTATATGCCAGGCAAATTTACCAGATTATCTGTGTTTTGAAGTGAAAATAAACCAAAAAAAACTGCCATTTATGTATTTTAAAAAGTTAAGATTATACAACACCATGCCTCAGTGAGCAAAGCAGATTTGCTTTGTTTGATGGAGTTTTGAATGGAAGATTGACTTAATGAGTGACCTCATGTCCAGGTCATGAGAAATCAAAGCCGTCCATAACTTTCAACCGGCTGCCACTGTGGTTCATTTTGATGACAACGGGTCACACGTCAATGCTAATTTGTTCAGTTAAATTTCTTAATGAACCCCTTGAATGAATTAACCCAGCAAATTAGCATTGATGAATTATCCATCAGTGGTGTGGAGTGGAATAAAAGCAGGTTATAAATATATAAAAAACTAACCACAGATTGAATACCTGCATAGATGATGAAAGTATAAATACAGAGTTTACATGAAATCTCCAAAACAAGAAAAATACAGATAAAAATACTAGAGTTTGTTAAATGCAATGTCACATTGATGTCCTCTTGTGGCAAAACAAACAGTTAATTAAATAGCAGACATTAATCACTGTAACGTTCCCAGGGAGAGACCAAGCAAACTGGCCCTGCTCTCCGGTGGTTATACTGAGCACCTTGAGGGAACTATTCTTTGCTGTTTCCAGATGCTTAGTTCTGCTCCATTTCACCTCTCACCAAGTTTTTGATCAAGCCTTGACTTCATTACACTCTGGTGGATGATTTTTGAGGAACCATGAAAAGTGACACTCCTGGCACTATATTCATGCACTCCTTCCTTTCCTTTATGATTTTTTACAACTAAAATAAACTATTTTTCACAGAATTAATGCAGTTAGCTATGGTTATTACAGCTTTTCTGGCCCATCGTAGGACAGCAAGTCCTTCATGGTGTTTAGAGAGTGTGCAGATATTAGTTTCTGTTTCAACAAAGACACATTGTGTTAGCTGGTATCTAGCTTTCTCTATTGTGTCTCTGATTGCATTTGAGATGTGGCAAGTGACAGAAGTATGGATTGCCTGGTTGCATGAGCAATTTCTCTGTAGCCCATAATTGCACTATATTGATGCAAGAGAGAGGGGTTTTCATTTTATATCTTACAATTCCACAGTTGGCTGATGAAAATGGGGCACTCTGCTCTTTGTGAGCCATGACATACTCATTCTGTAGAACAGCCTGCCCTGCTTTGTGTATACGTGGCAAGGGCTGAATTTAGTATTGTGTAGAGTAGATGCATGATAGCATTCTTGATTAGGTACTGCATGTGCCTTTTTATTTCCAGCACTGATGGAAAGTGAGCTTGCTGTACGTCCTAGAAAGCGATCTTCAGATAAAAAATACAAGGATACATCAATCATCGCAGAATTATAGTACAGAAACAACTGTTAACAATTGCTCCCCTGCTACAAGAAAAAAGATCAGATGAAAATTTGGAAAAATGACAGACACGCTAAACTGTGCTGTGCACAAAACAAGTGGGTGAAAGACACAGTGGAAATCCCAGACCTGCTTGAATCATTGACATAAAACTCAAACATCGAATGTTCCATCAATTATTTACACCTGTACAAAGCAGCAATTGTAAATTTGGGAAAATTATGAATATAATACATTAAGCGGGAAATACAGACTGTATTCCATCAGACATTAAAATATACCGTGAAAAGCAGTTGAAGAATAAAGTTTGATGATGGTGAGACTTTTGAATGTGAGTGTTTTGCATATTTTTCTGAGCCCTTAATTGTATAGCTACCATAAAGTGGTGCTATAGTTATGATTGCCCTGAGCTGTGAGCGCCACATGTGATCAGCAGTCATAGCGAGCAGCTGCTGTAAGCCATATGGCCCTTTGAGCTGTGGAGGGAGAATCCCCGAGTCCTCATTAAACAGCTCATGGACCATTGGCCCAAAGACCTGACTGCTTCTCTGATGGTCTGCATTATCCCTGATATATTCCTACAAAGTGGCTGCTACAGTGCCTCCCAATTTTAAGGAAATGGCTGACAATATTTTATTTTTCATGTGTGTTTGTTGTTAAAGTAAATCTGATACTTCAGCTGCAAAGTCAGCTATATGCAGGCAGCTATTCTACAGCTAGCCAACTGCATAACATGAATTGAACTGAAACATGAATTGTAGGATGCACTTTTTATGTGATACAAAACCACTCAAAAAAAAAAGAATTTTAATTGTGCAAAATAAATTCGCTGATTAGCAAAGAAATGAGGCAACACAAAATTTTACTCAAATGAGTCATCACCATATGACCATAATTTGTATGTTATAATTTGTGAGTAACACCATTCCAAGGACATAGTTTCCATTAGGGACGGGAGTTACTTTTCAAAAACCTATTCTTGTTCCCTTTGCTTTTACAATTTCAGCTTGATTTACTCACTAAAATCTATTAAATTAGCTGCAATATTAAGAGTCAGCAGTGGCAAGTGCTTTTTAGCCTTTTTTGTGCTGGGTTATTGAGGCCACACCAAGAAGAAGATGTGAGAGGAAGACCTGCAGACACTAACCAGGGCTGAAAACATTACTGAATACGACTGTGGCTCAGGAGGTAGAGCGGGTCGTCCACTAATCAGAATATCGGCGGTTCGATTCCCGGCTCCTCCAGTCCACATGCTGATGTGTCCTTGGGCAAGATACTTAACCCCAAATTGCTCCTGAAGGCTGTGCCATCAGTGTATGAATGTGTGTTAATGGTTAGTTTCCTCTGATGGGCAGGTTGGGATCTTGCATGGTAGCCCCTGTACCCATTCAGCGTATGAATGGGTGAATGTGATTTGTAGTGTAAAAGCGCTTTGAGTGGTCGGAAGACTAGAAAGGTGCTATACAAGTATAGTCCATTTTTAAGGAGAAAAAAACAATTTGATCATATTTTGGTGACAATGTGTAGTTGAACTAATTAACCTTGACTAATTACAAGAGGCTACAACTGGGAGGTCTGTCCACAGGGATCAATATACCAACGTTTCAGACGTCCAGCCCCAAGCATTGTGGAGACCATTGTGGCCCAGTAGTAAGTTATGGGAAGTGAGAGACTTTGTCCACTTCCAATACCTCACTGCAGGGCCCAGGGTATGGCAAATGGACAAAGTAATGTCTGTAGTGCCATGGGTTAGGGGGCAACTTACAGAGGATGTTCCTGGAGCTCAAGGGACCAACATATTCAAATTTCAGCCCTCAAATCATTAGCATATTGGAGATATGACCTCTGTCCACTTGCTTCTCTGCAGATGGTGGAGGCATTGCGTCGACGAGCCCAAACTCAGCAGGGGAAGGCCTCCGGGCTGTGGCGCCTTGACCAGCATGTTGGGTCAAAAATCAAGTTTTCTTGGAGCCTTCTGCCGGATTTTTAGGAGCCCGCAAAAACCCCCAAAGGGAAGTTTTTTTATCTGTCCAAAAGTCTTCCCTCAGGCAACAATTCCTTAATGGTAGGTTAGGATTAGGATCGTCTTCTTGGAATTTAGGATTAAGATTTTGGAATTAGGATTAGGCAATGACATATCATTTCTTGAATACAGATATCACATGTGGAACCTGCAACCCTAACCCTATCCCCTAACCATATTCCAAGACTGAACCCAAATTCCAAGAATACGATCCTAGCCCTAAAAAAATTGTGAGCCTATGCTTTAAATAGCAATGCACATGAACAAGGACATGATAAAGGAGGAAATTATGTCAGGCAAGTGGCAGGATAATTCACATATTTGCACAGCACAGTAATCTCAAGAGTACATTAGGTAAGATGGACAATATTCCCTACACAGGTACTAATTAAACACTCCAAAGAAGAACAAGCCAAAAACTACTTAGAGTATGTCAGAAACACACCACACATCAGGTATTTACTCTCTAAAGCCCGCCGCACTCCAACTGCTCAGCCTACCCACTACAGTGGGTGCATTAATTAAACCAGCCAATAGGTAGCCACAGCACATCTGGGAATCAGGTGACACAATTTGTATCCAACTAATATCAGAACTTATATAGATCAATACATTCTGAGCGTCCTATTTCCACAGTCCAATTACAGTTCCAGCCTTTCTAACATCATATTTTAAATTATTACTATTATCTGTCGTGTAGATGTCTAATCAACCTTAATTTTTCAACCACATATTGACAATTGATTAATTAATTGAGATAATTTTTGATCTCCACTACAATGTCCTAAAGATCTGACTGAACTTATCATCATCTATGAGGTAATAATAGGATGTGAATTAGCCTGTTTCAACTCACAGATGATGTCATGGTCCTAAAGTATTAGCCCTTAGCCCGAGTCGAGTTGCTGAAGTATTGCCACAGAGTCTCCCGCTCTGGAGATCAGCGTCAGCGTGCAATAACCAGGCCTTGGGAAAGCAGTGCTTGACTTGTGTTTGGAGCCCCACCTCTGTCGCTGTGATTGAGGACCTATTCCATCTTCGTAAAAAAAAGGCTTAGGGTTAGGTGCATCTTATTCTCTAAAATGCAATTCAATTTGGAAGTGAAAGTATTCCTCAATGGAAAAATACAGTTGTCCCAAAATGAGTCTCTGGGCATATTCCAAAGACTGAATCAAATTTCAGGAATACGATCCTAACCCTAAAAAAATGTGAAACTATAATAGCAAATAGCAATGCACATGAACAAAGATATGAAAAAAGAGGACATTATGTGGCAGAATAATTCACACATACAACTGAACATTCAAACTGGAGGGAGCAAAAGGGCAGTGTTCCTGCAACAACAGCTGATTTTTGGTGACTAAAACTATACTTTATATTGGTCTTAAATTCTTATTTATTCTATTTTATTTCTTTGTGGTTATAAATGTCAGTGCAGCCTTATACCAGTCTCAGCTTACTATCAATAAAACTAAATTAATTGTCATTTAGTGCATTACCACTACAGAAATTTACTACTACAGTACAGATATTGAAATAGCCTGGGTAAAATAAATACAAAAATGATAAGAACCATGTACCTTAGAAGAAAAGAGATATCAAACTAGACAATGTGGGCCAAATTTAACTCAAATTGTCAAGAAGGACTTGTTACAAAACAATTTGCAACCCCAGTCTCCAACTATTCTCATTGTTATTTCCACTTAGCACATGTTAGAGTCTAATTTAGCTTTTCGTGTCCTTGGAGCAACATTGGGCAATTGCCTTTCCCTTCTTCAGAATGTTTAGCACAGACATGATTTATCAGGAGCTCATTGATATTCAGCAGCATGTTGACCAGTGAAGTGACAACGCATAACAATGAGTGCAATTAAGTTTCCATGTTTTCGGTAATCAAACTGAATGCAAACTGAAGTGTTGCGTTCTCACTTGAATATTGAGGACCTGTTGACCGGACACTTTGACTGGAGCGTCAGCATTAAGTAACTTAAGAGCAAATGAATCGACAGGGGCCTACTTATTTACCAATTTTATTTTAAACAAAGTATAAAAATTACTGAAAAATATAAGTTTATATTTGAGTTGTGGTCATATTAGAGTTGCATGTTCTGTTTATTGATTGCTACATTGTGTATGTTTAATGAAATATATAATACTCTGGGTTGCAGTTTGCTATCAGCATTGTAAACATGTTCAATAGTAAAAGAACAAACTTTGCATTTTCAGAGAGAGAGAGGCCATACCCGCAAGTGTCTGAATTTTCAACAACTTTCAAATGCCTATTTAGGCTGCTCATTCAACCAAACCAATATGAGATTATAGCTAATGTGAACTATTAATGATCATTACTGATATTGATTAGCCATTATTCATGGGAGTAGAGAGAGGCCCTTGATAAATTGGATGAATTATGTAACGGCCATGAAAAATTACTTGAATTAGCCACATTTAGTTGGAGATCAAAATAAAATGGTAAAATTTTAGAACTTAATGAAATGCATTACTCATTACTGCACCTTAGCTAGATAATAATTGATTTGACAAGTTTATTTGATATGAATTAAAATGTAAATGCCTTGTAAAATTTCACGTGTATGACTGTGAAATGGTTTACACAGCCATTTATCTTTGTAATAATTGTTTTTTACAAAGTTAGAAATTGTGCACAATAATAGTAAACATATCACAACACATGATGGATTTCCCTCAAAAAATCACTTGTTCACTGAAATCATGAAGACCAAAACACAGTAGTATTTTTGGAGTTTCATTTTAAATATTAATTGTGTGTGAATATGAATAGCTAACTAATTGAGACCAATTTTAGCATGACCTGCTTTAAAATTATTCTCAGAATTGTTTGCCAGTAAGGAAATTGGGTTTTAAACTAAACACATTAATTTGACAAATGAAGATTCAGTCTGGAAAAAGAGAACAATCAGCCACTTAGTATCAACAGAACCAGCATTAGTAAATTTTGTTTTGTTGCAACTCTGTATTTACGCTGAAATGACATAATTAGAATGTCATTATCTAATTACTGCTAATCATCTAATCAAGTCAGCAAGCAAACTGCCCTGAGAATAACATCTGCAATAGACACAGGCACTATTTTCTCCCAAGAACACACTGTCAGTGACTGTGGTGGTTATATAATCCTTGATGTCACACTTAGCAAACCATACTTATATGTCAGCCCTGTCCATTAACAGCATGTCTATGGAAATATTACTGCAAAGGTCATTGCCTCAAGGAACAGCGAGACAGAGGGGAGAGAAATGTGCGTGAAATAGCTGTGGCTAGTTGCTTTGCTGCCAGAGCACTGCCTTTGCTTGCCATTTAAAAGTTAGTGAGCTTGGCTGATAATCCCTGTCAAAGGAGTGGGTCTGATCCTTCAGCTGCTATTGATTCCCTGTTTTATTGTTCTTTGATTTCCATTTTAGTTATTTAATGAGCAGATGATAGATTGGTGACCTTCAGCTCTGCCTCGTCTGGCTTCTCTCCCATCTCCTGCACTCATGTTTGTCTGTCCTGACTAAGAGTATTGTTTACCAACCATATTGCTAGAATAAAACGTTGGCATTGGATGTTTCTGCAAACCACGGATACATTAAATGTCTATGTTTCAGTGTTGGCCATTATCAGTTGAATAATGATGTTTTATGATGTGGCGATGCTGTGGTTGAGGTCTGGTTAGTTTAAACACAAAAACCATTTGGTTAGAGTTAGGGAAAGATAATGGTTTGAGTTAAAATAAAAAAATTTTTAAAAAAACGGCTGCAAATGTCCCGACGTCTCACTAAAAATACCCGGTTTTGTCGGTTGAAATGAACATTGGTTTCGAGGTGGTCTCGAACCATGCTCTCTGCTGATTTCTATCTTTCCTCTAACTTTCTTCCAACAAACTTCCTAACCATCCACTGAGACCTCTTCCTCTCAATAAGAAAGTCAGCTCATATAGATCTCATGTGAATTACGTCACTTTAGAAATGTTGATATGATATGTATTACATGTGTTGAAACATAAATATTTGACGTATCTGTGGTTTGCAGAAACATGTAATACAATGCCAATGTTTTATTCTGGCGACCGGACTGTGTTTACTGACTACTATCCTCTTTTTGTTCTCTGCAGTGATTTGAAGCTCTCTGTGTTTCTCTCTCTTTTTAAAGCACTGATTTCAAAAGTGAATATTGCTCCCATCCTCATAAAACTCCTGCATGTGTCTAGTTTTAAAAAGCATTCCATTTTAAAGAAAACCAGCAAAGAGTCTAAGCTAGAAAAGCTTGGCATGAATAGTAGAAATGAAATGAAGGTGATAAGAGATGTTTCATGCACCAATAGTCTCCACTATGATAGTGAGCTCAGGGGTGCAGGGCCTAATCCATTGGATTTTAGGAGTGTGATGGAGAAGATTAGAGGGAAAACTGGTTCTTATTTTCCTTAGTCTTCTTCATGCTTGTTATTCTTCTCCTGTTTTCTCTGAGCTCATTCCGATGTCAGAAAGATTGATTTGCTTTAATATAAAAGAGATGAAAGAGAAATGAGCTTGGGCTATAGCACCATGGAAGCTACATGAACGCCTGAACAACCAGCAGCAAATACATGCAACCTTTTGGATAATTGTTCAGTATTCTGGACCTACTGCAGGAAATTCCTTTTTTAAAAATATTAGCAGAACATAAAGCACACAGCACTGCACGGCCATGGTGATATAGACAGTAATTAGTCTTAATCTGACTGACTTTGTTTGATTTTACACAGAGAGGCAGCTAAGAGAATTATGCATAAGACTTCATTTGAAAGACAGGCAACTGAGCGCACGTTTCCCAACACATGAGTGGCATATTCATTAAGAGAGGTTCATGGTTTATTAAATTTGTTGTAGTATTGAAAATAAAAGCCTTCCCACTGTGGAAGGCTTTGATTCTCCTGAAGAAAAGGTATCCTTCTGGGTTTGACAGCTTGAGGGGGAAAGCCACAGGTAAAAATAGTTTGATAGACATTTCGTGCAATGACGTGTGTATGAGCTCAAAGACATTGCACCTGTTGCCCTCAAAACACCCCAAAGCACAGCAGATATAGTATATCACATATTAAACACAGGAAAATTGTTATTTTCTTCTTAATACCGTTGGGAATGTAGACATTTAGTTGTATTTTGTTGCCAAATATGTCATCAAAGTCCACTGTATCCAGCTGACACCTAGCTAGATTTTGCCTGCAGAGACCTGCATAATTTGGTCGCTAGCGCTGCAGATGGTTGCCACATTTTTGCAACCAAAATGAAAACATCTAATAATTCTTTGGGTGTCCCCACCCTCAGCCTCCCCTGTCAAAATCCTGCTGCTGTACACCTCATTGCCTCCCTGTGGGAGCAGCAGCAGGGCAGTCTCTGTCACATTTGATTACAGCCTTGAAGGCAAAGAGCAACAACATAATAACCTTATCAGTAACAGATGATTGAGATCTTCAAAGGGCCTGTTCTGCCTCGGTGCTTGTTCATCTGACTGGCCAGGGATGCAGACTGATCAAAGGCCTCCAGAACATGGTGGCTCAGCAGCCCTGACTCTCACAGTCCACGGCTTATAACCAGTCAGCTATACTGACATTGCTCATGCATTGCCACTGACAGGTGTCACATCTTTGCTTCCTGGGTGGTGCATTCTCATCAGGGAGAGACATTGTTATTTGATCTAAAATGCCCTTGGTGTCAGATGAACGTGTAGAAGTTCTGAGATGAATGTATGAGTATTTTTTTCTATATTCTGCATATCATAATCACATGGTAGCAATTCAAGGCAGAAATGTTGGATTTCTTTCATTTTTGCATGTTTGGTTACCTTAAGACCCTTTTGATAACACATTACATTACATTATTTCATCTTCAGCAGAGGATATAATGGTTTCAACTTGTAAATGAACCACAGTATGTTTGCACCATCAACACTCACTTACAGCAATGGACTAGCAACCTGTCAACTAGGGCTTTCCTTCTTTCTGCCCATTGCATACTGGGATTGGCTCCATTCCTCCATGACTCTTAATAACAAGTAAAGTAATTATCAGGTAAAGGCAGTGAATACATGAATAAATGAATGAGTAATGAATTGAAACTGTGTAATTAAAATTATTCACACCACTGCAGCTTAAAATACTGTTTAAAGACAATCAAGATTTTTTTTTCTTGTGTTATAAATAGAGTGACATCCTTTGCTTTAACATAGTAAAATCTTGACTCTTGATTGAGATACAAGACAGACAAATCAAGATGAGGCAATTAGGTGATGGAGTAGCAGAGCTGTCTTAGTTGATGGAAGAATTATATTGTACTTAAAATTGTGAATCATAGTCATGATGGTACAAATAGCTGCAGTCGAGGGCACAGGCTCTCTTTAGCTCCAATATGTTCTTGCTCTTCCTCCTACCAGATACCATAACATAATACATGGCACAAAATTAGGTGTGTGAACTGGTTTTAAAGCCATCTTGGTATTAATACTGACAACTTGTCTTAAATTAGTTGTTTCACGTGGACACCAGTGCAACAGCTGTTGCCCGGAGACAAATGTAATGAATGATGTAACTGAAACACTTCATGAATTACAACTATACTTTAAACATGATGTGGAGCAAACTATAAAATCTTTGGAACTAGTTTCACCCCGAAGTCTTTTATTACACGTTGTTTCAATTTTTCTGGGTGGGCGGGGTGGCTCAACTCTAAAATTGCACCGTTGTCCTTTTTACAATGCATAATGATGCCATTACTTTTGGCTTCAATCTGAACCTTTTCCTGGGATTGAACTCCCAGACACCAAAGGAGTTTTTACCCAAATCACTTTCATCTAACTTTATGTAAATCAGTTTTCACAGGTACACCCTTCAACACTGACAATCTACCTCTGCAACCTCAACTCTTTTTTTCTCTTTTTTGTTCAGTTAGGAGTCTTACACTTCACCAAGCTACAGAGAAGTGACAGCTCCAGACAGCTTTGTTGCTCCTTGTTACACATCAAAGAATAAGCGTGTATGTGTATGTTTCAGATGTGGAAATGTGACTACCTTTTTGAAATACTCTTCATTTAGAATTAATATACATTACATACTATAAAATAGTGTGAATGCATAACCTCACATCCATGCCTCTGAAAGCCTAATCTGCTCATACAATCTCAGATCTCAAAAAAGAACTACCCATGGAACTATTGAATATGCAGCATGTGCTATTATAAGAGACTGTGTAGAATATTTGAAAAGAACAAAAGTTACAGTACTCAGTGAGCTCTCTGAAGCCGCTATCTGAGCACTTGTATTGTTAACAATTTACATACAAAATGGCCATTGCCAAATGTGACAAAAGATCACATGTTTTAATCTTACATGCATGCAAAAGAGAAGTTGGAGTTGGGGGACATTAAAATCTTTGATGCCTTAATATTCTTGCGTCCCTCCAAGTGCAGTTGCAAACATGTTAAACAAATCAAACTCATTATTTAAGATGTCTTTTAACTTCTGGCTTCTGGCTTTTTGCAAGGAGGTGTTGGCACAGCTCAGATGATTACAGATTATCTTGATAAGGCTGCTAGATTTGTCATTTGATTGCCTGCCTAGTGTACCCTATAATTCCTGTAATCTACGGAAAAGAAAACCCTTTTATATTTAATTAGTAAAAGGACATCAGTGTCAGAATCTGGTGATCACATGTAACATTTATCATTTCTGACATGTCTTTATTACGCGTCACCGCACATGTAGCCTTGGTGTTTGCTCTCTGCAGCCCACACTCCGGCAACTCTCTCCTTGCAAAAGCTGGTCTTTGCCAGTGGCTCCATCCCTCTGTGTCACTACACTTTATAGATATAAAGGTTAGCGGTGCGCAAGTTTTCATCCAAAAAGAAAACCTCAGAGATCTACAGCTGCTCTTCCTATCTTCCTACAATTACAGCACTTACACACTTTTTCTTAGACTTCTTTGTACTAACTAGGGATGTGCAGAGAGCCCAGTATTTGTATTTGTATATTAAAGTGTTAAAGTAAGTATTTCTGAATAAACTATCTTACAAAGGAGGTCAACCTAACTTTGTGGAAAGGAGAAGGGGAACAACAGGTTATGGAGAGTCCCTTGAGAGCACTTCGCTTGTGTCAGTAGTTCTCTGGGGAACATCCCTAACTCCGGGAATGATGCCCAAATAAAAAAATGTGTGTCATGTAGCAGGTGGATGTGACTCCCCCTGTTCAGACCTGCTGATAGACATGACAGTGGAACAAAAGAGGGAGACTGAGATAGCGATGTAACTGACCTGCACACTGGTATTTAACATGTTTTTTTTTCTTCCCGAAAACAAATAATTTTTTTAATATTTGTATGAAATAAATGTTCGTAAAAACCCAACTATTTGTGCTTTGCCGAATAACGTATTTGTATTGAGGCACACCCCTAGTTGACTGATATAAAGCTACTGTTTGCAACTTCACACATTGACGGGTGCAAACAGCAAGAGGTAATTATTGGAAGTCCTGCATATAATATTATGTCAGAAGTCATTATATATGCTGTGAAAAGCTTGCTCCTCTCCCTTTTCACTAAGCTCTGTTATCCCAACATTATAATTGTTTTGTGTGTTACGTCTTCATTATTTTTAGTCAAATGATTCAATTAATTTGTCAGTTAGGTTTTTCAGATAATTGAATACATTGGTTGATATGTGTGGCTTATCTTTGTATACAGGTTTATGATTTGTTTGAAGGGTCAGCCCACTCTGTATGTTCTATCTCACACAGGCTCCACCCTCTACTGGACTCTATGGGTAATACTATCCTCCAATCACACACACACAATCGCCCACTGAAATTTGCATGTATGTAGCCAGCCTATCAGGACACACCTACCAATTGTGTGTGTATCACACCGTATATAAAGCAGCGTCTCAATGCCACTCACTATCCTTCTTACTTCACCTAACCCGGTTAGGTTTTGCCATCAATTGGAAGAAGAGTGCCCCCCAGCCATGCCAGCAGGTGAAGTATCTGGGAGTCTTGCTTGACTCAGTCTGCAGACCAAGGAGGCTGCTTTATGCTTTTGCTCCTCTTTGTCTCATTCCCCAGTTGCTGGAGCAACTGGTCATCCTGATAGTCCCGGACCACCGTTTGGCACCATGGTACACAGAGATGACCCGGATGTCGGTGGCCCAACCCTGGTCCGTTCCCCAAGTCTGGGGAGCTCTGTCCCAGAAGGCGCACTGCCCACATTGAGCCAACCTCTCCAGGCTTGGCTCCTGAGAGGGACAGGCTGATGCAGGCCGGACTGTCTGCACAGGTGGTGCAGACCATTCAAGTGGTGAGAGCAGGATCCACCACTGCTTTCTAAAAAACTAAGTGGTTGGGATTCAAACGCTAGTGTTAGGGAAGGAGATTAGACCTCCTGACATGTATAGTAGGAGAGGTTCTTTCCCTTCTACAATATCTGGCGGAAAAGGGGCTGTCTCATGCCACAGCTGTTTCCTCCTGTCATGAAGGCCATGGTGACAGACCTGTCTTTGTCCACCCCCTCATGAAACATTTCTTACAGGGGGTTAGAAGACAACGGCCGGTGATGCGTGTCTCAGCCCCCCAGTAGGAACTGCCATTGGTGCTCGAGGCCTTAGTGAATGATCCCTATGAGCCTCTGGAGTGCTCCTCTCTGAAGGCGTTGTCATTCAAGACAGCTTTGCTGCTTGCTCTGACTTCAGCTAAGACAGTGAATGAATTGTGCACCCTGTCGCTTCACCCCAGCTGTTTGCTGCTTCGTGGTGACCACAGTGGTGCTACTCTCAGACCAAACCCCTCCTTTGTTCCTAAGAACATAAGGAGTTCATTCAGGTTGAGAGCTATTCAGCTAGAGGTGTTTTGTCCTCCACCCCATGGGGACGCCAGGGAGGCAAAACTGTACCTCTTGTGCCCAGTATGTGCGTTGGCATGTTATGTTGAATGCACGGCCCCCTTTCAGTGCACTGAACAGCTGATTTTTGTGTGCTATGGAGAGGGAGTGGCTGGAAGAGCCCTATCCAAGAGTCGCCTAGCTAGTAAGGATGTGCAGAGAGCCCAGTATTTGTATTTGTATCTATATTTGTTGAGGCAGCAAAATTATTTATCTTTGTATTTGTAATCCTGTTTTAAGTGTTAAATGAGAATGACAAAGGAGGTTCCCACAATGTGTCTCAAACTCGAGTCTCCCAGATCATAGATGACTGAACTAAAACTTAGCACATTGCAAATGCGAGTGCATCTCCCAAGCTTACAGGCAGGCAGGCATTGTTAGAATGCGGGAAGATAGGTAAACCCATACTGTAGCAAATTACATTCATTTTAACTTGGTGTACTTATGAACTGCTTGTGTGCTTATAGTAGACTGTGATTGTCAACAGTAACAGAAAAATCCAGTGTTTATAATTGTGTGGAGTTCTGTATGATTTGTATCTGTGTAGATCACCCCCATACTTAAATGAGCAGGTGGTAGGTTCCAGTTAGATGAGGCAGAGAAGGTAAAATACCATTCCATAATTGATATCTGGAAAGAAAAGATTTGTTATTTTACCCTGATTAGTCCAGGTAGATCATGCCTTTCTTGCACAAGGCAGACCTGGTCAGGAAAGCCAGACAGCCCATCTCCTTAGAAAGTGAAAAAAAAATATCTCTTTTTCATAATGCTCCACAAATTGAGATTCTAAATCATATTTTTAGTGTGGAGCATTTTCTTCTCATTTTTGACGACTGAAGCATGTTAGAAATTGCTCTCTACATTGCAAAAATTATAAAACTTTAAGATATTGGAAAACTACAATTCGTTGTGACTTTATAGATGTTTCGTGGATGTTATTTATACTGTTTGCATGGCAATTACTTTCTCATGTTATAACTCTTAACAGGGCATTTATGAATAAATTATTAATTAATGTGGTCTATGACAAAATGCAATGCTGTCATCATAAAACAAAATAGCCAAAATTTAATTTTCACACTTGACAAAAGTTTTCCAATGAATATTTGGAAATGTGAGACCTATTTATAGTCAATCATCAGACACTGTGTTCTCAGCTGGTCTGATGCAATTCACACATCAGGCTTAACAGTCAGGATTTCATGCTACTGACACTATTTAAATGTTCATTCACATTTATTGTCAGGCTGTGACAAGCAGCATACCTGCACCCTATTGGAGCCGACCCAGAGTTACAGCATAACACAGCGGCCTTAAGCAGCAAATAGAATAGCTTGTCCTGCCGTAGGCGGCAGACATCTCCAGGGGTGCAAACTCATCGAGGTGAAAAAGGTGACAAAGATGTGAACCGCTAAGGGGTTCCAGGGGCATGCCCCCCTGGGAAGAACATTTTTTAAACATCAGCTTTAAAATGTGGATTTACAGTTGATTCAGGCATGATGATATAGTAAAAAACTCACCCTAGAATGAATGTAATTTCACTGCTAGAACGGTAATGTAAAGAGGACATCAGTTCAGGACACACAGTTATGAGACTGTACAGAGAAAATAGATGTCAATGATTAATGGATCGATCGGTTAATTGCCATTAATAATTCAGTCGATTAAAAATATATTAACCGATAATACAGAAGATGAGGGACGTGTGGTGTAACTGTCAGAAAATGTTCTGTAGATTTGCTATAGTACACAGTTGCGCCACCAGGTGGAACCTCTTACTTTTTAATGAGATTGAGTCACAGGTGTGCTCGGTAACCACCCGTAAGGGCCGCACAAACCATAAAACAAACGTCAAACACCTGCCGTCAGAGGAAGAAAAAAGTTGCAGTGTGCCTTAGTCTCCTCACTGTGGCAGTCCTGTTGATTAGCACTGAAACATACAGTTGTGAAAATTCCACAGAGTTGTTGTTTGACGGCTATCCGGTTTAGTTATCTGAGGCTCATGCTAACGCTAAACTACCATCTTGAACAGAAGCAGCTGCTCGGTTAATGCAGGCTGAGAGCTGAGTGTCAGACAGCAGGACTCTAATTACACATGCTTCCAACAAAATCAACACAAAAGTGATGAACTGTATAAGCGACATTCCCCTGCTTTGAGTAAATGCATTTTAACGGTGGCAGTAAATGGACTGAAGGTTGGAGCGACGGTATTGTTCGTCCCCGGGGAAATCCATCCAGCTGAGCAGCTGTTTCCAGCAGCTGGATTAACATTAGCTGCAGTGAACACACACATCACTCCATCATGTAGATCTGCAGATTACTTTATATTAAACCTGTTTAACCTTTAACCATTTAACCTGTTTTACATTTACATTGGAACACTACAATACCCACTGTACCTACAAATTATATATATTTATTTTAGTCTAAAATACAATGTGTAATACATTTCACTCACTACTGTATATCTGAACAGGCTGTATATACTGTACATAACCACCCACAGTGGTAATGTAGGTGAATGCCTGTTCATACACCTGTAGGGTGCACGGGCTAACAGTTAGGCCTACAGTCTACGGGACACAATTAAACATCTATTTGCATGTTACATCATTTTAATAATTTACTTTTCAATTGGTAGGCTGAACTTGAACTTGCCAAGCGCAAGGCTAACGTTAACTGGCCAGCTACCACCTGTAGCAAATAACAGCAAATAACAATAACACGAATCTTATTGTTGTTATTCCATGATGTAAAATTCTGGTGTTTGATCTCTCACTCGTAACTATGAGCTAAAGTTGAACGATGCTGTGTTTAGATATTCCACGCTGGTCTGTGTCATGTGCACACATACTGTAAACAATCCCATTGGCTTGTGAGTGTGACAATTTGCAAAGAACAACATTTGGTTGAAGCAGCTCTCGCTGATTTTTTTTTTTATATCTCAAAATCTCATTGGATCTACATGAATCACACAAATGACCTATTTTGGATTCAAAATGCTGAATTTCACAGAAAGGTGACAATTTTGCACCCCTGGTCTCATCAGTACGTTATTCTCTGTCATTTACTCCATCAGTGTCCAAAGCCATAACAATGTCTTTTTCTGTAGTCATAAGCATGAACATATCAAGATATGGACTTTGCTGTATAATAACATCACCTTATTTCCTCCTTTGCTCCCATCAGAATTCCTGTAGCTGCTGGATAGCTTTGTCATTTGAACTTAATCATATGTCGTTTTGGGGCATTTGCTTAAATGTCTGATTCTGTCGTTTTTCTTCCAAGGACAGTTTTATCATGGTATAGACTCAAACAATTCCTTCTTAAAAGTATAATAAGTATAATTTATTGCTGTCTAGTTCTCAGATGGACCTTTAAGCAGCCTGTGCACCCTCCCTTCACCAAGCCCTCTCTGCCACAGTCATCTCACACGTCAGAGCTCCACTGATCTGAAGCTGTGAAAAGCAGTTATTGCTTTTTCACTGCCTCTGCCTCACTGGGGAATTTTCAAGTCTCAAATAACAAAATACAAGAACAGTCCCTTTGAGAGCCCATCAACAGTGAGCACTACAGTTATGCTAATCGCATCAATCCAAGCCTCCGTTCAAATTGAATTAATCTTGATCTGTTGTTGTTGTCTCTCAGTTGTTTACAATTGCTCTTTGCATTTGGCACCATTACGATCTGTTTCATTTGCACACACTGGGAACAAAAATGAATGTTAATGTGTGTCTGTATCTCTGTGCAACACATTTATATAAGGTTTAGATTCATGTATGTAGGATTAATATGATTAATTTGCATGTCTGCTTTGGTTTGGTTGAATATACTCTTCTTCTATAGCCAAAAATGTGAGCTTCTGACTGTACACAGCGTTTGCCTTTGTGTTTCCTGCGTCATTTTGTCAGTGGCGTATGGCTGGCTACAGGGGACCACCACGCTGGCCCCACACAGTCATGTTAAGTGGGAGTCTGCTGCCACCAATGTCTGCTCCTGAAACCTTGATCTGAACAGATATGCCACGCTGAAGTGGTTGCCTTAGACAGACGCAGTCAGAGCCTGCGGACAGCACTTCTCTCATTCAATGTTGAAGCCCTAAAGCCCATTTGCTAAACCTGAAGACTACAACTACCAGGACTGGGCATAAGCTAAGATCTAGCTGTGACAGATATAATAGAGTTCTGACCAAAATACTGAAATGATATTTTGGCATCTTGTACAAATATTGCATAGCTAATAATGTTGAAAATGAAAGATGAAGCATTTACGTCTCTTTCAAACAACAACTCTACTGAGTAAAAAATGTTCACTTTGAACATGACTGCTCATTAAGCAGTGCTGTCTTTTTTGGTATCAAGAGATTCAAGATTCAAGAGCTTTTATTGTCACATGCACAGCAACACAGCGGGTGGAAAGTTTGAAGACAGTGAAACTTGGCTTCTTTTAGCTCAAGTGCCAATTTGAGTAGGAAATATTTACAGCTCGAAGGACAGCAGCCATCCTCACCAGCATCATCTTACCTAAATATGTTATCATACGCGATCTGTAAATGCCTCGCCAACCTCTGTTCTCATTATGTAGCAAGCAATTTCTTCATATTTAGTTTGGGAATCATGAATGGAGTCTCTTTATTACTTATCTATATTTAATATCCCTTCAAAAGTTTATAACTGTAAAGCCAGTGTCTTTAAAATTGTGGATTTAATTGGATGTAAGTTTCCTTTAAAGTAACATAATCTGTCACTGAGGACTCGACTGCCCCGGAGTATGATTTGTGACATCTTTCCTGAAAAAAATAGAAAATAAAAAAAACGAAAACACTCCATGCTAGCAGTAATTGGACTTCACCCAGCCCTGCAATGATAACACAAATTTTCATTTTCATTATTTAATTTGGTATTTCATCCTACACAGTTTTTATAGAGCAGTTACATTTACCCTCTTGGGCAGTTCAGCACTAAATTAAAAACTTTTTCGTAGTTTTCAAAGGGAACTTCAACCTACATTATGTAAAATGTAAAGCATGTTTTCCTGTATCTGAGTGTGTTTGTGTATTTATTCTTCTCTTGCAACCTCTATTACAGGTAATAAACAACTTGATAAAAAGTAATCTATTGCATTTCATCTCTTTTCAAATTTCAGGCAATTTGTAACGGTAATAGTAGCGTTTTGCTTATGAGTGTTACAAACATCACATTGAAGACCTTCATCTTACTGTAAGCCTGTAAAAACGACCCAATCCATCTGGGTGTTGCATGTTGCATAAGGTGCGTGATGCAGCATTGTTTCTCATTAGTATCCAGAGTGTTAAGATGCCAACTGACAGCAGTCCTGGGGGATAGCTTTGTGCTGCTCCCTTATTTATGTGCCCAGTGCAACTCAGGAACGTCTCATCCTACATGCTCTCCACATCCCCCATCTTTATACATTAAGCTCAACCTCAGGAGCACCTCTGGCAATGCAGAGGTTGGGTATATTTGTCTACCCACTCAGAGAGGCGACGTCGAGGTCGAGGAAGGTTTTAGACATTTCAGTTTTATGTAAATGTAATTCATGACATGCAAACACATTCATTTGAAGTTGTCCTAAAATAGCAGCAGATGCTATTTGAACAACACATAAATCTGATTATGGAGACGTGAACAAATTAAAAGTACATTAATCGGGAAGTTTTACGTTCCTGGTAAGAGATGTTCCCAAACAGATGGGTCAGTTCTGTTGCTGATTGCTGTGCCATTGGATGGTTGAATGTGAATGGTGCTGATCAGTTATGGAGGTTGGTAGGCTTCATGGAGAGGGAAACCAATAAGGTTGATTTATTCCTGATTGCATTCTGGGTTTCAGCTTCATTTCTTGCATTATACCTTTGACTGGACCAAATGAAACTATATGTTGCCAGTACAGTCATTTGGCCTTAGTAATTATAGTTCCTGTAATTCCTCTTTCAATGCAGCATTACTGACTTTTCTAAAATATTCCAGTTTTCCTTGTGGCTGTTGTACCAGCTACACAGCAAACAGGTAATTATACATGCGCCACAGCATGTCAGCCTCAGGCTGATGGTATGTTTGCGCCAGATGTCATGCATATAGTTTACTTGTTCTGCTATGCAAGCGACAGATGATGATACTAGAGATTTTAACAATATTGGAGCCAAGAACCACCTGAATCCAAGTTAATTAGAGACTGTCCTCCAGAGAAAAACAACGCTATCAGTTGTTTAACAAGTGCCTAAAAATGACATATGGTTGGGAAAAAGTTTGTTTAAAAACCTAACTGTGACCACTATTGTTTCGTAACCTTTTACAAAGTAGTAATTTTAACTTGTAGCATGATCTTTCCCTAACCAAGTTGTTTTTGTACCTAAACCTTATCAAACCTTAACCTTTTCATTTTTGCAACAGTGATTTGTAACAGTTTTGGAAGTCACTGATAATTGATGTGATCTGCTGATAGTGGGATGATGTTTTGTTTTTTTGTTGTTGTTGTTGGGGTTGTTTTTAGTTTGAGGACATGCTGATTATTATGTATAAAATTCAGCAACTATTATCTTGCTTAGATAATTATTTGCCAAGGTTACAAAGAAGTGCTGACTGATACATACAGTACATCTTTCCATTAATTATTCACTCCAGCAATTATAACTTTCTCTTGGAGTCTATTTCCAGTCCTAAACTAATAAATTGTGTTTCTATTATAATATGACCATTTCCCCAGCACAGTTTTGTTAAGTCAGGATGGCAGCACTACCAGAACAGTGAATGAGCAAATTTGACGAACTTTATGAAGTATTTTTGTCTGGAATTTCAGACAGACAGATAAATATTTTATTCCATTTCTTGATTGATCACCCTCTGTGAAAAAGGTCAGTACTCTGGTTTATTGAAGCTGCCCATTGATCATTTTGATGTGGTGTGACTGGCTGTCCAGATGCTCCATGTTGGGCCTGGGCACAGTCCATTGACACTGCTGATGCTGCAGTGAGGAGCTCTGAGGATACTGCCAGTGCTGCTTGCTGGCCCTCTAACCATAGCAGATGATTGTGCTCGCTCTGTAATTCGCTCAATTTAGCGACTGTCAGAGGGTGCTCCACTCACCATTTGCTCTTCCAGGACTTTTAGAGACCCACTGTTGCAAGAGAAATGTGACCACAAACAGTGAACTGTGGCTCATTAAAGTTTACAGAGGATCCATTTTACATTATACTGTCCATACTATTATATACTGTCCATATTATTATACTGTCCATACTGTTTTAAAGGTAAAATAATAATAAAAAAAAAACAGCATTCATAACCAACCAATTAAATAACCATCAGTTTGAAAAAAACAATTTGTCCTCCTGATAAGATTAAGGTGAAGCATGCAAGCAAGCAAGAGAGTGTTGTGAAAGTTTTCTGAAATAGCATGTGTCCTAATTGTGACACCCACGTGATAACAAATAAGCATTTGGGATGTTGAATCTGTTCTCTGCAGACTCCTCCTGTGCGTTGCCGTAGGCCCTGTGTCTGGATCTGACAGGGAGGTCCTAAGTTTATGTGGCGTGGCACCGGGGTAGACACACACCATTACTCTGAAGCCTCAGATTCACGCATGAACATCACACACAGCCCTCATCCTGCCTCCCCCACTGATGGCCTCCTGGCTTGCCAAAGAGAGGGGCTGTCCTGCTTTCCTAGCCTCATTGATTCTGGAGGGTCTCCATCAATTAAATCTGATAGACTTTCAACTCCAGTGAACCAGCACAGCAGCTACTCTGGAAAGCAGGAGGGTCACCTGAACCTGAGAAACTAACCCACCACAGGCACCTTCACATGAATGTAGAGAGACACATCATTGGCTATAAGCACATACTAACCACAGGCGAGTGCAGGGTCTACATTTGATCTCACATAAATCACAAGCTACAATACAAAAGGTGCTATTTTCATACTCGCAAACAACTGTTATTTAGATTGCTGACAGCTATTTTTTCAAATGAACTGTTCTGCCTGGAGGCGAGACAAGTCAGTATTCAGTTCACAGACTCAACCTCATTTGAGATCAAAGGGAATGCACAGATCATGTTTGCTCCTTTTTAATACCTACTTACTGCCATGTTGTGTTTCTCAGCATGTGTGTGCTTGCAAGGATTGACTCCCAAATAAAACTGGCATGTTTGGTTTGTGTTAACTGACTGAAGAGCTGATGTTTGCCATCACCTACAGTATTTGGAAACAATTAGGGATGCAATGGAGGTTTTGGTACTTTGATTTAAGTAATTTAACTCTATACACATACTGGTAGCCTTAATATCACTAATGTACATGAGCAGTTCATGTACAGTGATAATTAGGTCATTATCAATGATAAAATTTCACGCTATAGTAAGCCACACTGTTGCACTGGATGACATGTGGCTGAAAATATTCCCCTACAAATTTACAACTTACTCCTGTTTTAGTAACTTTTGCTGAAAACCACAGTGCCCAGCTGTTTTAAGATATTACAGAGACCTTTTTAAAGGTGGCGCAATATGTTTGAGATGTATGTCTCTAATGTTTTAAGGACTGAGAGTCATAAACCAGCAGAGTCGGAAAGTATTGTGAAACAGACTAATGCATGGGATTTGTTGACAGTAAGAAAAAAAATGGAATAATGCCAGCAAGATGCATGAATGACTAATAAAGGATTTGTAGAAAAAGCAAATAAACATACAAAAGTAAGCACTGCTAGTAGGAGGATTTTAATCAATTGTAGACAAATTACCTTATGGTTTAGCTGAAGGGTAGCTTCAATTTCACACCAGTGGTATTAATAGTTCTTGAAATCTATAGAGCACTTCACTTTACTGGGAAGGAAAACATGTTGAAAGCGAAGAAACAACTAAGTCAGAGTGAGTTGAAACCAGAGAGAGTTTACATATCAGTCGATGAATGATTCATCATATCTGAAAAGATCTGAAACATACACTGAATGACAAGGAAAACAGAAAACCTCATACACTGCAATATAACAGACATGAAAAATACAATTATTTTTACCTTTATCTTTAATTGTTGTCTTTAATTGTTGTTGACAGGGATTAGTTTAATAATTAATACACTTTATTTATGTGTTAGTAAAGCTTAAAAATCTCCTACTCAAGCCAGGCTTGAATGGATGAATTAATCCATGAATGAATAAATCAATGAATTGGAACTTATCTCTCAGACTGTATCCATGCCTTTTTCTGCATTAATTAGATTATACTACTGTATTAATAAATGGTCATTGCACTTCTGTATACAGTGTAACCTGTACATGGCTCAACAGTTGGGGTTGCCATCACTGACGTAGTGAACAGACATGAGGAGTGATGGGTTATTCATGTGTAAACAAACAAGGCATATTTACTCAGGGGCAGTCTTTTGGAAGAAATGTCATTCTGAATTGCAGCGACTGTAGATGTCACATGCATTGCCCCTGGCAGTGGCAGACTACAGCTACATTTTGGTGCGCGTAGGTTAAGAGGGATCCCTGTTGTTCTGAGCTCTATGTAGGAGAGTGTGGAAAGTGGTAATGTGGCCCAAAGCAAGTGAGGCAGGAGGTTTAACCAGCAGCTTACCAACACCTCAACAAAGCCATTTCTGAAGGTTACGATTCAGATGAAGAAGCCTGTTTCCCCCCTGGTGAGCTGAGGCGGGAGAAAAGAGAGGCAGCGCAGGCGATCAAAGAAGCATCGATCTGGTCTGCTGCTCTTAGAGCCCAGTGGAACAGAGCCCGCTTCTGCTCCAACCGCGTCAGAGCGGTTGAAGCAGCGAGGCCACAGATCTCCTGAGAACAAAAGAACCGCAGAGGTATCCAAATTTTCACATATGGATTCATAAACCTTTTCAAACTGACCGCTGCACATCATAAGAACCCCTGCACTACATTGATTAATGAATTTGAAACTGAAACAATGACAACACATGATATGTGATATGTTTATATACTTCAAGTATTTAATTGGATGATTATTATTAGGAAGTGGTTAAAACTGAGTCCAGTGCTTAACCACTGTACATCAGCGCATGCATAATGAAACACTAGATGTTTGAGCGTGTAATTGATCTTGACACTGAGATGTGTACTGAAAAAATGCAACTGCTGGACAGCTCAACAAAATCAAAACTAAATATGAACTAATAATTCCATTGGAAATGCATTTTTCTGCTATTTGGAATGTTTTTTCTGTTTTGTTTCTTTATTTGAAACTGGTAATAGTTGCTAAATGTTATTTCCTGTTTATAATTAAAGCTGTCACTTCTTTTAAAAATCAGGTTTAATCGATTTAGAGCTAACACGTAATTCATTTGAAGTAACTCAAAAACAACAGCCTAATCCTAAACAGCACTGTAGAATTAATATTCTTCTGTTCAGGCACTGTGCCTTCGTTGCCTCATTTGAGTGACAGCCTAATGTTATTCTAAGGCAGTTGCATTTTACAAAGTCAGCAAACAGTCTTACCTTCATCCAGGATTTTCCCATCAATTGTGTTGAATCTATGCATGCTTCCATACATTACTTCTCAGATGGTTTGGTTTGCTTTAGCAAAAGAAACTTTTTTTTTTTTCCAACATACAAACGGTAGCTTGAATTTAATAAAACGAATCAGCCCTAGTTAATATATGCATATTACCTTTGGTGCATTAAATATTGAAAAAAGTGCCTTATCTATGATGTATACTTTAGAGAATTAATATTATATGGAATTGTGATTCACTGCTGGTGACTTCTCTTCCTGGATGTTTAATTCATGCTTGTTGGTTAGATTTTTTTTCTTAACTTTTCCCCTTTGTTTGACAAAGTTTCAGGGTTGAAGCTTCTGTACTAACATTTGTGAGTCGACCTGGTCTTGTGAAACTATCGGGCCTAGTAATGCACTTTTTACTGTATTTGTATAGGTTAAAAAGTGGGAACAGATTTTGCAGTCGAGGCTTCATGAAGATTTCATGGAAAGATGCTACTTTCTACCTCAGCAACATGGTGATGCCAGGGAGTGACAACGGCTGTCTTTGATCCTGGCAGGTTTTCAGAACAACAACAGAATGTTTTTCCAAGTAGCTGCAGCTCTGAGTCTTTCGACTTCACATTTCTGTTGAAGCAGACAGTTTTTGCTGCCACTAATGTTGTTAAGTATAAAAATTGTAACACTTCCTCCAATCTCGTTCCTCATCCTGCCCAAACAGATTGACTGATGAAGCCTGTCTTGGGAAACTCAAATTGTGACTCTATATCCTTTGCACATCGGCAGCCCTGCGGCAACAAGAAGTAAACATTTTTTTTCAGATCCACATCTTTCCTTGCTGCCTTTTACTGTACATGCATAGATATACATATTTTATCCCAGATCTTGGTTGTATAAGAGAGTGTGAATGCCATGATTTATCATTCAATTCAATGTCAAAATATTCCAAGCCGATAAATGAACCATTCTACTGTTGAATCATAAAGGATCCTTAAATAACCATGCTATAGCTTCCACCTCACAGGCAGCAGCAGTAGCTGACTGCAGTGTAATATTCAAGTAAAGACTTACATTTAAAATGTACAGAGGTTTGCAGTGCTCTTCAGCCACTGAAGTCTTTTCTTGTGCAAAACAAGTATAAAATTTAGACAGATGAAAGTCCGGTCTTGCATATTGATTTACCAGCTTGCCATATAATATCACTAAAACACTATAAATACAAGGAATACTGTAGTATTGGTCAGTTGGCTGGTGCAACACTTTGGTCCAGACTGAAATATCAACTATTTCATGGATTGGTAAAAAATTTTGTATTAACAGTCGTGTTCCCAAATGAATCCTAATGACTTTGGTGATCCTCTCATTTCTCCTTTGCACTACTATGAGGTTAACATTTGTGGTTTTGAGTAAAATATCTTTCACTGATTTTTAACAAATTGCCTACATACAGTATTATCACACCATTGCCCTTTCTTACAGCTTACCTGTTTGAAACATGGTTTCAATCTCTCTCTTTTTTTCAACTGCGATAACACTGAGAGAGATCTCCCTTGCAGGATATAAACTAAAAAACAAGAAATAAATCACCTGCTGGGCCTGAGCAGAGGAATGCTTCAGATACACTGAGTTTAAAATGAAAAAGGGCATTGCCTTTATTCTTACCAGTGATGCTAATCAGCATTATTAGACCACATCATTCTTGGAGGAATGGAATATTTTATTACATACTGTACATAATGGCTTTTACATACTGGCCAGTTGCAATCTAGATACAGTTTTCAATGAGGAAGGACATTTGTGTGAAATGTCTGTGGATTAATAAATCATTCAATTGGAGTTCTGTCCAGCTGATTATTTTGGGGTTTCTGTTTTGGATTTAGTATAATCAGTGGAGGTAAGCTCATTGATTCATTGTCATATTTGGAAACTTTCAACTGAAAATCTCATTTACTTTCTTTCAGTAAAGCTTTTCTTTTGTTCTCACTCCCTAAAATAATTAGCTATAGCCTATAAAATGATTTATTTAAAATGCCACACTGCCGTTTTTTTTCTTAATAGAATAATATTCCTTTTCTATTTTGGGGGGTTTTGATATGCCCAGTCTTCTCAGACATTGTCTGTATCCTCATAAATTGGCAGCAAATAAAGTACTTCATTTTATTTTTTATCTCATACTGTATCATCATATAAATGAATATTTTCAGCTCTGAAACTTTGAGCTGAAAAGTTTTCAAAGAGGTGACCTCAAAACTCTTCTCAACCAGCAAATCATTCCATTAGAAAAGATAAATAATGGAGAAATGGGTCTTTGTAGGGATTTTTTTTTTCCTGCATTCTGTCAAGCTCCCACAATCTGAATTACATCTTCCTTATTCAATATGGCATCCTAACGGCACTGAAAGTCATATCCTGTATCTAGTGATAAGACTGTTTTGTACTATACAGCCCCTTATGATGCTCCCTTGATTTTGGTCAACGATCTGCTTTTTGCATTCTTTGATAGAGATTAAATGGAAGAATGATGCAGTGTGACAGGAAAAGGCAGTCCTAGTTCACTACACACCAAATGGATAGATACGTTATCAAAGATAGAAGCAAAGTTCATGAAAAAAGGACAGATTTACATTTCCTGTCTTGGGGACAAAAGGAGTTTGTTTTTGTTCCTATAACACTGTGATGATTGTATATTCATAGTTTCTTCCTCTTGGATCCAGTCAGTCTGTTTATATTTAGGACCACATTTGATACAGATGTAGTTAACATTTACAGTATATGTTAACATTAAACATGAATGTCAAAACTAACAAGGTTATAATACAGAAAAACAATGATGAATTATTCATAAAACTGACTAGATGTGTACATGTCCCGGAAATTATGTGTGTTTAATGGAGTCAATCACACCAGGCAGCTCCTTGGACCTTGTGGGGTTTTCATCTGCATACATTGGTTCATATTTCCCCTCTCTACTCAATTCTACTCTGTTTTTCTGAAGGCGAGTCATACCTCAGAGGATATGAAAAGTAGCTATATGTGAAAATTGCTTTTTGACAGAAGTAGAACTTTTCGAAGTGGGGTTTAGCCCTTAAATGAACTTGTTTGGAAAGTTAGTTTCATCATGTATTCTTTATGTAAAGCAGGCACACTATACAGCATCTTTAGAAATTTACTGTCCGTTTTTAAAGCATCTTATTCCAGTTCCTGTAACCTTTTCTACATATATTTATGTAGACGGTAATTTACACCCAACAGATAATTTTCCTCCTGAAATAATCTTTTTTTAAAATAATATTGTCATATATTTCATGGTGGAACAAACTGTTTCTCTATTTCATGCTTTTTATATATAATAAGCAAACAATATACTTCAAGAAAATGTCAGATTATGATGTTAAAGTTTCCTATCTTGTCTTCAAGGCTTTATAATTTATTCCAACAATACAATAGGCATTTGTGCACAGCAGCACAGGTGTTACTAATAACATTAACGATGGTTTCGTTCCATTCAATTGTGCCAGACAGTGAGCCAGCATGCACAATACCAGGACCCTGAAACTGAATTCAACCATCAATAATTATATTATTTAGGATACACCTGTGCTTTTACCATAACATGTCAAAATGTCTGTGAAAAAGGTCTATAAGGCAATCAAAGGGTACTGTTACTGTATGTCAGTTCAAACACTATTAATTTACAGTATGTGATTGTTTTTTATGTTTGGTAAGAGAATAGACTGTAAAAATCCTGTAAAAAAGCTTTGAGTTTGCATTTTGAGGGTTTCTATCTTGGATATATTTGGAGCTGGAAGTGGCCATATTTGGATAAAAGGGTGGAGCTGATAGCTAGCTGCTAGCTTGGTTAGCACAGTGCATTTACAGTCTATGGTTAACTTGGATAGTGCTAATGTTAATGCAAATTTTTGCTAGCAAAAAACAGGCTTATAACCATTAAAACAAAATGTACTTACTAAGAGAACTGAACATCTGACTCCTTAGAGGGTCTTCTAGGACAACAAACACTGAACACGACTAAATGTTACAATTCACTGTCATGAACTGGAAACACACTGAAATGTCAACAGCTATAGCTAAACCTATACTCTGTGAGTCTGGGGTTACACCATGGTTGTCATTGTGGTAGCAAGTTGCCTGTGACGGCACCCACCTGTCACTCAAAGCGGCCATATGCATAACTTTAAGCCTTAATAAAATTTAAACGGGTGAGTTATATAAAAATTCACTCGTACGGTTGTCATGAAAGGAGAAATTAGCTATAGAGACCCAAACTGTTTTTTGTACCAGGGTGTAAACAAGTTTATTTCCGCTGTAAAGTTGGGCATTTTAACATGGGGGTCTATTTGGATTGACTCGCTTTTGGAGCCAGCCTCAAGTGGCCAGTCAAGGAACTGCAGTTTTTGGCACTTCTGCGTTGGCTTCATTTTTCAGCAACATCTTTGATCATACATGCTGCTAATGAAGTTAAGTTCTATCTGTCAAATTTCACTCCTGTCAGCTGTAATAGAGGTGTCATTTGACAGTCAGTTCAAATGTCAAAAGAGTTGATTTAACTCAGGATTTAGGCCTACTACTGATATTTACAAGCTTTCAGGGACATCTCAGTGAGATGCTGAATCACTACTGAGTCAGATTACCTTATCTTCATTAGAGGTTATAAAAAGAAAACATTTAACTTTAAATTAACAGATTGCCTGATATAATATGAAGGGGCACCACCCCTACAAATAATATTAAGTGAGACACATTCCTATGTCTTGCATTTTGTACGGTCTTTAACTCTGAATACTAATGGAGACATTTGTCACAATGATCATTCTGCTCCACGCTTGATGATGCGGGTGTTGACACTCTCCATAGTGCTGAGGCTGTAGAAGCAGGAAGTCAGGACAAATCTTCAATCTCGTGTTAGAAACAAACGTGCTGCAAAGCAGTCCCTCTCTGTGTAATAAACAGCATATTTTTCAGAGAGATCACTTATGGTTGTGCGAATTAACATCTTTTTCCTTCTCTGGTGTGTTCAGACTGATGCAAATTTTAGTAGCAGTGTGAATGCACATAAAATCAATGCACAGATGCAAGTAGACACAAAGACATAGCCATCATGCAAATTGAAAATGTCTCAGTTTGAGTGATGTACTCTCACCAGTGGTGGCTGGTGACTCAAAAAACTAGGGAGGACAGGAGGAAAACCAACATGGAATCTTACAACAAACTGCATCAAACTATATCATTGTCCCCCAACTGATGAAATCGGAGGGGTGAGGGGCAATTTTATATGCCAAAAAACAATTTGCTTCCAAAAAACAAAAACCCCTGAGTGGTGAAAAGGCTGCTTCTTTAAAGACATTTAGCATATACATATTTCTAAACAAAGAAGTGCTCATTTTAGCCATGGAGTGGTTCAGATGTGTCATTTTACCAATAAAGTGAAATTCAAATGTATAGTATTGTTCTATTGTGACAACAGATTCATGTTCTCATCAAAAATTGACAACATATCAAATGATTTACACGTGTTTCCTATGTATTTTCTTAGTATACAGAAATATATAAAGTACTACAAAGCTTATAATGTGATACAGGTACAGATCAGTGCTGAATACTTTAAGCTTATTACTCAATAGACGACTCAGCTTAAAAACGAACTGAAGAAATTGTCACAAGCAAGCAGCCAGACCTCCTGCAGTCACAACAACAGGTGACTGAACAACCACTCAATTAAAAACGGGATCAATTCCACATGAATGAGTGAGTCCAGACAGCTCACTGTAACTTCAACAAGCAAACTACCCACAACACATTATATGATCTCTGCTGCATTCTTGTTAAGGAGATAAAGTCACAAAACAGCCACAGAGAGACATTTAACCATCAGAGATGAAATTAGCGACCAAAGAGACAGAGAGAGAGAAGCTGTATCTGTCTCACATTATCTGATGTCTTCTTCTTTCTATCATGGAGATGAAGTATGCTTAACAGTCCAGATAATTTCTCCTGTTAGCTTAACAACAGTCCTTAATAGTCCTTCCATGGAAGTATAAAGAGTCCTTCAGGCTGCTACAACAAGCCAACTGTTGCGTTGGCTAACGCAAGGAGCTATCTATTGCTTGTTATCTACTGCTGCTACTCTGCCTTACAGTGGAGAGAATTGAAGATGAAATCTGGAAACTATCATTGGACCAACGCGATGTCAATATCACATTCTGGTTGTTGATTGGTTAAGGAGGATGGCCTCCCTTGGAGTGTCATTTTATGTGTCTTGGCCAATCATAGATTAGCATGAAAAAAAAAGTACATTAAATCGATGTAAGAGATCTCGCTCTGCGGAGGACAGCAGGCACCCGTCCTCCACTGCCCCCCACCACCACTTCACACAGACTGCTCTTTCTCCTCCTGCCCTGCAGGTGTCGCTGTTGAAGCATTTTAACCAGAATTTCAATAGTGGAATTTTTCCAAAGAAGAGAGAAAAATATTTTATAAATGATACTGAGATTTGGTAATAGTTAATTTCAACCAAATATTCTTTTTTATATTTTGATCTCCCTCTTGCCTCTCAAAAAATAGAGGTGGAGCAACCTCCTCTGCCTCTATGGACCAGCCTCCACTGACTCTCACATATGACTCCAATTCATGAACATACAGAGACAAGAAAAAAAAGGAGAGGAGGAGCAATCTGGAGGAAAATAAAAGTAGTTCCTAGTAAGTTTTAAGATATTCAGAGTTTGAGGCTGAGCTGTCAAAGCATGCACACAGACACACTCCATATACACACAGATAGTGTCTACTGTAGTAGCTAGGAATGTGTGGAAAGTTGGGGCATCAGGTGTTTGGTGTGAATAAACACAGACTGGAATCCAGCAGTGGAGGAGAAAACTTGCTTACGATCAGTCTCAACACACCTTAAATAGAAGAGGCCACAACTGCCACAAAACCTCTTAGAGAGCAGTTCAATATAGATGCTTGAGTGCACAAACCATGTGATGACACTTACTGTTTTTTGTTCTTTTTTGAGAACTTGTTACATAATATATAGAGTTGTAATGAGGAAAGTGTGTGCTTACGGTATTATATTATGATATCATTAATAATAGTGTTGAAACAGACTGTATCAAGGCATAAAAGGAAAAAAAATCCATAGATCCCCGACAAAAAGGGAGAGGGATTTTCCATTGAGGGGGAGCATTGGGGCAAACAGTGCCACGCTGGTAGAATTTACACTACTGTTCAAATAAGATTTATTATTTATTCTTCCTTTAATGTCAGAACCCAATTCAATATAAAGACAGTGCGCATTTCTGACCGTTTGACTGAACTGGCATATCTTATTCATCAAAGTTCCTCTTGTTTAGCTTTGTTATTAGGTGGTTGCAGCTCCTCATTCAGAACCAACCTTTGTGTTTTTCTGGTGGGTCCGTTGGGTTTTTCTTTCATAAAGCCTTTTTGTAATGCACAGTGCTTAAGGGAATTACAGTGTTCGCTCTTTATACCGTGCACAACCCTGCCCAGTGTGTGCTCATACAGAAGGCAGTATAGAAGTGTTCACATGACAGAAAGAAGTTACACGCTGATTTTAAAAAAGTGCATGAATTATTTTCTTTTGCAATTTTTAGTTACAGCACCTGATTGCAGCAGCTCTTTATTAGAATTTTTAGAAGTCTACATATGGTACTTTGCTACAGTATAGCAGTGGATAAAAGCTTCCCTTTCTGCAATAAAATCTACATTAATGTTAACGTGCACAGAAATTACACTTAAGCAATTGTTTGTGTGTTTCTTTTGTGCTCATTTCCAAATTTTGTGTGATTGCATATCATATGTGTGTCAATTTTAAATCTATTAAAGCCAAAATTTGCTCTGGATAAGTTACCTGTAAATAACTGTGACACTTCTACTCAAGAATAAAGACACATCTCCTACATTATTATAGAGAATCAGTACCTGCGGCTCCTATACCTCGAGCATATGTGCCACATCTGACATTTATACATTCACAGGTGTTATGGATATCCTCACTTATACATGTTTATCTCCTTAGGGAAACAAATGAGCTTGCTGATAAGTTGTGCGCCGCAGCCTCCATGTGCTGGATTTTCCCGACAGTCGCTTTCATGTTGCTGACACTTGCTTAGGCTCTGTACAGCTGTGATCAAATTAGCACATCAGAAACTTTCCTTAGGGTCTCGGAAAGCTCAATAAACTGTTCCTGGGTGTATTCAACAATTCTGTTATTGATTCTAGGCTTCAATTTGTTTTCAAGGCAACCATTTTAACATGCAGATGTGTCTAACAAGATAACTACTAAATCAAAGTGCCAATATCTTATAAAAGATAAAAGCAGGATATAAACTAAATAAATGTAGTGTGGCCTAACTGTGGCACAGCTGTTTTATAATTTACTGTAACCCATGTCTCCCTGAATGCTATGTGAATGCTTTAATAAAAGAATACAAGACCTGTCTGTATATCATCTTTTGTATAGTACAGTGATCTCGGAAGCTAAATCAGCTCTTGTAGGTCTTCGTCTGGCATAGGCAGGCTTTATGTATACTGTCAGTAGCTTATCATTAAGTTCACTTTACAAAAAAAATCTCTACTTTAGCATAAGCAGCTGGCACTCATGCACTGTGTCTTAGTTTAAAACTATTATTATGACATAAAGTGAGTATTTCTGACCTGACTTATGACAAAAACATAAAGATACTTGACAGGAAATAGATATGTTTGGAGTTTTTGTCTTTGACACAACTGTTAAAAGCATCTTTATCTGTAACATCTGCTCAAAGCTGTAAATATATATATGTTAGGAGAACTAAATGTGTAGTGATTCATCTCTGACAACTTGCATTCATCCCAAGGTCACCTCTGTTAGTCTCTAATAGATTGCCTTGTCCTGATCTGTCGCTGGTGGTTACATTTACACGGTTGCATTTGTATTTTCTGTTTTCTGTTAACTTCTCAGTTAAGTTAAGGGTCGAGGCACAAATTCTAAAGGAGACCTAAAGTGGATGTTTTTGTCTTGCATTATGTCCCTTTTTTGCCAAGTGTTGACTTTACTTTGCATCCCTCTGGTACCAGCAGACTATTAAAAAGAGATTAAATTCCTGGGTCGCTGCAGCCAGTCTGTGAACTGAGCAGATCTCTTCATGACCTTTTTTGGCTTCATTTTGATGGCAGCCATTAGAGTGGACTTGAAGGCAGCCGCTTCTTTCAAGGCTGCCAGCAGTGAGCTAACTCTGCTTTGCCAACTTCATGCCATGTGGCATTGTGCCTCCGTCATCTTCTCAGACAATGATTGTCCTATTCTTTAAACATGCTGTAAGGGGTACCACTAGTGGGTCCTGGACGATGCAATAATATGCAGAAAGATCTGAAATTGTCAGAGCTGATTACTGCAGGGGAATTTAAGTCAATTTTAAAGGATTGAGAAAATAGTACTCTTGGTAATTGTGATTGCTCCTTAATTTTCACTGATATCGTTTTAGAAAATTATACCTGTTTATGCATCATAACTGGATTTTTGTCCTTGACCTTGTATTGCATATTAACTGGATAATTTGTTTACTCATTTGTAGTGTGTGATAGTTGTATTGTATTTGTCTGTTTGTATTGTTTGTGTTCATTGTTGTAACAATGTTTATACTGCTCTCTTGGCCAGGTCACATTTGGAAAAGAGATTTTAATCTTAATGAGACTTTTACCTGGTTAAATAAAAAATATATACTTGTGATGTTTGTCGTATTTTCCCAGCATATGATTTCACATGATTGTACTTGTATAAGTGGAGTGAAAATAAACATCTTGAATCTTGAATAATTTTTGTTGACACTGACTGTGTCATTGAACACAACTCTATAGCACTATTGAGGCTATAATTTGTGGCGTTCTTGTATTTGCTTGTGTTGTGTTGGTGTATTGTACTGTACAAAAAATGTCTGAAACTGACAAAAAACTGTGCACCTGCACATATAGGATTAAATTTGTGTCACAACAACTGAACAAAATCTCCCCTTAATGTAAAAATTACAAAAATTACGTTGAAGGTGAATAAAAATGAGTTGAAACTAAAAGAAATTACCTCAAAAGCAAAACAGTACAAGAGTGAAACATTTGATAACAGTATTCTCACTTTTCTGAAAAATTCAGCAGTGAAATTGGAAAAAGTGACCAAAAACAAGAAATCCTGATCAGTGAAAGAAAAGTGTTCAAATGTTTCACTCTTGTATAATTTTATTGTAAGTTTTGCCTTTAAGGTCATTTTTTGGTTTCAATTTGTTTTTATCCACTTTCAATTAATTTATCTATTTTTTGTTCAATTTTGGGAGATTTTGTTAAATTATTATGACACAAATTTAATCCCATACAAGCAGGCATTACACTGTTTTATCTGCACAGTAACAAACCTATCTGAGAGCTCCGTTCACCATGGTATTAGCAGCTATAAGATGCAATTTGCATCCCTTTCACTGAGTGTAAAGAAGACTTGTTCACTGGCTGAGGAGACGAGAAAGGCACAGTGCCACATGGCTCGCAGTTGGCTACGTGAAGAGTGTCAGACCACTGTTGGCAGCCTTGGAGGAGGCAGCTGTCTTCCAGTCACTTAGGGAACAAAAGTTCCGTCCAGATGTTCGGCGCTTATAGCTCGGTCTGAATTAAAGAAATTTGAATATGAATTGAGTAAGCTGCTATAATTGTTTGTAAGTTGGTTCATTTCAATAATTGTTACATTCAAATCCAAGTGTTTGCTTTCAGTTTGAAATTGCTACATTCAAGAAATTTAAATTCAGCTGCTGAGTGTAAGCCTGAGAAATTCATATCTATGCAGTTCAAATTCAATCTGTGCTCACACTGATCTCTGTTCAAATTGAATGTGTCATAGCACATCAGATCATATAAACAGACAGAATATAATTCAAACAGACAGCAGTTTAATACTGAATTTTATGGCTACTGTGCACGGAAGCGATTCATCTATATACAGAGCACCAGGATATAATACACTTGAGAATTTTAATTAGTGGAGTCTGAATGGGCTTGAATCCTACAAAAAAAATTCAATTATTGTATTTCACTATATTTTCACACTAGATTTGTTCATATGGATCAAATGCTTAATAAATCAATCCAACTTTCATCTTGTGCGTACATTTTTTTTTTTATCAACAAAGCATTTTCTATTTTTGATGTGGTTTCTACAGAAAGAATAATCAGTCATTGTTGAAGATTAATTACAATTTCATTCAATATTGAAGGAAAATATTGATAAGATCAAAGAATGTGAGAGAAATTAATAGAAATTAAAGCCTATCTAGAACATTTATGGTTCATAGCAAATAATAATGAACAAATTACAAAGCAAATGAGAAAAGATCTTCTCACTCTCAAAAATGTATGATTTATCTTAAAGGAAAGGTTTTGCCTTTGAGAACAGGAGGATCATGAAACTATTAACATTTAATTTACATTACATTTAAAAACCCACACTGTTGCAATATGTAATCAGTTTGTCATGTGCATGGTAGGTTTTGTATCTAAATGCCCCCTTTACTTAATTTAGTTACTTACTACTTTTCCCAGGATGCTTTGAAACAGCCCCCAGAATGCACATGAACTACAGTATATGGCATCATGCCCTAGGTTATCTGTGTGGGTGGGGATTGTAACAGAGATAGCGAAAACATACTGTAAAAGAGCAAGTAAAGGAAGCAAGACTGTGCCCTGAGATTAAACACATCATAACCTGTGGCACTACAGTTTAATGTTTGTGGTTACTGTTTTAATTTAGTGTCTCTTCCTCTTCAACAAAAGATTTCTTCCTGCATGATTACTGGCACAAATTGGTCATGCTGGTCGAAAATAGGTTTTTCTTCTGAAACCTGGCATTTGCCAATCACAGTCGAAAACATTTTTTTTCCAGATTAAACTCCATTGTTTATGGACAGTATCCTTGCGTGAGATACCATCTATGTTTGGCTACTTATGTTCGCGGATAAGAAAACAACAAAGCAGACCAGAAGATAACAGGAAATCATTTTAAGACAAACAGGAAAACAAATGTATAGACTTTATTTTTTCTTGATCTTTTAAGGAGGCAAGTACACAACATGTCTAAATCTGTGTTTTTTTTAGAGCCAGAATTATATTTAACATAATATAGGATGCTAGGGTAACGAGAGAAGGCTTGGTTTATATGGTATGTTTGTATAATGATGGGTGAATCATGAGCTAAAAGTATCCACTCAGCAGGTCATCTGTCAGGGTTGCTGATTGTACCAGCTGGCCCGTTCTGGCTGCCAGGGGTACAGGCAGGTTAGAGGGTGGGCCTCCCACAATCATGGTTCTCCTTTCTATATCAGGGACTGGAAACACAGCCAAGCCTCAAGTTGTGGTGTGCCGTCCTCCAGAACAACAGCATAACTGATCCAAAAAACAACAGAAGGAAAGGAGGAGCAGATTGCCCACGCAGCCATTCATGTCCAGCACATTACTGCAGGTCCCGAGTTCAAACTGGGTCAAGGATGAAATATCAGAATTACCGAGGCTATAAGATCAAAGGTGTGCAAGCGTGTGTTTGTGTGTTTGTGTGTGTATATTAGCCAGTAATGGTATTTTTTGGTCAGTAAAAATGAAAGTTGAGATTCTAAAAAAAATTGAAAGCCTCCTGGACCTTACTGGCAGGAAGAAGATGAGTGTGTTTATAGGTTTCACCTGAATGGTTATCTGTGAATTTGTCCCGAAACAATCCCTGTTATCAGCATGTGTGACACAGCAGGACTAAAGAAAAGAGTGCATGACTTTCTGTTGTCCTAAACAAAGTTTGCTGTTAAAGAGAAAAATAGGTCAAAGAGAGAAACAACTTTTTTACAATGAAATGTTCACTTTTCCTGTCATTTTTATTGTAATATCAACCTAACGCTGCATGGTGTGTACTATTGTAGCCTGTGATATTAGCTGAGATTTAACAGTGGACAAAGCATCTGTCCTTCCTAATGAGAAAATACTAAAAGCTACTCCACGAGATATTTAATTTAAAATAGACCCTTCTGTCAGTAGAAAAGAGTGCTCCATTCCCCTCTAAGTGAGACCATTTCACCTAATGAAAGTCTGGTTTCAAGTACAATTATTCATTCACTGGCAGGGGTGAATCAAAACATAAAAAAAATATTTCATCAAATACACTCTAAAATAGTGGTTAATGAGCAGTGTGTCAAGAGAAAGCTGGACTCAAGAAATCTGAGATCCTTTGTGTCTCTTTGATTTTTATTGAGTGTTGAAATGGAAATTTATAATCTTATGTTATTGTCTTGAGATTATGTTATACTGCCTTTATAGCCAAAAGCACATTGTAAGACTTTGTGCTTTCTGCTTCCCGTGTGAAAATGTTCCCAACAGGTACCATCAAAGGTGAGCTGTGAGACTTGGTCACCGTAACTTTTGCTTCTCATTAGACAGAAGGCAGAGAGGGAAAGTTCTCAGGGAGGAAAGGCAGATAAGGATTCAGCTTTCAACTCTTAATTCTCAGAAGACGAAAAGAAATGCCCTAGAGAGATGGTGAATTAATTAAAAGAAACCTATTAGGGTGACTAATATGGGATGATTGTGACGCACGCGGCACGACACTGAACTTTTACAGTCTCTCTTTCAGTCTAACAAACTTGGAGATCTGCATTTGCAAATGTGAACTTTGTTTATTGCAATAAAACTGTAAAAGACAACTTGTTCTCTGTGAATTCATCTTTAAATTTCTGCCACAGTGTGCTATGTGCAGTTTAATAATAAACTGGGTGCTGAAGTTGAGGTTTTAGTATGTAGCCTTTGTGTTTTGTTATTTTCTCAGTTTGTCCTGTTTTAAAGAGCATGTCTCTTTCACCTTAGGATACCTTTTTGTGTAGTGTCATGGGCTTAAAACCAAAAAACTGTTGTTTTTTTTTACATTTCTGTTTGTGTACAGATTTAACAAACAGGATACATTGTGTTAACTTAACACAGGTGCTGTTTTTTTAACTTTGGAGAGATTCATGCTACTTGTTTCCCTTGCTTCCAGTCTTTATGCTAAGCTAGGCTTATAGTCACCCAGCTCGTTTCACACTTACCAGACAGACAAAAGACTTATATTGATCTTCTCATCTAAATTGGAAAGAAAGCAAACAAATGTTGTCCCAAAATGTTGATATCTTTGAACCTGCATCAATTGATATTTTGGCCACTTGGGGACAGCAGCGAGCTATAAATACAACTTTGCCATATTATCATCTTATGATGCTGATATGGCAAACATGTTAGCTACAGTCACCTATTTACACATTCGGCAGACATGCAGAAACAGTATTTGGCATCCGAACGAATTTCAAGAGCAATATTCACTCTTCTTTTAGCCTTGTGTTGGTCCTCACAGGCTCCTCAGCTGATAAATGCTTCACTTTGTTCACCAGTTAGTCACTAACTTTGTCTGTGTACCATTTGCTCCACTGTTAAAATAAAAATATGATCAATAAAGCTTTAAGTCAAAATCATCATCATGCACTCTTATTAGTGCAACTAGGCCTATGTCTACTCACGATGAAGGGCAAGAAATGGAAAATAGTGAATGTACAACATGTAAGTGAATGTACTTCATTTCTCAGTGATATTCAAAAAGATTCAGAAATTAATTCTCATTGTAACGAGGTTAACCTAAAACACTATCAAGTCAAAATTACATCTTGAAAGCAGAAGTCACAGCCAAATCCAACACTTTGAAGGAGGGCATGATTGTGTCCAAAAGTAAGGCTCTAATTTTCCAAGATAATTACCCGCCCTGAGACATTTTCTGGAAGATTTAAGGGCTGACAATTAACTTTGTGATGTAACCTCTCCCTTCATTAGCTTTAGTATCTAAGGATTTTCTCAACAGATAATTTAAAGAAATAGAATATTCATGTCGAGCACTTTCTAGGTAAAATCAGTGAAATCAGTGTGACGATTGGGGAGGCTGGAGTTTATTTTGGCAGCATACCTCTGCATCCCAGCAGTGCCCGGGGTGAGAAGCCAAGCAGTCAGCTGTGAGGGGAGCCCAGGTAAAAACTGCAGATGCATCATTAATTTATCCCAGTTTAGGTTGTGGCAGAGAGTTCAAAGCTTGCGTTTTTGTATCTCTGTGTGTGTCCCCTGTCTTCCCTCTGGTCCTGACCAGCCCGGCCTTTTGGACACGTGGAGGCAGGTGGAGTAGCAGGTCAGAATAGAAGAGAAAGCAGCATGGATGCTGCCAGTCACACAGGGCCCAGAAGACTGAGAGCCAGGCCCTGCAGGACCAGCTGGCAGATGGCTGCCTCAAGATAATGACCAGGTGACATCTGCAGAGTGAACAACCCATCAGGCTAACAGACTCACCTTTACCCACCAGGGAAGCTGCCCGTTCTCAACCTCCCCTTCCTTTTTCTACAATTCCCTCAGGTTACACCCACAAACCAAGAACTATAACAGTTTATTGATTTACCAAGTTTCTCAACTCCCCGAAAAAGAGGTGTGAGAATGTCTTGAAAAAAAACATAAACAGATTTTATGTGGGTGTTTGAATTTATTTATTTTTTATTCACTAGAGATTCAGTTACTGCCTTCATCAATGCCAAAGAACTGGGAGTAAATTTGTCTCTGAACATTTTTTTCCTGTGATTCTAACCAAAAAAACCTTAAGACACCAAATCATTGTCAGAAAAACCATATGGCTAAGTCATAACGTCATGCACAATCACACATTTTTTATTTGGCCCACCATGTTGCTATTGACAAGTAATTTTGAAAAGGCAAGGCTTGCACCTTGTCTAAAGGATCTAACTCACACACAATGACTACGTGATGCTGTGCACAAAGGTCATCTTTTGACAGTGCTGAGATCATGAAAAGGTCAGATTCCTTGTGCCATTTGGAAAAGAGGCAGTGTGATATCAACCTGCCAATATACTTTAAGCATGTCTTTTTCATCTGAGTGTTAACACCATACATTGTTTACTAAATAGTTTGCTGTGGCTTTATGACTGCTGGCAAACTGATGTCAGGGGTGAAGTTAAGAAAAAACTTTGGAGTCTGAAGGAAAGAAGTAGCAGCAGTGTTGAAGGAAAATGATTTGGAAAATAGCAGCTGCAACAGCTGTGCACGCGAAGTGAAAATGAAACATGTGGTTTCTGTGTTTCGTATTCTAGTGTTGAACAAACAGGATAGTAAGTAAACATTGCGTGTGGTGAGCCAGAAAGACGAGTTCTGAGGAGTTTTGGGCCCTTGGGGAGACACCTTCAGTAACCTGCGTACAACATGGGTTTAGTGCAAGACTGTGGAATATTGGCCATTTATGAAGCCAAATATACCTGAATAAATGGGATAAAATAATAATGTGCATAATGGAAATGTGCCTCTTTTGATTTGGCAGAATATGAACCTCAATTTAAAATCAATTAGAGTCACTCTCTTAACTTGCAGAGGCAGTACATACAGTATAACGAACATTAGAACAAAGTGTAATAGAGGAAAATGGTCTGCATACTAAACACAGTGATCACTTATTGCTATATATTATTTTGTCACATGCATACAAATACATGTGGTTTGTTAAATATGAGACTATTGCATAGATTAAACAGAAAATAGTGAATAATATCTACAACATGTACTTAGGGTTTAATTAAGTTAACTTTGACTTAGCATCATTGGACTGTCTGCCATGATGCACACATTTTATAGTTGTACAGTTTCACATATGTGCTGGTTTTCATTGAAACAATGAGGCTTTGTCTTTCTGGATGTTTTTTTTTATATTTTAGAGATTAGGTTAGGTTGTCTACTTAGTATGAATATTTATTTTTATAGCTTTTTTAATCCTTAAACGCCTCGCTATTTTGAAGTATCAAAATGCTAAAGGATAAATCATATAGGCCTGCATTAAACTATTGCCTTGTTTTTCTTTAACTGTCAGCCATCAGTCTGATGTAGTGAATGCTTTACATATCAGCTAAATGGTAGACAGTGAACTCATACATAAAATGGAAGAAGCCATCATCCCTCACATATCTCAGCCAATTAAACCCATCTGCAGGCCAAATTGGTGACAATGAGATCTTGCGACTGCATTCAAATGATGATGGATTATGTAGGGTTTCTTTGCATCAATAACGCCAGGGCAGCCAGTTGAATATAAATGACTCAGTGAATACAACGCATACTGTACTGCTGATCAGCAAGATAAAGATGTATGTTGAAAGAGCAATGTATTTATTTGCTTTGAAAATAGTTTTGTAGAGGATAGTAAAAGAGCGCTTTCTTACATATGTTCATTTGGAGGAATGTGTGCTGTTTTTCAGCAAAGGAAACAGTAGAAGATATAATGTCTTATATGCAAAATGTCATAGGTGTTATTTGTTTGGAGCCAATTATGGGTAAGGAAATATCTCTTGAAATAGTTCCTTCCAAATACCAACATGCATTACTGAGTAGTAGTTGAGCCTAATAAACGTGTTGTTTTTTTTTAAAGATTCTAATCAATATCAGTAGGATATAGCTTAATTGTTTTCAGAGTTATCTGGCTTACTCCCTAATCCTGCTTTTTCTTTTCCTGCATTTATAGCTGCTGAGTGTTATTATTGATCAAAATATCCATAGAATCTCAGTGTCCATTTTCTGTCCAGTCGGTCAAGAGCTCTGTTCATCACCTTGCAGTGTTTTTGTGCCAATAACTTTCAAACTGTGAAGAAACACTAAATGATTTTCTCTCTCAAAGTCTCCACAAGCTTCCCTAAGCTCCTCTAGCTTATGCACACTGCTTAGGATGCATTCTCAAGTAGTTAACCCACTTTCTGAAGTTCCTTCTAGACAAAACGCACTTCTGGGGTTTCACTGACTTTTGTGTTCCAGCGTAGCTTCTCGAGACTGGCGGATAACAGCTTAAAGTCTCAGACAATGCACACAATATTTACATAAACATCTGTGGTCACCTCAGAGAATGGTCATGGTTGGATGGGCTGCTTTAGTTGTGATGAAGCTGTAATTAGAGGTTTTCCCAAGCAGGGAGCTTTATGGAACAAACAGGGCTGTATATAAAAAAAATATCACATTCGAATAACTCAGACAAAGTTTGTATTCATGTAAGAATAGCGTCAACCCATGAATACCCAAACATTTATCCTATAAGAACTGTAACCTCAGTTTTTGATTGATATAAAACATGGCTGTTATGAATTTAATTATGGGCTAAGTGCCATTTTGATGCATTCAGGGTCTCAGACATGCTCCTCCAATGACCCTTCTTTGATAATCTCATAGAAGAGCTAAACCTTGGTCACAGGCAAATACAGTGAGGACTAGCTCTGTGAATATCTGGAGCCTATCCAGATCCATCCAAACAAAAATACTCTCTCATTACCTTCTCTGCGGGGGTGTGAAGAGCTGCACTCTGATCCACTGGCATGGTTAAATCCATTTCTCTCATGTTTCGGCGACTTGTTTTGCTTCTTCGCAGCATTTATTCAAGCAGTAGCCCTTTACAAGATTCGAGATTTAGCCTGTAACACAGAGATTTAGTTTGTCTAAAACACAACAGGTGCTTGAGTGACAGCTGTGTACATGCAGAGCAGACAGAATTAGGGGAGTTTGCTCAAGCAAGCTTTAAAATGCATATCAGGATGCGTACCACATGTTCTGACACTTCACTCCTGATGCTGGTAAACATACCTACCAGTTTGCTGAGGATTATTCAAAATTGTAAAATCTGTTTGGTGTTTTCAAACTCAGTACACAAATGGAGATTAAGTAATTAACACAAAAAAGCATTATGTGATGTTAATAAGTTTTACAGGCTTCACACACATACCCTCACTACATTATTTTATTTATTTTATGTCTTTGCTTGATTTATGCTGCCAATTTTATGTTTGATTGTTGATCCTATGGTTGCTGTGGATTACATGACTTTTGTATTTGCTTATAAAGCGTATTGAGGTGAGATTCCTTCTATAAGCCTCTAGGGGTTTTCTAAATCTCACCTACACAATTTGCTTCTTCTCTTTTGTTGTTGTGTTTCTGCTGCTTTGTTTAATTGTGCAAATAAAGAAATAAACAAGCTGGCATCAGTAATGTGAGCACTACAATAAATCATAATTGATTGATAAGACATATTGTATGGACTCCAAGTGAAGGACAAACAGTTTTAACAAGGGAGACTTAAAATGACAAAAGAAATACAACATGTAGAATTGCTCCACCCAAATCAATATTGAATGTCATTAAGACAATCTACCCAAAGTGACAATATTGATCTGACGTCTGACATATTCTATGTGTATTTTTGGGTGACAGCTCAGGAGACATCTTAATCTCGCTTGAGACCTTCAAATGCCAAGATTCATTTCTCCCTGCTTCCTTTGGAATGATGTTATTATGGTTGGGGAAATGACAGTTGTATCAATTATGCATAAGGTGAGGGTGTGTGAAAGGCATCTATGCAAATCAAGTTCACCCCACGGGTGGCAGTGAAATAAATGAAAATGCTTATTTCAAAGTGGTGAATTCAGGTAAGTTTCCGCCAGTCAGGCTTCTGAAAAAGTCTGTGCGCAACCACAGAGGAAGAGACACGGAAAAAACTTTTGACTCACTTGAGCTGATTGTGTCTCAATTACCAATTCTTTTTAGATTTTAGGTTCTTTTTAGGACACATAAATGCACTAAATGCACAGACAAAAAAGTTTTGGAAAATATTCAACTGTGAGTATGATTCTGCTTCCATTCATTTATAGCCAGTTAGCTTAGCTTAGCTTAAAAAGGGGGAAACAGCTACATTGGCTCTGTCCAAAGGTAACAAAATACACCTACCAGCACATCTAAAGTTCACAAATGAACAATTTTTTATCTCATTTGTTTAATCTGTACAAAAATTGAAGTGTAAAAACAACAACAACACCATTTTACGGAGCCAGGGTGTTTCAACTCTTTATGCTAAGCTAAGCTAATTGGCTGCTGGCTCAAGCTACATATTTACCGTACAGACATGAGAGTTGTATTGACCTTCTCACCTAACTCAGCAAGAAGGCAAATTATTAAGTGTGTGGAGCTATAGCTTTAATAAGAAAATCTCAACTAAAGGTCCACTTACTAGCTTTTTCAAGAGCTTTCAACCACATCTTACGGTTTTCCACAAATGATGGAGTGGAGTTCACAGTAACTGACGCCTGCGAGAACGGACAGCTGAGCAAATTCCATCACAGCTTAGAAAAACTCCATCTGCTGAGGAAGACTATGAAATGCGGTTGAAAAATCCAGTGAGTGGACCTTGAGTTAAGAAATGTTTTTCTCAAACTCCTGTTTGCAAAGTCGAGAATGAACTGTCATGATGACATGAAAATTAGCCATTTTTAAACAATCTGTCCGAGAGAAATATGATCACTCCGAAGTATGTTGTTTATCAAATAAACAGACGAGAAAAATCATTTTAAAAAAGCACCCTGTTAGAATACATAATAATTCAGTTGCAAAATAACAGTTACCATGGAAACAAAATGTATTATACTCTATCTATCTATCTGTATGTATGTGCCGTATGCATGTATGTATGTCTGTATGAAACTTACATACAGACATACATGTCTGCATACATATTTACACCTATATGTATTATATACATGGAAGACAGATGTGAGTAGAAGCTGTATGTATGTAAGCAGAGGGGAGTGGTTGTAGTTGGTGAATGTTCTAATGGGATGTTCTCTTGCTTGTATCCTTCCCTGTTCCTCCATATCCCTTTTCTGCTCCTAATCCTCTCACTCTTTGTCTCAAAATCTCTGTTATAATCTCTCTCCTTTCTCCTGGCTGTATGTGCTGCCCATTCTCATATCAACAGCTCCACCAACAGGTGGAAAAAATGCCCTTCTCAGGTTGAGACTCCCTATGTTTCCATCAGTCCAAGGCGCTCTCTACATTTCCCCCTGACAGTGAAATGCAATGCCACATATTTTCAAGGTCTATGTCTTAAATTTCCTGCTAACTGAGAACTGTTTCTGTGTGAACCGTTCAGGTCGGGTGGGGGGATTATTTATCGTCATTCAACGCACACGACAATGCTGAATCAACAGAGTCACAGGACAAAAGAGTAAGGACACATCATGTTGGCATCAAACTGCTCTCACCATTGCTTGCACATAAGTCAGCCGACATAATATCCTGGAGATGCTGAGTAAATCTCCTCAGCAGGATCTATTATCTTCATACTGTCTTTAATCTTGTGACCAGCATAGAGTCCTTATAATACTAGTAATAATAATAATAATAATTGTGAGACATCCTTAAACATCTGCTCACACTGACACAATTAATACTTCTAAAACCATCCACTGGGGGACAGAGATGAGGCAATCTGCCTTTATTTTGTTTCTACATGATCTGGAAACCACTCAAGCATTTAAACTCAAAAGGAGCCTAATGCTTCGGGCCAGCTGTGGTCTGCATTTAGTAACAGCTTTATGGGTACTGTTCTCAGCATATGAGGATGTGGTTAGTTTTCACAAGACCTAGGGGGAATGGTGTTTGATCCATGAAAACACCATTCAACAGAAGTTTCTTCTCAAAAGATCTTAGATATGATAACATAATTGGCTTTTTTGGGGGCAGATGGAGAAGTCTGTGATGCTCTATTCATAGCCTTTTTGCACAATAGTCAGATACAATAAACTGCTGTTTTCATTTCTGATGTCTACATGTGTGCATGGATTATTATGTATTTCTAAGACAAAAAAGGTCTGTTTACTTGTGCCAGCGTCATTACAGATTATAACACCTTGATATTAAAGAGATAAATAAAGGTTGATCTCTTTAATTTGGATCATAAAATGTGGCATGACTGGCAACTTCACACAGCAATTTCAGTATCCTCTTGTAAAAAACATATTTAAACTGACTTTTAAATTTGGTTTTTATATTGTACTATCTATGTATGCCTTAACATCGAGTTTTCCTACTTTATCTCCCCTTAGCTTTATGGTTGAAAAATCATCTTATTCAACAGACTTGAGACCATTCCCCCAACATTCAGCCTGACATATTTTCTATTTTTGGACATTTTGGGATCCCTACAAGAATTTAAAATGACGTTCTATGGGTTTATAAATGTTTGGCTGCACAAAAGGATCTTGCAATAGGGGATTTAAGAGGTTAAAAGTTGTATCACTATGCGTCTTGTGGTCAGTGTGAAAACCCTGCTATGCAATAATCAACTATTGTATCAGACAAATGTAAATGTCAGTGATATAAATATTTTAGATAATGTAATTATTATATTCTGCATAATTGCATGTAAATTTTGGCATTTGATAGTCAAGCTGAACTTTTAGCTGAACAAGCTGAAATTATAATTCACATAATAAATACAGAGTGAGAGTGAATCGCCATATATGATGCCACAGGGGAAATTCCTACTGATGGATATGCAGTTTTGGACTAGTAGTCATGTTTCATATCGGACTGTAGAGAAACACGATAGGCTAAAACACAAAACTATAATATACTAAAACCTCTGTTTAATTAAAAAGAGAGTATTATTTCTGCTACTTTCAAAAATCCAAGAATTATTTAGCTTTTTGCTCTCTAAATGTGCACAACTGTCAATATCTCATCCTGCCACTAGGGGACGCTGCTGTTATTTCATCCCAACAAAAAGGCGGAACACGACGTGGCAAGTAAACAGCTCACTTCCTGTATATTTGTAGTGTATTGACATCTTAACATCCGCTTCACTCAGTTATATCCTTACGTCTGTCTAAACCCGACTCTTGTCAGACTTTGTAGTAGCTTTGAGTTACTCACACAGGCAGGTGTTAGTGTGAAGTGAGTCCGGTGTCTTACATGAGGAGCGGGCTGTAGGAGCTCAGCAGCCGGGACAGGAGATGATGGCCGGGCTGCTGCTGGTGCTCCTCAGTGGGTTGCTGGAGGTCTGCAGCGGCGTCTCTGCGAACAGAGGGGGTTATCCGTCCTTTACGGACGAAATCCCTTTTAAAATCACCTGGCCGGGCGCTGAATTCTCGCTGGTATGAAAGTATGAAGAACACATTGTTATCAGCTGGAAGAAGTGTTAACTGTGACCAACGTAGCTGTGGAGTGCTATCTTCACAATCAGGTTCCTCTTTCTTTTGTACCTGACGTTATGCCTTCAGCTAACTAGCGTGTGTTTATTAAATTGCAGCCAACATCAGGTGCACTTTACCGCGAAGATGACTTCGTCATTATGACAACAACAGAGAAGGAGAAGTACAAATGCCTCCTGCCCTCCCTGACAGCTGGAGACGAGGTAAGAGGCTGAGAGCCCCGTCAGGCTTTGTCTGTTTACATTTAATGCAGGATTAAAATGTTCTCACTAGTTTAAACAGGTATAGGACTGTCCCTTTCTTAATCAGCTCATACATATATATAAAGTGTTTCATAAGAAATTAGGTGTAGGGATTTTATTGCCCCCATAATAATAATAAATTGCAGACATAATGACACAGGTTATTCACATACAAGGCAGAGCAGCTCGATAGTGGCCTAGACAGCTGACAATGAAGTCATTTTAGACAGCTCGACTTTATCTCATAAGGTAATGCAAGCCTGCTATATTAAGTATTTTCTGTCTGGGTCACAACCCAGATTCTGTTCGGTATTCTGTAAGGTACGCTGTAAGTTATAAAAGTTGAGAAACAAAGCATTCTTTATTCATTCTTTAAAAATTTTAGTAAGGTGAAATTTTGGATTACTCTGCAGTTTTGTTAAGAGAGATGTGCCGTCTGTAGTGTGTACTATCTTGTTGTATCAGACCAGGCTGTGTCTTTCATTGACTGAGCTTCAATACACTCACATGATCAGACAACTTAGATGTCTCTCTCTTCCTCTAGAAGTAGGGTGCTGCTGTGAATGGGAGTGTTAATTTTAATTATATGATAACAATCTACATTATGCTATTTTTTGTTCTGTATTCCTCTTGCAATGACTTGCACACCTCCCTATATGCTGCCTTGTCTCCGTCACATTGGGGCATTTGTCTGGTGTCTTTTGTCGTCTCAGGATGATGATAAGGAGTACGGTGGGCCCAGTCCAGGAGAACTCCTGGATCCACTATTCAAACGAAGCAGCTGCTCTTACAGGGTGAGACTAGTGATGTTTCACTTCTATTTTGGTCTAATTTCCCTACTACTCTCAGTCAAAACTGAAACTGTGTTCAGCTGGAGGTCATGCCACATTAGCAGAGCATAACCAAAAACATTCTCTTTTCTCGATAACATTGCAGATTGAGTCATACTGGACATATGAAGTGTGTCATGGAAAGCATATAAGACAGTATCATGAAGAGAAGGAGACGGGTCAGGTTAGTATTCTGATTGGATAAAATTGTTTTCAGAAGCTACCTCTTAGTACAGTATGTGCTGAAAGTAATCGTGTGTTTCCACAGAAAATAAGTGTTCAGGAGTACTTCCTGGGGAATATGGCACAGAAGAGCCAAACTACAGAGACAGGTACATTTTTTATGTATTTTTTATGATACATTTTCTCAATATTGTTACAGTGATATTGAGAGCTAAAGCAAGGATTTTTTCAGATAAAGTTGAAGAAGCAGAAAATGTCAAATCAGCAGCTGAAACAGAAGTAAGTAAAATAACACAACTTAAAAACCAACCAAATCTGCCAGGCTTGCTGTCACCTCTCACATTTGTCGCCTCTTGTCTGTTTTGTTCTCTTTTTGCTCTGGCGTCCAGGTGCCCTCTAAGAACATAGAGGGTCAGCTTACTCCGTACTATTCGTTGGAGATGGGCAATGGGACTCCTTGTGTGCTGAAACAGAACCAGCCACGCGCGACATCTGTGCTGTACGTCTGTCATCCAGAGGCCAAGCATGAGATCCTGTCTGTTGCTGAGGTCACGACCTGTGAATATGAGGTGGTGGTGCTGACCCCACTGCTCTGTGCACACCCAAAATACAGGTAGAGCTGTCACAACAACTTGTGCTTCAAGGAATATGCCTCTGTTTTGGATATTGTGAATTGCTGTTTTTGTGTGTCAGGGTTCTTTTGAAATACATTTTCCAGCAGATGAGATTCCTGCTTACATCTTAGTGTTTCCAAACTTGATATTATTCCCTGCAGGTTCAAGTCCTCCCCGGTGAATGCCATCTTCTGCCAGGCTTTGGCCGGCTCCCCTCTGCAGCCTCAGCGGCTCGCCCAGTTGGATAAGGAGACAGAAGAGCAGCTCAAACCTCCTTTCAGCACCACCGCTGAGAACAGAGAGGTGAGAGATTCACAGACAAGACAAGGGAAGGAAAAATGGGTACTGTGTGTACAGATTACACCCAACTCATTTATATCTATGATATGTTGCAGGAGGAGGCCTCACCTGTGAGAGAAGAGGCCTTCACTTCCACTCACAAACCCATGACTGTGGGTGGGCAGACTCAGGTCACTGTCGGCACCACTCATATCTCTCGCCTGACAGATGACCAGTTGATCAAGGAGTTCCTTAGTGGTTCATACTGTCTGCACGGGGTGAGGCATACTCAGCCATAGCACTGAATAGTGTTTACTAAACTACACAGTAGCATATAATCATCTTAATGTGTGTGTTTCAGGGGGTAGGGTGGTGGAAATATGAATTCTGTTACGGAAAGCATGTCCATCAGTACCATGAGGTAAGAGTCAAATGTAAAATCAAATGTATTTGTAGTATCAGCTTAAGCTTTTCAACTTAGCTGTTGGGCAACAACCATTCAGTCAATCTGATGATTATTTTCTCTTAGTTAGGTCTATAAAATGTCAAAAAATTACCCAACATAGTTTCTTAAAGCCCAAGCTGATGTCCTCAAATGACTAGAAAACAATCCAGTTTTCACATAAGACAAAGAAAAGTAGAAAACATTCACAATTGACAACTGTTAAATGTTTTGGTGCTTTTGCTAAAAAACTTATTTTAACAATCAAAATGGGTGTTGATTTATTGAGTAATCTTTTAAGCTCTACTTGGCTGTCAAATATGTAAAAGTTTTAGATTTTTAATTGCATAAAAGTATGAACATTGCATCTTTAACCAGATATAAATGTTCCTCGGTTTCTAAGGATAAAGAGCAAGGGAAGAACATTGTGGTGGTTGGGAGCTGGAATGCTGAGGAGCATATTGATTGGGCCAAGAAGAACGTCGCCCGATCCTACCAGCTCAAGGATGATGGAGTGCAGAAAGTCAAGTATGCCATAACTTTAAACCCTAACCTGGATTCAAATAAAACCCTGCTGTTGTTAATTTCTCTCTGTTTTCCACTGTAGGTTGGTTTCCCACTTTTATGGGCACGGGGATGTGTGTGATCTGACAGGGAAGCCCAGACAAGTCATTGTCAAGCTCAAGTGAGTAAACAGCACCAGTTCAGTGTCACTGCCGAGTCAACGCATGAGAAAGACAATACCCTGATGTTTCCCTATTGATTCACTCATCTCATTTCTCTTCTATCTGTCAGATGTAAGGAGTCTGAGTCTCCCCATGCTGTCACTGTCTATATGCTGGAGCCTCAGACTTGTCAGTACATCCTAGGGGTAAGTTCACCAGTAACCAGTGAGTCGCATTCACTGAAAAACACACTCCCTTCACAACATGATGAGGTTAACTTCAGTTTGGAATGAAAGAAAAAGTATTATTTTGAATTATAACCTATTAATTCATTTACACCCTAGTTCAGGAGGGTGCATATGACCAGTTTAATGAAAGTTATTTACAGCAGACATTTTAACATGTCAAACACAGGTGACAGTAATAACATTATTAATTGCTGCAATGCATTGCAGTAATTACTGAAACTGAGCCATCGTTAATGTTAATAAATTCCACCTGTGCTTTTCCTGCTATGACAAGTCAAAACAAGTGCTGTGAAAAAGGTCTGTGAGTCTGATTTATTTATTTGGAAACAATAAAGAAAAAAGGATTGTAGCAAAGCTATAAAGATTCAGGTTAGAAAAACCAAAAGTATTTGACAATAAAGGGAGAAAAACTGGTGACATTGATAAAATTCATCATATTTGACTGTAAACACCTGTAGTTGAATTTATATGTTTCGTTTGCACATCAGAAACTAATGAGAAACATGCAGCTTGTGTTCCTGATAATTTTATTTTTAAATCATGCATCAGGGAGGTGTGAAATTTTCTCAGCTTCCTAGGAGGGCAAGACAGAAAAAAGTTTGGGAATCACTATTCTGAGTTAAACAGCCTTCAATTCTGTCTATCAAGTATCTATTCATACCATATAACAACTACTGGCTGCAAATGTCTTCTTCATCTAATGATGCTGATGCAGCCACAGGAATAATAAAAAGAGGGAGGAGGTCAACCTACAGGTGATTGATGTCCTTTTCTTTTTCTCAGGTTGAGTCTCCGGTAATATGCAGGATACTTGACACCGCAGATGAATATGGACTTCTCTCAGTCTCCAGCTAAATTGACAAAGATCATATGACAGTGAGAGCGTATGAAGGACATGGAGAGGACAGACAGAGAACGGTTCACTCGAAGAAAGACAGAAGCATGTGTGGTGGAGGAAGAGAGGTACCCATGACGCTGCACTAAAAGTCAATATAGAGGTTAAATGGTGGTGAAAGTTGATCTTGAAGCTGGACTTCATGGAGCCCAGGAGCAGAGACCCACCAGAGGCCCTGATCTGTGCAATGGGCCATGCTTCATCCTCCAGCCAGTTAGTTCAGACTTTGTGAAAACAAAAGGAAACGGGGCCGACACCTCACTCCATGAGGAAGTGGATTTATTGCTTGTACTTCATATCTACGCTTTCACTTTGTGTTAATTTGTGGCAAAGGAGTGATGAATCAGGGGATTCGTAAGCATCAGGGGAATCAACAAAACTCATGGTGGTTTTATTGTCTAAGTTCTAAGTTTTATTGTTTAAATTCTGTATTGTGTGTGTGTGTGTGTGTGTGTGTGTGTGTGTGTGTGTGTGTGTGTATGGAGGGGGGTGATATGAAATGATTAGCTGCTTGATTTTGCACTTGTAGATATGAGAAAAGGCAAGTCTGAAAATGTTATGCAGCAGTGAGAATGTGTGCTGTGTTAATTTAGAGAATGAGTGAGTGTAACTTATGTGTTAGAGGATGCTGTGGAATAGCAAAAAAAAAAAAAAGCGAGTATTTGATTAAAAATTTGTTTAAGTTTGATATACAGAATGTCTGTGGGTCCCTATAAGAGGTATTCTGTGGTTTTATGAATATGCACACTGGGATCTGGATCACTGCTGTATCACAGGGACAAAACCAATACCTTTGCAGCAAAGAATAAAACTAAAACATGAAATCTCATTTATAGTTTTGCATTACCACAGTACCAATATTTGACTTAGATATAAAGACAGCATGGAAACATTTGTTTATTATGTCAAGGGATATCTAGTCAGTTGCCATCTCATTGGCAGAAATAAAGTTTTTTATAATTAAGTGACCTCACTCTTTAAAAACATGGCATCAGAGTGAACCATGTGAGGCACTTGTAAAATAATAAGCCTGTCATTTCCCTCCTGGAAAGAACACACTGTATGTTGATCCCCCAATGAAGGACATCTGGTTTAAGTTGCCATGGTGAATTTAAGGCCACCAGAGGGCGCTGACACCATGAGTATAGTATAATATCTCTTAATGCAAACCTTTTTTTCCATTTATTCAAAATAAAACAATTGGTACAGTATAAGTGTCTTCACAATTTAAGGTCAAATCAACACCAAGATGTAGAGCAGCAGCCACTGAAGTTATTTGCATTGTCAAACTCCAGCATTTTTAATTTTCAAAAAATTTCTAAAGCCTTAACTTCACTATATGCAGCAAAGACCTCCAGGTCAGCACTCATTTAAAAGCTAAGCATGTGGACATTTACTGAAATACTTTCTAAAGAAGAAAATCAGCAGATTTTCTCTTATATTCATATGTCAAAGAAAAACAATAGCAGTGAGCCATAAAAGGTTTTCATATCCTTAACATGAGCATAATGACAGGTGTATAATCCCAGCAGACATGAGGACTAACATACTGATAGGCAACCTGCATCTCTATCTGAGGTTCAAAGTTCATTCTTGATTGGAAATAGCAATTGAGAAAGCAATATCACCACAAGGTCCATTTAGAAGTTGTTCTGGAGCTTTCAATCATATTATCTTCATCATTTATATGGATGAGTAGTCCTTAAAGTTTGCCGAAAAAATAGAAATATGAACATCTACAATTCCATGACAACTGGGCAAACTTCATCCCACTGATGAAAATCATGTGATATTGAAAGCAACAGCTGTAAATGGACCTGTGATGAAAATATTCCTATTTCTAACATTTCTATAACATTTCTATTCCACTGACTCTGCTGCAAATTAATGTTAAAACAGTGAAAGCACAGATCCACTGCACTTGCCAAACATTTATTGAGTTAAAAAGTGTATGAGGTTCACAAATACAATTTTGTTAAGAAGCAAAAAGTCCATCAAAGTGCAACCACATGCCATCAACAGCCATGTGTGGGCCTGTGCGGGGTTTTATAGCAGCCTGACACTACAGCAGCTGATTGCAGTGCTCAACAACATCAACCAGAGAGGAGGCAGCAGTGAAACCCACTATTGCAGTCTCTGGCTGCGATGAAAACCTACAGAGTCTTGGGTTATAATGGCACATGCGTGCGCAACACAGGGGTAAAATTATGTGAAAATGCAGTATCTGTTGAAAAAGGTCAATAAGTCCATTCAATAACAATAATAACTTTTTGTAACAGACACTTTCATTACAAATCTCTTGCGTCTAATTCTGCTTCTTTAATGTTTCCACTCATGTAAACTTTACATGTATTTCCACTGTAGAAGAGAACAAATGGTTAATACTGAGTCCAAATACATAAGATCGGCTGTTATTGTGTTACTCTTTTGATTCACATTGTATTTAAAGCCATGGTGAGATTGTCCAAACCCTTCTGTTTGGCAGCTCTTTGTTTAGACTGAGGGAATGGGGATCTGGTGCACTGAGGTGCTTTCAAAGTCTTGTAGTGCGTCTTGGTGAGTGTGGTAGTGCATGGCTACATAAGACTTGGCAAAGGCAAATGTCTGAGAGCTGACAGGCTGCAGGCTGGTGGGGGAGCTGGGCCCTGCAGAGGGACTGCTGTTGTATATACTGTAGTAGGGCTCAATGCGGGTGTTGATAGGTGTAGATGTACTTGGGGGGCGAAGTTTGCGCACACCCGTGGCCCTTGGACTACCAGCACAGTCTCTGGAGTGACTTGGCCCACAAGCCTGGTCTACCAGCCTCCTCTGAGGCTTGGGTGACAGTACATAGGCTGAATTGGTCTCATGATGGGAGGATTTATTTCTATTGACTTCCAGACTGCCCTTTCCCATCGCGTGCAGGCGAGTCTTTTGCTTGCAACAGAGAAACCCCAGTGCTGCCCACTGAACACAGCACAGCACACGGCGGCGGAGGCCTGCACTGTTACGTGAGTACACAAAGGGATTGATGCCCGACTTGAGAAAAATGAGCACAAAGCCGCACAGTTCAAACTGGTAATGAGCAAAGCTACTTTCCGGTGACAAAACATCCTGTGCCAGTGAAATTCCCATTGGCAAGCAGCAAAGCAGCACAGAGAACACTATAACTACACAGGTGACAACTGCCTTAGAGTCTTTGGCTGTGGCCAAGTTGACTGTGGACACTAGCTGACAGCAGGTGGCTCCTTGGGCAGCCCCTGGAACCAGAGGCTGGCTGGTCCTGTTGGCATAAGAGTGTGTCTGAACATTCTGCAGTTTGTTGTAAGTCTGGTTACAGTAGAGAGAAGGGCCCTGAACAGCACACTGCATGCTCTCAAAGCCTGCTGCAATGAGAGGTGGCGGGGGCGGAGGGCATGTGGCATCGACGGTGATGATGGGACATTTCCTCACTTGTGCATTCTTCCGCAGTGTCTGAGCAATCATCAGATAGGATACAGAAACCACAGCTACACAGAAGGCAAAGTCTGCCAAGTAGACATACAACACAACTCTGGCCTTTCCACCTCCCAGGCCAAAGTGGGGCAAACAAGGTCCATCTCTGCGTGGGTATGCTCGCATGGTAAGGAGGGCAGCCATGGTGAAGCTGGATGTCCACAGCAGGGCAGTGAGGGCCAATGTGCAGGGGAAGGAGGCGGTGCGGTTAGGTTGCTGCCCCAGGACCATGCGCAGTCTGTGCAAGGCAATGACAGCCACCGTCTCCAGGGACATGATGATGAAGCCCGAGCTGGTCAAGTGGAAGGCAAAGCAGAAACTCTTTGACACGCCATCCCCTCCGCCTGCATCCAGGAAGAGCACCAGCGCAAACATGGGGGCGGTCACACAGCAAATGAACAAGTCACAAAAGGATAGGTTGAGGATCATGAAGTCAAAGTTAGTGCGGAACTTGCGAAACGCTGGGTCGAAAAAGGACAAGAACACCACAAGATTCCCATAAGAGCCCAGGCAGAAGATGAAGATGAGGAGGAGAGAGCAGAAGGTCAAGGTAGCAGTATGGATGACGGCCCAACCGGAAGGGGTCTGCGTGCCTAGGGTGCCATTGAAGTTCTGCTGTCTTGGCACATCCACCAGGTCCGATGGTGTAACAGTGGTGTTCATGGTATTATTTACAATTTATAAGGATCCCACAGTTATGGATTTGAACATTATTATTCCTCTGTATGGAAGGAGCACATGAGGATGCCTCCGCCATTGCTGCCACCTTGGGAGAGTGCTACAAAGGATACAAAGTCATAGATTAGACATTATATCGTGCAGAAAATCACATTTCATGCTTGCAGTTATTGAAAGGGAGCAATTAACAGTATTACGTTATATAACATTAAATTAGAAGCTGTGATACACATAAGCTACAGTAGGCTATAGCTATGCACCAATGCATTTGACCAATTATACCCCCCCCCCCCCCCAACACACATACACACATACACACACACACACACAACGTCTGCTGAAATACAGAAGAATAATGCATACATCGGTTTTCCTATGGTATCTAGAGTTCAAGCCATTATACAGCTTGGATAATTTATATCGATGTTGAGAAAAAATAACCTACCATCTGTAATCGATCGTGCGTCGATCATTATCATTTGATACAGCCCATCTTCATTTATGAAGCAGTGTGACAGTAAGTGAACGCACCGCGGCTTTGAAAAAAAAAAAAAAACGTATTTCAGCAGCTCAATCGAAAAGTCCATTGATGAATACGGACATATGAGACGTTTCCTTTCATGCCCGTACGTTATCTAACGCGTATACAGCGCAGATACAGAATAGCTTATTCGTTTTCTTGGCGACATATCCATTCTTGTACAGGATCGACGGCCACTGGACGTGCACTGAAAAATGAGTATGAAGTCACTGCCTACGTATCCGGGCATGAGCATAACCACTGCATTCAAGTAGTCCATCTGTAAAAACTCACCCCTCTCCTCCCTGCTTATAATAATATAACAGAACAGCAAAGACCATGCTTTTACATCCTTTCGGACCGTTAATTTAACACCATATGCTGTGACACGACAGAATATTACGGCACTACTTTTTTCACCATACATACTGTATTTAATAGATTTAACCAAAAAATGCTGACCATATTAAGATAAGGGTAGCTGTTATCAAATATATTCAGGCCACAAATTTTTTGAATTTTAGCTGTAATAGCATGAAAATGATGGGTAATTTAATATGTATTAACATGTGGGGCTCTAAATAGACCTCACCTGTCAATATTTGGTCACTTCCAGAGTCGTTTATTTTTATTGTTGGCCGCCCAGTTTAAGATACATCCGCGCTGAGGAAACGTTCATGATATATAACATACTTACTTTGACAATATCAAAGTTCTATTTAAACCAGCACTTACCACAATAACATTTTAAACTCCTGGTGGTAAGCAGACACTCATTTTCTTTTAGAACAGCGAGTCGTTACTCGGCACGACAAACTCGCAAAATGAAACACACACATTTACAAATAATATTAATACCTTTTTATTTTTTTTCCCGCTTTGCACCGCCGTCCTTGGGAGCAGCAGCTCAACGACGTGGTTGCTAGGCGACACGTAGAGCGATGATTTCTCTGTGAGCGCATTAATATTTAAAGCAGGGACAGTAATCAAGTGCCACGGAGCGGAGGGCCAAAGGCTGTCAGGTTTGTGATATATATGGTCTGACTTGGTAGAGCTAAAATAAATTCTTTGTGGAAAAAAAACAACAAAAAACATTGCCACATTGCAGTCACGATGCTCTGTGTGGTTTCGATAACCACATAATCCACTCAAAATGTGTTTTGCCTAATATTTCACTTCAATGTTTGACCTTTACTGTGTGCAGAATGGTGTATGTGCTCACAGTACAAGAAGGCTGTTTTTCAAATTCATGTTCAGGAGGGGAAATGTTTCTATATCCTTTAATCTGAGTTCAAGCCTCAGGTGTGATTTGAATTTTTTTTTATGGAAAAAATATTATTAAAATATTATTCAATGTCATGTTTATGTCTAAAGCATCCCCAAAAACGTCCCTGATTTCAGAATTTAAAAAGACTATTTTTAAAGTTGAAGAATTTGGAATTACTCTATTGTTTGCATGCAATATTTTATGTATAAGACAATACAAATGATTTTTTTAACAAACAATTTATTGTCATTCAATAAGCAAACAGTACATCTAAAAAAAAAAAAAAAAAAAAAAAAAAAAAATCACTGCAGTTTTGGCACTACACTATACACATGTGAGGTACTAAATGCTTCAATGCTTAGACTGATTTCAAGTCATCAGGGGGAAAACATATGCAAACCAAAATAATTTCAACCTCACAGGGTTTTAGAAAAAGGTCAATAATACAGAGGGAAGAGGTCACAATTACGGACAGGCAGTTTGGTTATTTTCTTGCACTGAGACGTATGAAATTGAATTGTGCCCAGGTCCTCACAGCAAACGCATCACACAGCACCGCAGCAGGGAGCGGGCCCTCTCCCTTTCTTTGCAAGAGTAGATGAGAATAGGCTCCACTGCTAAAAGCTCAGCCGTCTACTAACTTTCAGAAATATTCTACAAAGAATTAAAACATAGCACTTCAAAAAAAGTAAAATAAATAAATAAATATGTTTGTGCATATTTGCTATACCATGATATATGCATACATGATGTATATAATCATATATAGATCAAACAGTCACACAAACATTGTGTGTTGCAGGTTAAAGTCTAATCTAAAGAGACCATTGTTCAATAGTCAATTCTCTGTGGCTTGTAACAAACACTTCACTATTGGAAGATAGTAAAGAGTATGTCCTTCAATAGGACATCGTGTTGGCTCAGAGTTGATACTTGGGATATAATCCTGAGAAATGTGTGGGACACCAGCAGATGTCTTCAAGCATCCCATTAACACGCACACACACACACAAACACCCGTGCACGTGCACGCAAACAAACCAAAAAAAAAAAAGAAGAAAAGTCTGTACAGTAATGTTACAAACTGCAGGCCGTTCATCCCTGCTATGATTGATCCTTAAATATTAAGTATAGTAGAAATGTAAATGAGCTAAATACATAAAATACACAACTTTTCAATCCTTCCTCGCGCCACAACTCAATTCCTTTGTGTGTCACTCTTCTTCCAGGGTGATGCAGCATGTTTCATCAGTCATGGACTGGAGCCTCCTCCCCATTGCAAGCTGGTATCTGTACAGTTTAAGGATGTCCCAAGAGGATTCAAGTGAAACAAAAAACAGACACAAAACTGTGAGTAGAGTTCTCACTCATCCCTATAAAATATCCCTTTAAAAGATTTATATGTCCCCTAAGACATAGGTGTTATTCTGTAATGAATGCTAATCTAGTCAGATGTCTTTTGGGTGTGCTTGCGTGTTTATTCAGTGATATTTATGTCTCATGGACAGTGTGAGTGTTAAAATGCTTTACCTGGTTTTAGGCATAGTAACAGGGGGAGACCAGCAGGTCAGTCAGGACCAGCAGCTGGTCATCTGTGAACTGCTGCTTATGCTGCTGCCAGTTGTCATGGTGAGTCCGCCGAAAGTTAGACAGAGTTTTCTTCACAGTCATCTGGAAGGCCACAAAAACATTTGTTATTTTTGTCATTTATTAGTCAGTGAATATTTGTGGACACCAAGAGCTAGGCAACTGCAACACTGCAACAATATAAAGGCTACAGAAGGTGATTACACATACCTCAATGGGTTGGGTGTCATTGAGGTGAGCACTCAGGTCCATCAACAGCTGGGGCATCCAGGTGGGCACATCATATGGGCTAGAGAGAATACAAGCACTCAACCCAAGAACACCAGCATGGCGCCGCACCAGGTCTATGAAAACACAACAGGAGGGATTCCGTTAAAATGAGAGAGAATAGCATACATGTATGGACACATTTTTGTGAGAAGTTAAACCTAGATAAGTTCCTTACCAGCAGAGGGTATAGTGTCCACTATAGATCCAAGCTCCCTCTTCCTCTTCTTAGGCAAGCAAGTCTTGCACAGAGCCTCAAAATGTGCCTGCATGGGGGCGTCCATGGACAGGAAATTGCACTGAAGGAAGCCGCTGAGTGTGGTGGCGGCCATTTCTCTTACCTACAAAACAAACAGAGAAAGAGGAGATGGGAAGTTGAAGTGCACTATATCACTATATGACAGTATTAATTACAACACAAATTATAATGATCCAACTGATTACACAGATCAAATTTGCTTCCCTGTAATCAACATAATAATGTCCTTTGGGATTTTGTCTGCTAAATGGGTACTTGAATGATATTTTAAATTTGTAAAAAGTCCAGAATGTAGAATTCCAATTATAAACACATTACAAATTAGGACTGAGGATGATTTATACTAAAAGAGAAGCAGGTTGTTCAAAGGTCATCCAAAGAGGGTAAGACAGATCCTCCCTGTGTTTGAATCATTAATCCAGTTTTTGTTTTGTACCTCTTTTCTCACTGTACACCTATAATTGCATATCAGGTGACCCTCAATCAAAGTAATAAAACATGTATAACTATAAATACCACTTTGTGGTTGTATATCTCCACCAGCCAGCCAAGTTGCAGTTTACATCCATGTCTGTTCAGACTCATAATATTTGTAGTGAAGACTTTGAAGGAATTTAATAAAATCACCACAGTTTCAAGGTGGGAACCTAAGATTAGTGTCACCTGTTGTGGCAGAAAGAGGTGGATCAAAGAGGAATCAGTTGGTCGAGACACAGATGTCAGATGGGGAATCTCTTTATTCACAGCTGCCCTACTAACAACGTAGAGATATACGAGATATCTTCCAACGTTACAGAACGTGACATGCCTTTTTATAATGAAGACAGGCTGTGTGTGTGTGTGTGTGTGTGTGTGTGTGTGTGTGTGTGTGTGTGTGTGTGTATGTGTACGTGTTGGGTGGATAAGTTTCATCCTCTTTACCAGACTCTTTGGCTATCCCAAATCCTAAAGAAGGGTGGGACATTTCTCAATTTCACTTATCTTGGACTTTGACCAAATGCGAGTGGGCGTCTCTGCACTATGTGTGTGTGGGGGGTACTTCGCCCTTTTCCCAATATTCCAGATGTCTCCTGTTTGGTTGGTGGGCTGACATGTTTGGCATCAGTCTAGGTCATAGTGACCTGGCTCTCATTCCAGGTAACAGTGACCTGGCTCTCATTGTCCTACACACCAATTCAGTATAGTTTCAAGTGTGAAATATGGTCACAATCTCCCCTTTTGTTCCTGAGTTATATAGTTTGTTGAATAATGGCCAGATAAGTGTTTTTGCAGAACATTATGATGTCACTGTGAAGTTGACCTTTGACCTTTTAGATATAAAATGTCATCACTTCATCATTTTATCCTATCAGACATTTGTGTGAAACTTTGTCATAATTAGTGCATGAATTCTTGAGTTGCGGCCAAAAAACTTGTTTTGTGAGGTCACAGTGACCTTTGACCTTTGACCACCAAATTCTAATCAGTTCATCTTTGAGTCCAAGTGGATGTTTGTGCCAAATGTAATGAAATTCCCTCCAGGCATTCCTGAGATATTGTGTTAAGGAGAATGGGATGGACATGAGGTCACAGTGACCTTGAACGTTGGCTAACAAAATCTACTCTGTTCACCCTTGAGTCCGAGAGGATGTTTCTGCCAAATTTGAAGAAATTCCCTCAAGGTGTTCCTGAGATATCACATTCACGAGAATGGGACGGATGGACAGACAACCCGAAAACTAGATAAAATATAAAATATGTTATGCATAACAGTGCCGAGTTCTACGACAGAAGTGAGGTGCCTTTCTTGGCTATGTGAGGCTCTGAAAATATGGAGCTCATGAGTACTGTATTATATTTAAATAAGATGACTTTATTTTCATGGCCTTTTGCTATTGATTTGCAATATTGTATTTCTATCTAAATCTGACAAAATATTTGAAACAGTCTTTTTCCGAACATTAAAAGATTATCTTATATTCCAACCATCGTGGTATAATTTAACAGTGTAGCCAAGTAGTCTAGTCTGGTCTAGTCTAGTCTTTTCACTTCTCATACCAAGACACAAGCCCAAGCACCTTACTGACAACCTATTGCTTCACTGTATAAGACACACCACAGGAACAATGTCACTAGGCAGGGTGTTCCACTGGTGTGTACACTGGCCAGCTGGATGGAAATAGCAGCCAGCTGGGGACTGGGGGTGGATGTGTGTGTGGGATGCTAAAATGGCCTTTTGCATATTTATTTTATGGCTCTGTTCTCAGTGAGAGAGATAAACTTTTAAATGGGTATTATGCAGATCTTTGAGCAGCGTTCCCCAGAGGAAAGGCTTCTTACTTTAAATAGGACCACTAGGGCAAATAAGGTTACAGTTTTACTCTTAAGTGTATTTTTAAGTTACTTATTTTTCACCTTTTTTATAAAGTAGCAGGTTTTTTTTTTAAAAACACTGTTTACGTTGTAATATAATAAAAGGAAGATGTGAATGCAGTGAGAGAGATAAATGAGCTGCCCTCCATGGTCATTCAACAACATTTGATTTTGATCAAGATTACTACCCATGATTCCTCTGAATTGTGTGAGACTGTTTTACAGGTAAATGACCAGAGAAGTCCCCATGTCAAACTGTTAACACAATACTCGGGTGATGGTTGGGGGAGTCAGGCAGTGTTATAAGTCTTTGTCTAATTGTGATCAATCAATTAATCGTTCATCTCTTTTTGGCACAGGTTTTGGACCCTAATCTAAGGGCAGGCCGTCTTAAGAGGATCACTGGACATTGTCTGACTGTACATGAAATATGTCTTAGTGTCAGTTGATTTTCAATGAACATGTGTAATCTTCTAATAAAAAGGTGGATCTGAATAAATGACAGGAAAGAAAAGTCTCATATAGCGAGACCTTCGGAGACGTTAAATCCGGCTTAGGTTAGTTGAAGAGGCCAAAAAAATGGCTACTTCCATCCATCCCCCACTTCTCCTTTGTCTCTACTCCATCCCTCTCCCTCTCATCCTCCTTCAATCTAAACGTTATCTCCATAGCAACAGATTACTGCAGCCTGCGGTTTCCATAGCAACAGCTAGAGGACCAGAGGGGGGGAAAGAGAGCGGAGAGCCAGGAGGAGAGTGCTGAATCACTACAGTGAAGCCGAAAGACAGTGAGAGTGGCTGCTAGCATAAACAAGCATGTGTTGGCCAATAGCTTGGCGATTATTATATAATCAGAACGCCATATGTCTGTCCATCTTCCAACCATCTTCTAGTGACTTATGCCAAACTGACCTAGTTCAGTTTTTGGCTTTCTATTCTCAATGATTTGAAACAGTTTTGAACGAATGCTTGTTTTTACCTCCAGCTGCTCGTCCTCCAGCAGCTTAATCACCAGTGTGCGGACATCATTCACTGCTTTCTGGTCACTCATGAAGGTGAACAGGTTGTAAAAAACCATAATCTGGAGGTATGTCAGCACTGTGTAGCGAGCGTGCCAGGAGCTGCTGCCAGCAATCTGCAACACACACAAGAAACCCATCCCACATCAATAACAGACTTGGAGCATTTGTTTCACAAGAGGAACAGACCTTGCGGTGAATGAGGACACCATTTAGGGGGGTTTTGTAACAGAGTTTCTGCTTTTGGGGAATTCCAACAATTTTTGAAAATTTACACAATATCAAACAGTTGAATCAGAATTTGTGAACATGAACAAGTCCAGGCAGTCGATGTGCATGTGTCACACCAATTTACAGCCTAAAGCTGCTCCAGTTTCTAATGAATGTTCCTCAACACTGAATATTATGTTGGCCATTTCCTTTTTATTTTCATATTATGTTATAATAATAATACCAGTTGCACACCAGAAAGTGTACCCTTATCCCCAGGTAAACCTCCAGAATAATGTCAGTTACCTTTTTCATTTATACTCCAGGGAGCTGCACTCACTATGACACTATAATGACAATATATTTTGTCACAGAGTGATTTAAGAATGAGCGGTCAGCAGGGCTGACTCAAAAGTTTATTTCAGTTTGAACCTTTTATTAATCTATAGGTTATAAAATGTGAGGATTCGTCATGTGTGATGCAGGTAAGAAGTGGATGACTCACCTCCTGCAGGGCACTGAGGACCATGGGGATCTGCTCTGAGTAGAGCAGTCCCTGAGACATCAGAGACAGGCAGGTCTTTGCGTCCCTCTTCAGTTCATCGTAACTGTCATCATTCTCAACTGGAGCAATCTGGAACAGCAGACAGAGACGGGTTAACAGTTAGGGCATTGTGTTATTTTAAGTCACTTCAAGTGTGGCGGTGAAGAAGCTAGGGGGGGTCAGGGCTAAATTAATCTAACAAGAGAGCATGTTTCACCTTGAAAAGCAGGGGAAGCAACCGTAGCTGTTCTGGGACAGGAGTGGAGAAGGAGCGGCCAGCGCTTGCAATCAGCCACTTGAGCACTGCAGACATTTGAAGACAGGAATTTGTTTGTTAAAAGAATGCTTTAATTAGGGATGTTAGACAAAATAAATCTATATTTCTCTTAAAATAACCTCCCGATTGTTTCAACCATTCCTCGAATAACCAGTGTTACCGAGACAGGAAATGGAGAGCTAACCCACCTGTTTTGAGCAGTTTGATCGCTTGAGTTCTCTCGTCCTGCTCTCCCACCTCATTCTCCTCAACCACATGGTTCTGGATCTCCTCATCGCCCTCAGTTAGGGGCTTCAGTTGCAACAGAATTCGCTCTGTGAAGTCCGAGATGCGTGGGGAAGTGGTTGGCTGAGTGTATGGCAAGTTGACATCTATCATGAAGATGTAGGTGAGCACGCTGGAAGGATATGAAATCAGAGGATAAGATGAGACGGAAAGAATACAGTTCGCAATAAGTCGCGAGCGAATCCATACATGTGTACTGGGGGTTGTAAAGAGCGGCTCACCTGCCGATTCGTTCCCGTACGTTCTTGTAGACCTGTGTTAGTTTGGGCTCCAGGTATTGCAACAACCTGTGGAGGAGCTCTGGCACACGCCACTCCTGCTGAGCTAGGCCTCCTTGCAGCACATAGAGACGACTGAAAAGAAAAACAAGAAGCACAATCATTAGAGTTTGTTAGCCACATCAAAATCTGCTTAAGGCGGCAAAGCTTCCTACTCACCAGGCATCAACAAAAGAGCCCCCTTCTCCGTTGACTGGAGACTCCATTAGCATCTCGAACAGCCAGTGAAGCTTGCGCGGGTCTCTACTCTCCTGTAGAAGCCAGAAACAGATTCATGATGATGAAAGGGTGAGTGACAAAAGTTTTACAAATGGAAGAATAAAGACATAATGGATGTTAAGACAGTAAAGGCTTACACAGGCTGTGGCGATGCAGGTGCCCCAGTCTGCGTACGTTTCCACTGTGATGTTGGACAGGGCAGTGCGGAGCAGTGGACACAACAGCACCCAAAGGCTCTCAACCTGGAGAACAGCGCAGAGATAAATATTTTCTCAAGACAAAGTTAACATATGTACAACAAGTGACCAATACAACCACAGTAAGTAGGAATTAACAGTGGTCGTGGGGTCTAGGAAGGCCCCTCACAAATTATGCGATGCAAATGAAAGCACCTCGAGAAGTTACGTAAAATTATGTCTTTATTTAGAAAGGTACTGCCCAGGGACTGACCAAAAGAACGCAGAACATCTAGCCACCTTACTACTTGAGAGTTTCAAATGTTTACCTTCGTGTAGCTCCAGTGCTTGCAGCCTCTGATCAGGCCAGAGATTATCTCTGCAACACAACGCTGCTTACTCTCATGGGAGTCGGCCACTAGGCGCTCCATGTGTGGCTGCAGCAGAGGCAGAAAGGCATCGCCAAAATTGCGGAACAATCCCTGGAAGAACACAGGAAAGAGAGAAATTCGTCATTATTTGCTCATTTGACTGCAGTTGTTTTACTACATTTGAAAGTACTCTCAGTGAATCTCACCTTGAACAAACAGAACCTGCGAGGGCTGAACTTGTCTTTGCCCTTTCGGTCTTCAAGAGAGAGATACTCAATGAACTGATTGATGAATACTGGGTCTGAGAAATGGTCAAAGATGATCTGCTCCCGCTGTGAGGAAGGGCATGAAAATAAAATTTAACATTACTTCATACGATTGGATGCTTTCACCATTAAATTAAATGTGCCTATATATTCCCTGGGGTGTGTGTTCATTATTGTAAACAAACCTCTGTCATTTCTTCTCTGGTCAGGTTCTGCTTGGGTTGTTCCTCCAGTGGAGCATACATCATCAGTTTTCTAGAGAACGATGACGAAGTGATGGTAAATAAAAATAGGGTGAAAGAGGAGAATGGGCAGATACCAAGAAATCGACAGTCACAGAAACACAATAAGAAAAAAAGATAATAAAACAATGTAATTTTATTATAAAATATGAACCTTGGCCAACAGTAGTATCCCCAGTGAGTCTTTTCCACAAACACACAGCGATCCCAATCCTGCTGTGTGCGTGGCAAGTTGCTGCTGTTATACTGGAGCCACTGGTTGTCTGGACGGTCCCCAGCGACGATGCCACTTGGCTCCTTCACTCCACCTTTTTTTTTGGATGCAAGATAAGATTTTTGAAATTAGTTTTAAAAACTAAAATTAGTATGAAATATGAGAGCTCTAGACAAATCAAAACTTCACAATGCTTACAGAGCTCAGAGGGGCTGACTGGGACTTTCTTATGTGGTCTCTTGATTTGTTTCATGATTCCTGCCACAGCTGATATCGCCACCTAATGGAGAAAATAAGACATTTTCAAATGCCGTTGTTATGAATCAAAGCACTACTACTTTCTGTCTCATCATGAATTGTGAGTGGCTGTGGGAGGGAACCACATGAGTGCTGCACCTTGCGGACATAGAGGGAGTCATGATTGAGGCTTTTGACAAAGAACAAAACAGCCGGCGGTGGAAGTTGGTGGTCATCTCTCAGCAGCAATGACAAAAAGCCAATTGAAATCTGTTCGAACTTCCAAGGCCTAAAACAAAAACAAAGTGGGTGTAACAGACAGTAATAAATAAATATAACTGTGATTTAGAGAAGCATATATTAAATCAACCTACATGTTCCTGTTGCTCAGGCGGTCAAGCAGATCACCAATGAGCTGTTTGTATTTCCTACAAAAAAAGTAGAACATGATTAGTTGTTGCACTTGTTATGTACCAACCTTATCATGCTCACATAAAGGTTGTATGTAGAGTAAACATTTCTATTAGCAGATAGGTTGTGTGTCAACATTTTGAAAAACCTTTGACATGTACAGAGAGTTTGTGTGTGTTTCATTCTGAGACGCAAGCAGTGATCAAGTGGTGTGAACTTACTCCACAGACTCAAAGTTCTTGACATCCTGTCTCTTCAGGCCCTCTGCTGCTTCTTCCGCCGAAAGAACAGGTTCTTTGGGAAAGGGGCTGCCGGTGACCATAAGTTGTTTGGCCACATCACAGCACTCACCAGGGATCTAGAGGGATGTAAAGATACGAACAGTAGCAGAAATTAATTTATCGTGTTACATGTAGGAGAGGTTGAAACTTGAAACAAGCTTTCGGAGTCTTCGGAAGTAGTGTTTTGTTGAACTAGCTGACAGCAGAGGGAGCAGGGAGAGTGATGAAATCTGCTTTTTTATGAGTATGATAGTAAGAGGAAATGTGTTCAAGTAAAACTTTTACTAAATCTGTGATCAGGAATCATATTCAGAGCACTTATTCTGATGGTGAGTCTATGTGTTATAACAGTGACAGCTACAGTCTGGTTATTACATTGTCACAGAGCTAAAAATGTATAAAAACTATTCTATTCAATCATTTTTAGGACCAGTTTGTCCGTCTCAGATTAATTTGAAGAGTTTGAGGAAGTACTGTAAGAAGGAAGTTCTGTAAAAATATTCCTACTTATCAGTACAGTATTCCTACAGTACTGATAAGTGTCATTCTGATGTTAGAGTAGCAATAAGCAAGTTGAATTGGGATTCAGTACTAAAGCTTCAAATAATATATGTTTTTTACTGTTTTCATGGTTTAATATCTAATTTGGAAAGTAACAAGTAAAAGCAGAAATAATAACCTTTGATATAAATTTACACAAAGCTAACCTCCGGTTTCAAGATATTTTGATTACTGATCTTCATCTGTTAAAGCTAGACACAGCGCCTTTGATTCTATGATCCATTTGTAAAGGGGTTATTCTTACAGAGAAGTCGATGCCGATGGTCTCGTACTGGCGGTGAATTTTGTCTGCAAGGTCATCGAAGAGCCGCACAATGGAGGGCTTCTCCAGGGACATGGCTGAGCTGAGGCCAGAGCGCACAATAGCGGGCCACGTCAGAGCAATGCACTCCCAGTCGTGCAAATTGGCCAGGCACACTCCGTTGTGATTCCCCAGAAGACAGTACAAGGCACCCTAAAGAAGTAGAGAGAGATAGCATGTGGAGAAATTTTAAATTTAACTTCCAAAATATGGAAACTCTATAACATGACGTGTCAGAGAGGACTGTCATACTTTGAACTGCTGCTGCGTGACACTGCTGTTCTCTGGGTTGAGGAACTGTAGGACGTGGGGGATCAGATCTCTGCAGCAGAAATTGTAGGTTCCCAGTGCAGTGAACAGTACATTTTGAGCTCTGCTGCGCACCTGGAAGGTAATGAAAAGCCTCAGTTAAGGTATTATTGATTTCATGAGCATTACAAGCTCAAATAAAATGTCCTATTGATTTATTATGTGTAATGGATAATCTGTGATTATATGATAAAAAAAGAATGAAAAGTAAGCTGAAAAATAATTATAGTCGACACACTGACGATGCTTTGCTAAGATGCAGACGATGGATTGCTGTGAGACTCACTTGGCTGTAGGTGCTTGTAGAGAGCCTCAGCAGATCTCTCATCAGCTCCTGGTGAATGCTCCTGTACTGACAGCCTTCCACTGTCAGCTTGCGAAGCTGAAAAACCACAAAGTTTCAAAGTTATAAATGGTATAATTAAATGACACCCGCAAAACTAATTTCTCTATTAACGACCTACCTCGTGCTGGAGCATGACTCTGTCTATTAGCAGAGCTCTGATGTGCTGTTTTCTGCCATGAAGCTGCAAATACAATGACAAGGCATTATACACTTTGAATTGCTTTTTAAACATAAGATGTAACTTAAAGTAAGCTTTGAGGGAATGTACATGAATTTTAAATTTTTTCCCAGGATAAAAGACAACAAACAAATAATAAAAGTACAATTAAATGTCAGATTTCTCACTCTGTTTTCCATCGATTTCTTCACAAGGTTGAAGCTCTTCCAACGGGAGTCAAACTCATGTTTGTGAGAACCTTTGAAGTGCAACAGGTCACTGATGATCTGAAAGATATCACAGACAAAAAAAAATATTGATTAGTGTTGGGCAATAGGATCCATACAGCAGCTGTGTAGAGACTTGGGAAGCGATTCAAGATGGAAAATGTGAGCCAAATAAATTCAGTGCTCCACTGTCGCTTTTCAAAAGAGATCATGTGGGTGTATGTTTTGTAATCCAGTGGTATACAGTGATTCTGCAGTAGACACACAGGAGTGGAGCTCTCTGTATTGCCCCCCAACCCCTTGCAAATATATCAGGAAATGCTGGTTGAAGGGTGACAAGAGGTTTTGCTCTTTAGTCCGAATCCTGATATTGGCATATTATTCAACACAAACTAGTGTTAAGACTCACAAGTATACAGCCTATTATGGTACTGTTTGCCTACCTTGATGATAGAGAACAGAGACTTGGTGTCGTCCTCAGAGTGCTCCAGAATGTAATCTGAAAGAAGGGGGCACAGGAACTCAGATGACTTGTCGGATAAGCTGAATGTGACTGGGAATTGGCTGTAGAATAAAGAGAGATCACAAGCCTGAGACAGAGAATAACTGAGTGAACACTTACGCAGCAGCTGTCTCATCACACTACAGATAGCATCTCTGTAATTCTCTCTGGACTCATCTGCAGGTGAAAAGAACAAAGAAGATTATACACTGCAACAAACCCAACATTTTACAGACTGTGAGCAGAACTTTCATCATCTAACAGGTCTTAAACCGAAGTGATGTACGTACCATACGCCGTTCCCGTGTAGAGGGTGGTCTCATCGAGATTCACCATACTCTGAACCCTGATAAAAAAGCAGGTTCAAAGCCAACTTCATTACTTAGAATTGGAAGTAGAGTATGTAACACATTTTAAACTTGATACTTGATCTTTATAGTAATAAAAATACTACTCAAAACATCTGCCCTGTATTGAGTCCATCATAGAGTTCTTTATAATACACTATGATAAATATGAGTATTCAACAGGGTCTCCTCTAGACTGACTATCATTTGTTAAGTCAACAGTGTCTTTTTCTGGTTTTCCTGGTCAGGAAAGAGATGAGAATGTAAATACAACTGCTCACAGTTCAGGGATGGGCTCTCCTTTCAGTGGAGGCATCAGACCCCCAGCTCCTAGGAGGCAGTGCTGAACGATGGTCAGGCTCTGTAGGACATCATCTCTGAAAAACACATATATGATATAAATGTAAATGCATTATAGAGCCAAATTGAATTGCTGGACCGACTCCGGTCTATAGCTAGCGACTTCAAGGGAATTCAGAATCTAATTTCTGTGCACTCAGTTTTGTTCTTCCTTACCTGCTCATGTCCTGTTCTCCCTGTGCAAATCTCTGAAGGCGCTGAAGTTCAGGCTGGAGGATCAGGTCCAGTAAGTAAAAAGCAAAGGAGGTCTCCTCAACGCTAGGCACATGCCACCGGATATCCAAGTTCCAAAGGTCCCCAGGCCGACCCCAGTCCTGCAATAACAACAACAACAATAACAACAAACACAGTTTAAACTTTTATATATTAGTTCAGTAAAAATGTCAGTCAGGCTACAGTTACGCCAACTGATAAAATTGAACCAATTTGTTTTTCACAGCTTGTATATTCACTATCAACGTGTAAACAGGGAAAATAGATATGGAATTTGAGATTTCATATCTTATCTGATCTGGGTCACATTCATATATAGAAATATGTCAAACAGAAATTGGGCATCTGCCAATGCAACTAATCTAAACACAGATCAGAATAGTGACCACAGCTTGCAAATTTGAGAGTCAGTGCATGTTTCCTCAATGGTAATAGAGGAGAAATCACAGGCATTCCCAGCGCTCGGAGGGGTAAAGGTGCTTGGAGTGTCTGAACTATTCACAATGTTTTGTTTATTTCATTGTTATAGTATTTCGGGTGAATAATATCATTCACCCAACAACTGACACTCCTATTTAAATCTTAACTGGCCAAAGGTAAAGGTATGAGGTGACTGACTAACTTGTTGAACTGAAGTTCTTACATGGCTGAACATACCATGCCACTGCATTAAAGACTAAACAATATATGATATGAATATCAGTTACTTTTTGTACAATTATTGTTCTTTGTTTTGTTTTTCTTTTCTTTGTTGTGGTGGGTTTTGTTTACTTCTTGTCACGTTTCCTCACTCTACCTGTGTCTGTGTTTACTGTCACTTTGCAACAAAAGAGGAGGATTTAAATAAATAAATAAAATGAGGTCTTGTACCTCTGTGTTATTGTTAAAAAAAAGAAAAAAAGAAAAAATGGATTTAATTAGATACTGCCTCAACACATAACACTAGTACAATAATCCAGGCCTACACTACTCCTGGCAACTGTGATTAACAGAAAGCGACACATTTCAGTTCTCCTGCCAGGTAATCTACTAGGCATGCCTCTACTGAGGAAGATACTTAATGGGATCAAAGTACAGACTGTCTTCACTGAAAAACTATCTAAAGAGAGGATCAGACAATTAATCAAAACAGATCACACTGAGCGCCACAAGAGGTTGTCTGACTTATCTGGTTTAAAGGACAAATGTCTATTATTGCAAGTGTTTCTAAAACACTATTTCTCACTGAGTCATATGCTTCAAGTGCAAACTTTTTGAGTGTATATGCTCCTAAGAGACATGAATACAAGAATACAGTGCTTTATGAGCTTCTGAGATTTTATTTTAATCAATGATCATTCAATTACCTTAATGGGTATGTAGTCACTTATCTGTTGGTGGAAGCCTCCTGGCACACTGCAGTACTCTGTGGGGTAGATGAGGACAGAGGAGCGGAGGATGTGGTGCAGCAGGTTGCAAGCCAGAGTGTAGCCCTGCTTACACTTGAGGTGGAGGGTCAACTGCAAAATCTGGACCAGGTCAGAGCGGTAGGGCAGGATCTTATCGCCATCCACTCGAGTAACCTGAGGTGCATACGGCAATAAGAGACAAATATGGTGACGTATAAAATTATAAATTAGGAGCTGTTGGTAAAAATGGAAAGTTAGGGGTGAAATTAGTTAATCATGAGTGTGCTAAGTCACCTCAGATAGTAGCTGGAGATTCCACATCAACTCCTTGTCAAGCTCCTCCTCATTCAACACTTCCTCATCTGTTTAAAAAAAAAAAAGTGTGCATCAGGCAAGTGACAAAGACCTTATTTGAAAACCACCTCTTATGGAAACTGTTATTCCTGTTCGCTGGTACTTACTGACAACAATTTGGTTTATCTGATTGCAGCAGTGTGGCACAAACATCTTGAGCGACTCTGCAGGGTGACACTGAAAACAGAAGCACGGCAAGGGATAAGGAAAGTAAGAAGTAAGCTACAAGACATTGATACTTTGGACCTACATCGAAGGTTTACGAGTGCACAAGAATCACCTTGGAAGCAGCTCTGCACATGTCAGCCACCATTCTCCCAGCCACACGTGTCTCGAAGATGTTGGTGGTTGCAAAGTTGAACACCTTTTCCAGAGCCACCTGTTTTAAAGCAATGTGACAAACGTGTCCATATATTAACTTGAAATAATGAAAACTGTGAAATGAGAGAAGTGTGAAAAAGACTGGGTCCTGACCTTAAAGATGTCCAATGAGCACTGTGTGAGGATGGTGCTGAAGGTGGAAGACAGGCCGAGCTCTACCAGACTCTCCAGATGAGTCATTTTTTCCGTTTCTGTTTCCTCACGAGTTTGTTCCAGAGTGCTGCTGTCTATCAGGGCAAAGCATCTGCGGAGAAGTGTTTGATTTCTTGAGCAACAAGTCATACTGATGTGTGTTGCTGCATTTATGTTTTCTTTATACGAGAGATCAATATATTAAGGAAGTTTTTTTTCCAAGTTTGTCATGTTAACTCACAGTGACTGATGCCAGATAAATAAAAAAAACAGAATGTGAACATAAAACTTTGATACAAACATAGATGTTCACATTGAAATAATATGATGTGAATCTTGATTTAGACATTACTGACATGTTCTTCATCCAAACTCTTCCACATACCTGTCCATGAACTGAAGCACAAAGTCTTCAAACTCAGCTGAAGCTGAACACATCTCTCTTTCCACCTAAAAAGCCATATAAAAAATATGAAGTTGCTATCGGCAAGCATCATTTAACACCTTGCACTTATTTGTGAAAAATGAGGTGAGAAAAATAATAGTGATTCACCTCTGTCAAGTCAGTTCTTTCATGTAGGGCAGACGAACAGTCCACCAAAGGCACAAGAGTCACAAATGTAGCAATAAACTGGAATGTGATCTGTGGGGACAGGAATGATAATTACATTAGATTCGAAGAGGTTTAACAACAACAGAGGCACTGAATAAACGCTGCACGAAGCACCCACCATGCACTTGCTGAAGTCGTTTGGGTCGACGCCTGGCAGAGCCCTCATGAGCAGGGGGAGCATGTGAGTAGGGCCCTCAGGAAAGCGCTGCCCACCTGACACTAGGCTCCGTGCCACACCAATCATGCAGCTCAGAGTGGCTGTCAGCTGGTGGGGCTCCGTGAGAGTCTCCAGAGCAGGGTATGTTCTATGGTAGAAGCAGAAAACAATGAGCCCTTTGTTCATTTCAAAGTGTGGCCTTGTCTCTTATCTAAAACGGACAACTAGCAACAGTGTGCCAGATTCATAAGAAGCAGAACTTGGGTCAAATGCATCATTGAAATTCTGTAGTTTGGTGCAAACTTACTTCTCCAGCACGGGGGGAATGACCAACTCAGGCCTCATTAGAGCTAGGTTTTGCAGGGCCTGGGCAGCATCGAGACTGCCAGTTTTGCTGAACATGGCCAGCAGAACTGGCTGCATCATGCTCTCTACAAAGTCTGTGATATCATCCTCTGTGAGCTTGTGACTGTCTGGTATGGGTGTTAGCCACGTGGGCTTTCTGTAGCGCTCTCGGTGCAGCCGTCGGACGACACTGGCCGGGAGACGTTGGAGGAGCTTCATGAGCTTCATCTGAACATGAGGACAGAGAGACAGAAAAAAAGACAGCTACATGACAAAGTAGTGACACACAAGTGGACAGTGTGCCTCCATGTAGTCAGGACAAATGGAGAGTGTAGAGGGTGTTTCATGGAGCATCTGGAGACACAGAGGACATGAGAGACATGCAAAACACAGACCAATACACAGCCTACTTGTTTTATATGGAAGAGCAAATCATGGGATCAATATCAGCTGGGTTTCATCAGTGGATGACTCTTTTTGTTACACACTGACATGGAATTTATAATTTCCACTTTTCTTCCTGTTCCAGTAATCAATGATGATATATCCTGATCTGACTTCAGTAGCTTCAGCTAAATGGATCAACAATCTCACATGTTTCCAAGCAACAGCCTAGAATACACACAAACTCATCCCCTTGCCAAAAATAAAGGTTTGTGTGTGAGGACACTTTGCTGCCTGTGGCTCTTCAAAATCTAATGGAGGGGGGTTCCTCAAAACAGAAAGGCATGTGGGCCTGCTCCAAGTGACCTTTAATAGCATTGCAGCCATCTCACTCACATGTTCCCTCGTTATTTCTGAACTACATACTGAAGTAAACCCAAGCAGCCGATGGGAAGCTTCCTAGAAAAATGATGACGAATGATTTCTCCCCCTGACACCGTTGCTGCCGTGTGCCGTTAAGCCGTGTTAACATGATGCTGGAATTATAGTTGGAACAAGCTGGACGAGTGACATGTTTAAACTCACTGGGAGCAGTCTAAACAGCATGACTCATGATTTCTGTAGATTGTTTATGATTCTTTTCTTGTCACATTTATCACACCCTCAGTATGACAAACATTCAAGATTGTTTTACAGCGAAATTTAAAATGTCAACTGTAAAACATACTGTCATATTTTGATCACTAAAAGTTGGTCGACTGGTAAAAAAGTGACTCACCAGCCAGCGGCCATGGTTTGATGGGTGGAAGAAGGATGTAATACTGTTGAAAAGGCCACTGAGCTGTGCTTGAGCTTGTTTGCTGGGTCCTCCCTGAAATTGACAGAGCATGGGTCACTAAGACAACATTTTCAACACTAAATGTAGCTGCAATTAAAGCAGCGTTTATGAACGATGAACTAACCAGAAGCGATGAGATCCAAAGCACCACATGGCTGATGTCGTAGGCGTTGGTGACATACCGTGGTACCATCATTGGACTGGTCCCCACAGGGAGATTTAAACTCCTCAAAATTCTTGTGAAAATCTGAAATGTGAAAAAAAGAAAATGTTAAGGCCTAATAATCTTTGCCTTATGACTTGTATACTTATGTTGATGTGGAGTTATTTGTTGTAAAATGTATCATAACCTTGTGATTTTTAACTGGGCTTAACAGGTGAGAAGTATGTTTATGTTTATACATATTGGTGTTGTCACATATGGATGGATCAAAATAGTCACTCAGTTGACACACAAACATGATGCAAGTCACTTCCCGTCAGCGACTGAGAACAAGATCAACAAGGAAACTTGATAGTTTGTTTCTCTGACAGGCAGCATGTCCATGAAATACACACCATGAGCCAAAATCCCAAAGGTCAGGCCACACATGAAAGCATGTGCCACAAACCTTAAAAACAAACAAAAACAAAACTGTGTAGTGGGTGGTGGAAAGGGGTTATTCAGAAAAAGAGGGCGACAAACCTTCGGGATATAGGGGTCCCAGTCAATGTAGCCGATGTTGTCGTTGGCCAAACGAGCGAAGAGGTTGACCAGGTGCTAAAAAGATACGGGATGGCATGTTACACAAGGAAAACACGCATACTGTCGACTACACATTCATTTTTTTTGACAAATTCATCTACTCACCACTTCCCAGCTCGGAAGATTCTGCACAGACACCCACAAGTTGATCAACTCATCGAACCACAACCTGCCAGACAATCAAATGGTTACAAAGGGAAAAGACAGCGCTGCTAAGTTCATGTGACATTTAACAGTAAAGCATTACAGGAAATTTCATGAAATGAAAGTAGGTTTGGGGGCAGGGAAAGACTGGGACAGGCAGGACTTAAAGGGGGACTCAACATACCCTGACTTAGGACTGTGCAATATGACAATATATTGTGTGACGACAGAAAAACGTCTCGTTTCATATTATGCTCTATCATTTATTTCATTGTGTTGCAAATCACACTGTTTACAGAAATATTTTTCATCATTTGGAGTTTATCCATCTTTTGTGCAGATTACAATAATAAATTACTCTTCTTAGCTTTTTACTCGAGAAGAAGTAGAGACTATGTTTATTATGTTATTTATGTGCACTTGTTTCATTTCAGTTCAGTGTGAGAGTCTCTACTGCGTTTTGTTGTCATTTATGGTTGGGCTACTTTCCTCTGCTCTCTGTGTGTGCTGCACACAGAAACTACTCATAGAATTTACAGAAATTGTGCAATATCATGATATATATCTTTATCGGGATATGAGATTTCCTGTATCAGGTCATATTGCACAGCCCTCTCTATTAAGTGTGCCTCTATGATAAATGTCACTTTCTTTAAGAGTCCTTAACGATGCAAACTCCTCTCATATATGCTCCTCACTAATTTTGGCTCCTTTAATATGCAGCCTGCCGAATACAAGTTTGTACTCTTTGCCTACAGAACCACCTACGTTCTCCAAAGCATGCAAGGTGTTGCAAACATAGTAATTTAGAAATTCATTTCCATGCAAACTCCTCAGTATTGTCATCATGATCCAAGATTAATCTTTAACTTATTTCTGCAATGTTGGATACAGTGGCTGTGAAGAGATGCATCTGATCAACATTCTGCAACCTTGTTAAGACGTTAGGTAAAAAGTGACATTTAAAGGATGCTCTGACAGTATCAAGGGGTCTTATGTTTGCCAAGAAATCACTCAACACATCTTTACACCACTGCGTAATGGTTTGGGGAGAATGGAAAACCAGATGATGTGGTTAAAAAAAAAGCAGGAAAAATACTATTAAAAAAATCAGCCACAAGAATCAATCATGGAAATGTGTACTAATTCAATTGGGTACAATTTCTTACTTGAATCCCTTTTGGTGCAGTTCTGGGGGTAGAGTCGTGGGTAGAAACAGTTCAAAGTAGCTGATTGCTCTTTGCATGGTGACGTCAAAGGGACAGAATAGCGGCCTCCACTCATCCAGCATCTCCTGAGTAGCAGATTCTGAAAAATATCTGTATGAGCAGAGAATCACAATTAGCTTTTTTTTGTAAAATGACATTTGCTGAGAGGAACGTTATTAATATCATTCACCAGCTTATGAATGGGTATATATGGACACTTGAAGCATCTCAAGCAGCAGAGCAGCTTAGAGAGCACTGCAAAGATGGACAAGCCTATTAGGTCACTTACAATTCTCATCCTTACACAACTCGGGAGCATCAGATGCTGGTCACTGACAACCAGACATCACTGTCAGACTCCGAGGAGAAAAACCCAAGCTACACGCATATAAATACTTATATCTATACATATCTTCAGAGCAATAATATAACTGCAAATAATCAAATCCTCATTTTGGGTCTGTATCTGTGTTTTTATTATGTTCATATTACAGACTGGAGACTGGAAAAACACATCAATCAGCAGCTACTGAAATTTCAATGTTGGAGCGCAATGTTCCACAGAGGAGAGATTATAGTCATACACCTGGCACATTTTAGCTGTTAGGGTAAATCCTGTGGTTCCACTGGGCTCATAGTCCAACAGGGGGATTGTCATGGTTCATTATGTGCTTGTGTAAACCCAGCAGGTTATTTCAGGTCACCTAGTCTCCTCTTGGATACTACAGTCACTGGAGGCGTTCAAAAAACTGTTACTTCAAATTGAGTCTACTTCCTTCTGCTGATCCACGGTGTCTCAAGCTGACGACAAATCACTCTCCCTTCTCAAAGTAACCGGAAACTCTCACACAAGACAGAATTAGATGAGATAATAGGATTATCTGCCTAAGAGTAAACTGAGGGACGCGTCCTAGAGCTCGCCCGAGATATCTGCATGCGCACAACTAAAATGAACACATTCAGGGAACTGCTGGTGACAGCAAAGCTTTGGAATAATGAAGAAAAACGCTGGTCTTCTTCAGCCACTACGACATCCACGATATCCACAACATTCAAAAGCAGGGAGCTCAAATGTTAAAAGATAGGACATTCACTCAGCCCTACAAAACTAAACTGCAGAAACTACAATTTTTGTCAAAATTAAGTTATGGATGAAATTGAACTTTTCTGTTTTTCAAGTCTGTTTTATCTCGTGACAAATTGTCTAAGTTCAGTCTTGTTCTTTGTCAAAGAAATCATGACGTAAAAATTGCATTAACTACAAAATCAAACCAAAGCCAAGGCAAACTGCAGTAAGTGCAGTTACTGTGCTCTGCGACAGACATCCAATTTGTTAATGAATGAGGCTTCAGTGCCTGTAAATCCTGTATTCTAGCTAATTTCAGGACAATCCAAAGAAGGGAATCTTTGTGTTCTCCACTGGTTTCTCATCAGTGTATTGTCAGCTAACCTGATCGTAGTATATAGCAATAGCTTAGTTATCACTGCGATAGCGCCTGCTAACTAAACATTAGGGTTGTAGTCTCCTGGTTGATATGCTCTCGTCCGACCAAATTCTCATTGGTCGAATAATTGCTGTGTTACTTTCATAAGGAGAAAAGTGCTACATCAGTAGCCTTCCAGGATTAATCTATTATTTCCTGCAGCTGGAGGGACACACTAACAAATTACCTGTGAAAACGGGGGTGTATTCAAAACACGCGAGTCTACCTCTGTGTTGTTGCCTGGGAATAGGGCATTGCGTAGTATGTTTGCATAGCAGGTGGGAGAGAGTGAGCGGCAGGAAAGTGACAGTGGATGCGAGCGGAGCAGAGGAAAAGGTTAGCGGTAAGTTGTCAGTCTGGCAGTAAATGTACAGTACAGACTCCAGTGTGTCAGTTAATAAATGCTAAAAAGTCACGTCTGTTGTTTCCCTATGTGCTGGTAAAGTAAAGGGGGTTAGCTCCACAGTTAGCAACAATGGGTTAGCCTAACCTGACGACGCTAAACAGAGGAATAGAGAACAGAGAAATGTGTGGCGGCTGAGTTCACTGTGCACTCTGTCCTGTTACATCCAACAGAACCCCCTCCCCCCCCCGACTAATCGATTAGTTGAAGATTATGTACAAATCAATCGACCAACATTTTCTTTGGTTGACTACAGCCCTACTAAACAGGACAACAGAGTACATCAACATTAGTCTACAGACTGACAGCCCCTCCTCCTTCTCTCTCTCTCTCGTATATTTAATGGGTTACAGGAAGCACATAACACAACCTTAATCAGGTGTTACCTCACACACTATGTAGCTAAGTCATAATTTATATAACTTCAACTTGTTATCTACACAGCAAGCCTTACAGCACTTTCAAAGTTTATTAACCTAGATTTGATTGATATCATTTATCTCTATTAAGACAGGAACCTGATTATATTCCATAAGAGCATATATCTAATTCTAAAATAAGTATATATAAATTTTACAATTAAAATAAATACATCAAGCCATCTTAATAGGTTAAACCAAAACACAAAACAATACAATTTTTCTTAATAACTGATCTATTTCAACCTTTTAATACACAATAAAACAATTAAATACAGATATAATGTAACAAGAAATCAAATTACATTTAGATTTTCTCAGGAAGAAGACACTAAGATTGTAATTACTGCATTTTGCCTTTACATTACCTCTATATCTGTTTAGGGTAATACAAAGGCAGAGTACAGTATCTGCATTTTTGGGGTCATAGGTCAAACAATTTGTCATGGGTTTTAGCCATGAAAATGACTTAAAAAGCACATATTTAATAAGCACATCATCACTTTTCTACCCATAATACAATTGGCTGGACAGTCAAACAACTTGGAAGCCATTTTTCTCAGTTCCATTGTTAGCATAGTTACTGCGGTTTGTAGGGCAACACAGACAGATCAATGATTATTAAAGGTGTACTTACGGTCTGCAGCTTTTCACAAGGGTTTTCAACACATTTTCCACAGAGCTGGAATAAAAGAAAAAGAGAAAAAAAATGTCACTAATGTATCCAAACGAGCACTGAAACGCTAATGTTAGAGTAACAGTTAAACAATCTTCACACCAATGCAATTTGAATTTGACTGCATGCACACAGAAACTTCTTTACACACCTGACTGGTGTACAGTAAAAGAGAGAACTTTAAGGGCTGGTGTATAGGGAGGAGATCTTAATAAAATGGCATTAACAGACTACAATCACTTCATTAAAAATAAACAGTCAGTTTTGCCAAAAGTGGTTAACTTCCTGGCTGGCCTATGAAAATACAGATTGATATGTCAACAGTTCCCTAACCGTTTATTCAGAACATGCTAGCTTAAATTCAATCACTGCTGTAACAGTTTGTTGGAGGTAGTTTTGTATTTGTGACTATTAATAAAACTTCTTACACATTACAAAGTCCTGACATGACTATCTTCACATATAGACTGCAATCTCAGGGCTCTGGTCACATAACAGTGTTGAAAGCTCTGGACCAATATAACCACAGCTTTTGAGCTCCCCGCCCGCAATCCCACCTCTCTGCTCACATGCAAGCTCAAGCCATGCCTTGCTGGAAATGCCCTGCTAATCCCACTCACAAACTAGTTACTAATGTTGACATCTTTCAAGTCCTTTTTGTAGCTGACATACTATACATTTAATATTCTGAATTATGGGTGACACTCTGCAAGCCAAACTGCAACTACAGTACCTGAATGCATGGGTACTACTTAATGTTTAACAGTGTAAGCCCACAACACACAGGCCGAGGTCAAACTCATGCACTGCAAATCCAACAACAACAACCAGTCAAACTGAGTGTACCATTACATAGTGCTCAGACACTCAGGAAAGGGGAACCCCAGACTCTAGTATATGTGACCTTTTTATCTAAGTTGGAGTGAACCCTCACGTTCACCCCAGCACATTCCAGGAGGGGATGAAACGTGACAGGAGCTTCAGCCCCTCCATGACTTGAAAATACTGTGTAGTAGTGCAGGAGTGGCTAACTTCAAAACAAGCTAACGAGGGGTATGAAACAGCAAAGTCGTCTCTGAACTTGGGCCAGAATCTAGATAACTGTTGAGAAGTTAATAATGTAAATACTGATGCCAGACAGCTCATGTGGTAATACACAATTTATTATATAATGTATCATATCATATACTGTATAAGTTCCTATTATAGTCATCATCATTCTGTTACTATATTGCTGCCACAAAATCCACTACAGATGAAATACTGGGAACACGAAATGACTTATTATAAGAGATCCCAGTAAAAATATTTTTTAACATATGTCTATTATGTTTCTGTCATAGCAAATATGTGGGATAGGAGGAGAGTAAAAAAAATCTGTTAGCTGCAGTGCGACAGTCTCCAATATGAGTGAAATGTTAACATTGATTAAGCCTTAATTTATCTTCTGTCACAAGCTGCATACGGGGTGTCCAGTTTTTTGATTTCACATGCAATATATATTAAAAAAACAAAAAAAAAAAAAACAAGTGAGTGCCTCAAAGGATGAATTCAAAGTAAAACACAAAGAGAAGTATTTTCCTTACCACCTCTGAACCAATTTTAGCATTATGAGTTTAGAGGATGAACGAGGCCGTGGAGAACTGAATGTGAAAGGAGACAAAGGCATAAAAAACACATTCAGCACACGACAAAGTGCCAGTCACTCAAAAATATTAACATACTATGCATCACTTTATACAATTTATTATGTAATCAGAGTATCATGTTTTGTGTGCATCTGTGTCATTTTGAAAGAGGTGAGCTGGCAATCAGCCGAAGCAGCTTGCTTTCATTGGCTGTAACGCAAAAAGTGATGTGCTAGCAAGGCATTTATGTGATTAACATACAATGTTCCCATAGCACCATAAAAGAGCACCTCGCACTGCTTGCTGTAAGAACTTCATAGGGTGCAGCGTAGAGCAGACAGACATTTAAAAATCTCTCCAAAGCTGCACTGAATGCTCAGGTTGTAGTGGACATTGTTCCTTGCAAAAAAGGAATGTGGCTTCAGGAATTTTCCACTTGTCCTCCATTAATTAGTCCAAATATAAGTAATATGCTTTTTTCAAGTTACAGACACCAAAACCTAGTAATTCTAAGATATGACAAAGCTGACTTGTGAAACTATTTTCCTTGATGTCTAAAATATTCTCTTTCAACAAAAGATCACTTGTCAGAGTCACAATTTCAGTACACTTCCTGTTGAAAATCTGTTTCATTGATTGCAAAGCACCAAACTGACAAAGAGAGGTAAACAATGTATAACCTGGTTATGTACCATTGCTTAAGCTGTTAAAATATTACAGTAGGTATTCAATGACATGCTGTAAGCCATTTAGTTGTGAACTACTTATAAGAAAACATTTGAAAAGTAAAGAAATTGTAAATAAAATTGCAATGAATAGACTTTTGTGCGCTAATCTAAAAGCAATCAGGACAAAAAGAAAATGTCAGCAATGTTTTGGCAAATAGTGTGAAACCAACAAGGTCTTTGTTTATGCTCAACGCAAAGATTAAATAATTGTTTATCCTGCTATAACAATTAGCTTCCAGTTTTTTCAGTCTTATTCACATCAACATAAGCTGGTCCATTGACAGCAACTCTGTCACTGGACAAGTTCTGTTTTCCCAGTGGGAAGGTACAAAACATGCCACAATGTTTGTTCTGTTTTCTACAGTATATTGTCCTTCTATAATGAGTTTTACCATCAACTAAATGGAACTTTGTAGAAGAAATAAAGGGGGCAGGCTTATACTATCACTTCCAATTTTGGAAAAAAAAGTCAAAAGGAAACAGAAATGAGTAGTATGTTTTTTTCAGTAGTTACAATATTTAAAAAAAAAAAAAAAAAACAGTAAAAAAGAGGCATACTTGGGAAACCAGTTGAGGCCCAGATGTTCTGTCTTAGAGAAAAGAATCCTGTCATGCAGCTCGTACAGTGGTCTCCACGGCAACTCAAGGTCCTCTCGTGACAGTAGTTCCCTTTTCCTTTTAGATGAATCACAAACAGGAGAGAATAAGCACACAGATCCTAACACATCATATCATCTTAACCTATGGAATATATAACATAACATGGCTCAATATGTGGCTCAATAAGGCTGCAAAAATATATTATCAATGGTCACTTTGCAGCATATTTTTTAACCATCTAATTTAACTACTGGAGAGAAAAAATGAAAGAAAATGGAGTGGAGAATAAGTTTGTGCTTATCATGTATACAATCTTGTTGAGTAAGACAAAAGGGGCCCATTCTTACTTGAGGAGGTTGATAAGAAGCCGGGCGAGGCCCTGCATCATGCTGATCTCAAGTCTAGGGATCGTCACTAGCTCATAGAGCAACTTGATGAACAACACATGGTCTTCTTTGCTGAACTTCCGTCCGTACAGGCGCATGTACCTAGAGCAGAGGATTAGAATTAGGAATAATTGCTCCAGTTTTAAGATGCATAGTAAGTGGTCAGAGCCCATGTGAGCAGCATGAACAACACAGACTAAATGTGCTTATGATCTTACACAGACATCCAAATTTTCAAAGAGTCAAAATACTGGTTCATTTTTTAAAATAACAAAACCAAAGTTGAACATGTGTGGGACCTTTGAAAATGACAGTTATAAACTGTTTGTATCACCATTAATATGCCAAAATACCGATGAAGTGAATCTGGGTCATCCCCACAGTAAACTTTCCATCTCTGAGCCTGCAGTGAGTCACTCCTGAACAGAGCAATGTACCAGCATGGGACTGAAACGGATTAAACAGCCCAGCAACCAAGTGCAACAAAATGAAATAGCACTCTAAGTAATCAACTGTCATATTGACAATAATTGTGCTGTGGCAGTGTGACTCTACTAAATAAATACAAAAAGGGGACAAAATACAATGTTGTGAACTTGAACAGAAACTAAATCCAGTGGAAACACGACAAACAATATGTTCCTGTCTACAAACATATCAAAAGTTGGGTGTAAATTGGAATCCCTTGAAGCAACTTCACAAGAAACATTTAAATTGTTTAGTTTTATTTAGAGGTATCTGGTGTTAACCTGATTCTCTGCTTTCAAAAACAAAACAAAACACAGGGTGCAAACTGGACTTTTGTCCACCAGCCAAACTGCTGGTGAATGTTCAAGTTTTACCAGCCTCTCAATAGATTACCATTGTTTATTTGGTTGGTGAGTGAAGCAAATTTACCAGGCACTTGCATATTTAACCAGCATTTGGCTGGTGGCTGGTGCTAATTTTGTGCCCTGACTACTGTGCTGTACTGCCTGGGTCAGATTGTTTATTTGGCACTCTGATCACCCAGATTAAGAAACCCATACCGTGCCTAATCAGATACATTGGGCAGATTGTAGTTTTATAAGCAAACAACCCATTACGACTATATCAGATTATAAAGCAATGCAAGAGAGTTTCTGAGCCACCAACAACAACTATTACTGTAACTTTATTTAGTTAAACGGTGTATCTTCAGTGTTGACCTACAGCCAAATACACAACGTGTGCACAGAAAAGCCGCACATTACGTTTCAGTGTTGGCCGCCGACATTAGGCAACAGTTTGTTGACGTTACCTTCAAGAGGCTCAAGACTGAAAAGCGTTATGAAATGAGCAACAACTGCTCATGCAAATTAGGATAGCTAAGATTATTGGTACAGTACTTACGTGGAAAGTTTCCTCGTCCAAAACAGCACACCGGGCCATATCTCTCTGAGCTGGACAGCTCGGCCCAAGTTTCCTTTGATTTTACTCAAAATATCATTGGATTCTTCATCTAGCCTGTCCGCGTACGGCAGAAGTTTGTTGTATACGATGTCTTTTTGAGGAACAAATCCCAATGTGTCAGACTGTGCCTTTTTCATATTACAGATCCCAAGCTGGCTAGCTTTCACTACGCTAGCAAACTTTACTCTGTTTTTACTTCGCCCTTTATGCTACCCGGCTAATGTAACGGCTAGCAATTTCCCGGCTAGCTGCCGTCTCAGATTGAACCGTACGGTTGTTGTGGCCCACACAGCGACTTAAGTTATGAGATTCACAAGTTGACGACACGCTAGCTAACCATTTAGCTCAAGTTAAGTTAGCTTCCTTTACCCGCAAACGTTAACATCGTCGATGTCATCTTATTAAGATATTAAGGCTAATGAAAAATGAGAATTTGTCCGGAGAGCGCGTTGGCACTCGAATATTTCTCTTTCGGTTAACGTAATCCTAAAAAATATGACAACCGGCTAACGGTCTAGCTAAAGTTAGCTCCCTACTACAAAAGCACAGTCATATCCCAAGGACTGTCAACGTCGACTGATTCATCCAACTACGGCAAAGCTCACTGCAGACGACACCCAGCTACCAGCTACACAACACATCCGTCATATCCGCTAGCTGCTGCGAGAACTACACTTCCCAGCATTCGCCTCTTCATTCATTCTTTTTATAAATGCTTATCCTTAGCCACTCAAACAGGATGACTTGAAATCCACTTAAGACCGTGTGTCCTCTAATGGCGTTTCTTCAAACAGTAATTTGCTGTTGTTAAGGCCAGAATAACTAGCCTAAAAGTAATTATATTTTTGTAAAAAAACAAACAAACAAACAAAACAAAACAAAACAATTTATTCACTATGTTCTCATATAGTGACAGTGAAGTCAATAAATAAGTATTAGAGAAAAATAATTATTTAACAAATTAATAATTTAATTTGCTAATACATAATTATTACAATAATTAATCTGAGATTCTTAGCCATTAACGGCATCATCACATAGTGTTTCTAAAGGTGAAAACATGCTTTAAAGGGTTTTTTAATGTGTAATTGCCCGTTTAGGGTAAATACCTACTCATAAAGTTTGACCTTTAGTTTATGGTCATCATATTATGGCCATGGTCACTATTATAGTTGAGTATTGACTGCCATCTTGTGGTTAAAAGCGGAAGTACAAGCAGCAATTAAAGCCATGGATGTAAAAGGGTAGAAGTCCCACTCTGATGTATTTGCCACTGCCGTCAAATGTTTTAAAAAAAGTCCAATTGATGTGCTGTAGTTTGCACAAAGATGTTTAAATGTACAATTGAAGCTCAGAAGCTATACCAGTGTAAAAAAAAAAGTTTTTCAAGTCCAATCAAAGCGTTCATAACAATCAGGGTTTTGAGTTTTTTTCTGTTGTGTGAAATGCGCTGTTCAATAGACGATCTGTAGTAACGGAAATTGACGTGTTGTCCTAGCAACCTGTAACGTTTGTCCACCTTAGACGTTAGCGTCGAGAAAACTTCCTCCCCTCCTTATATTAGTCCCATACAAGCCGACCTTAATTTCACTGTTTTGAAACAGAAGTAAAATAAGTACAGCATGGTTTCTTCGGTTACGTTAAACGGCGATTAATTCGCGTTATATTGGCCGTCAGTGGCACATAAACAAACGGAGGCGGTTGTAGTTGGACCCGACGAGCAAAGATGATAACAGAAAGGCTCAGTCTGACTTGTGATAAACACTTGGCACACCTACAGCTCCCATGCTGCCAGTCTTACTGTGGCATACCACTGCATGGCAAGGAAATGTTGATTTACAGTAATGTGGACGTCGAGCAGAAGGTTTGCCAACCAAGCTAATTGCTAATTGCTTGCTGACACTAATTATGTGCAGGAAGAGTTCTCCAAGTAGTATTTTATTAAGAACTTTTCATTAATTACATGGTGTCTGCAATTTATATAAAGCTACAGTGACGTAGCTTATGTTTGATGTGTTGCTATTGTAAGAATTTATGCATCAATGTGTATTCAAAATCTCATCTTCTCCTTAATACATCCATGTTTAATGTACTTAACTTATATAACTTTATAACATAGCTATGTATTTCCTTCTTATCTATTGCCTCTTTAACTTTATGGCCTAAGTTAAATGAATAAAAAATAAAACCTAAGTAGTATTAATACACAATAAAAAAAATATGAGTAAGGCCTAAAAAGACATTTTCTGCAAATTGGCCATAATAACACTTTACAATGTATTTACATAATTAGTTTGAAGGTGGGGAAAGGCCTATCAAATACAATGCTGTGTGCAACTCTAATCAAAATCCTGTAAGGCCTGAATATTTTTAACATTTCAGACTAATACAGGAGCTGCAGATAACATGAAGTAGTTACAACATATTGTGTATTTGACAGGAGTCCATGTTTAAATGTTTGTTCAACAGTCCTTGCTGCTGACTGGCCACCATCGTGAGATCAGTGCCATGACATTTGGAAAAGGAGGCAGACCTGTCCTCCTCTGTTCTGCCTCTGCTGACTATATTATTGTCTGGGATATTGAACTGTGCCAGAAGAGAATGAGTCAAGGTAAATAAATAGCTCTGACTATGTCAGTTAATCCCCTGGTCAGAGTTTGATCTCTTTTCATACATGTAAGTTTAGTTTGGTGTTGTTTATATAGTTCATATTGAATGATAGAAGATACATACCCCAGCTCCCCCAGTCTTGGAAAACATTTAAGATGTTTCATTACACTGGAGTCTGAGCTCCATGACTTGTAACATGAATTAAAATCATTTTCTGGAGTGAAAATCATGACAAGCCTGCCATCTAGTGAAATTTTACTAGATACATAACATTTCTGTTATATTCATGAACATCTGTTGGTTTGAACATAAACAGGCTATCTCATTTGTTTACAGGCAAAGTTGCAGCTGGAACAGTTATTGGGACTTTACTGGGTGAAGTCATCCATCTTTCATTCTGTTTTTCTGATGAACGAGTGGTTGCATGCTCTGGAGCTACTGCATATATACTCAGCTCAAAGGTACAACATGCTGCATGTTTGTTGAGTTAAAGAGGAACATCACAGAATTTTAACTGTTTCAAATGCTTTGTTACATCCACGGAAAAATTTGTTTCTGTTATTGAAAGCAGAATTCACAGGCTAAACCTTGATGGAAATGTTGTGATTGTGATACAAAAAATATATTTGTGATGCTTTAGGGGTTTTCAAAAGTTTTCTTTTTTTATAATTAAAGTTGCATTATTGTTTTTCACACCAGAGACAGGAAGTGATCTCTACCTTGACTGGCCATGTTGGACCTTTAACATCAGCAGAGTTCTGTCCCTGGGATAAACACATTCTTGTCACTACATCAGAGGACCGGACTTTTAAGGTACTGAATTAAGATTCACAAATGATAAAGTAAAAGAATTATTACACTTTTGATTTAGTTATGATGATGATGTAAATTTGTTGCAAATACCAAATATGACATATTCTGTGACTGAGTTTGAATAACTATAAAGCACCATGCCTTGACTTTTTTCAGGTGTGGGATTTAAAAACTGAATCCGTCTCCTACCAGTCCTTTGTACTGTCAGGTATGTTATTATTACTATTTAAAGTCTTGTTGGAGAACATTTCTCTGTTGTCAATAGCAGTCACTTATTTAATTCTCCAGTCTTGAGTCAAAAGAGCAGTAATTGCGTATATGGTGAGATATTTAAAGTTCCCCTCCACTCAAAAATGTTTTATGCTTATTGTTACTAAAGTTAAATGCTTGAGCTTCACTGTGCAGAATGATGTATGTACAGAGTTTGACACTAGAGGGCTGTTTTCACATTCATCTGCTGAAAGTGGAAAGTTTCTCTGTGTTCAATGAAAATCCAATTTTAAGCGAGGGGGGCCTACAAGCATGATTTGTGACAACAAGACTAGTTTGGAAGCGTATACTCAACTTACACAAGTGCAATGTCGAAAGTTGAAGCCTCCAGTGCACAAACAGTGAGAATGAACTTTACAGTGAAGTAGGAGACATCTTGTGTCCAACAGTTAAACTTTTAACTGTTTAACTTTTATAATCTGGAATTTTTAATGAGGGAGAAACAGTAGATGCCTTTTTTAGGATTTTATCATGGTAATTACACGTTTTTTAATACATGTCTGGAGGGGACATTTAAATATTTGTACAGGAGAGGTGGTTGTATAAGAAGCATAAGTTGGGTCTATTTGAATTAGGATCAATTGTGAGTGCTTATGTTCATGCACTGGTAAAGTCTATGAAGAAAAAATAATTAAATTGCATGTTTTGTATAGTGAATGTGTGAAACTACTGTGTCACCAGGGCTTTGTTGATTGTGAACAGGTGTCATATGTTCACCTAACTTACTTAAAACTAATTCTCTAATTCTTTAGCCTGTCCACTGCTCAGTGTGTTCTTCTTGGAGGAAAACAGGCACATTATTACCGGCTCAACTGATGGACAGGTTATTATCTGGCTCACACAGCCTCTAACAGTTAAAAAAAATCAGTATCAGAGAAAGAAATTCCACAAGTTGTGTAACACACTCATATCTGTTTGGTTTAGGTGTGGTGTTTTTCTCTCCCTGATGACCACAAGTGTCACCTGGTGACCAAAATGGACCTTCAGAAGATGGAAAAAAGACATCAAATGCACCAAGAGACTGTGAGCCATCAAGCAGGTAACAATGACACAGAGGGTGTAGTAAGTACAAGCTATGTGGGTGACGTTGATCAAATGCCTTTTCATAAATCCTATAATTCTTTCCCACTGCTTTGACAAGTTTACTGCATTACTTTGACACAATTTTTTATTACTTATTTTCTTCCAGGAGTCGCAGAGCAATCAGCGGTAGATAAAGTGGAGACTTCGAAACCTGTCCTCAAAATGGCTTTATGTAGCTCATTTAGTGACACGAATAAAGAGCAGAAAAAGTAAGTGAATAATCTTCATAGTATTCGTAAACAGTCTGAAACATTTATAGTAACCCAAGAACCCACTCATTCTTGGGTTTCAGGTTTTGGTTTGCTAATGAAAGAGATTTTCTGGGCCTGTTTACCACAGGAGACTCCTGACTCAGAAATGGGGTAATGTTGTGCCAGATAGGCCACGTTCAGAGAAGTGATAGTGCTGAAGTGCTGATGGCAACAATTCTTTAATGTTGTCTGACTCTCAGGAGACTTTAATTAGATTTGGCAGACCCTTCGTAGTAAACAGTTACAGGATGGATGGATGAATGGATCATGTGACTTAACCATCAGTAAAAAACGCTTCATTAGTCACAAGGAATCTTAGTGTTGAAGGAAGAAATAATACTGTCAGCACCTAGACCAATCTAAAGTGCTCAATTTTGGTCTCATTTCCGCAAAGGTAAAATTTTTATGTGATCCAGGAAAATTCGAAGCAATTTAAACACAGTCATGTCATGAAAAAACAATAAATATTGCAATTTTCTTCAATTAACACTATAGAGATGTCATACTGTCACAAAAACCTGGAAAAAAAAAATCTAAAAAACACATCTTTATGGGCTTATTCATGCATGTGTCCACACAGTCACTAAAAACATCACAAGAAACCTCATACATCACAGGAAAACTCGCAGGCTAGAAGCATAAACTGTTTCAGGCTGTTTAAACATTTGATGTTGTGATAGGAAGCAGGCACTTAAAACGCACAGACATAACTCTGTGTATTTTGTGGACCACTGGAATGAAATGGATGTTGATTCCTTATTGCTCTAAGAAAAGCATATGATCTCAGAGCAGTATCTATATCATCTTTTCTCTTGACACAAACAAAAAGCCTTAGGCTACAATTCACCTCATCTGCTGCATGGTGATATACTTATATCAGGCGTTTTAACAAATAAAATTATGCTCAGATGAATTAGGGGTTATGTAGTCCATGTACATGCACAGCTTAAAGTCACAGGAGGCTGCATGATGTCACTTTTAAAGAGTAGTATATCAGAATATCAGTGTGTGTCTTGTTTTTGTGTGCAGATCAGATCGTTTTTGTTTTTTTTGGAACATCTCTTTATTGAATAAAAATAGACTTCGTAAAAGTACTTCATTACATTTTCTGCTGAAAATTTTACATACCATCTGCTTTGTGTGGGTCTTTGTCACCTATTTGTGGCACTATTACTCAAAATACCAACAGGTCCATTATTAATGTTTATACATTAAAGGTAGAGTCAGTCATTCTGGAGAAAGATTGGAGAAAGAGATATTTAGACTAAGAATCCAAACAAATACACTCCTCCCTCCATGCTTCTTCAGAAGGTCCGCCCCCCAAATTCATGGATGCACATTTCCAAGGCAACGACCAAAAGAGAAATATGGCAGAATCTAGAGCGATGCCTCAGCTGTAGTCACTTCTGTTCCTCTCACACTTTATCACGAGCAGAAAAAAAAATCATCTCATGTGAGCACAACAGTCCATCCACACTCTCCGCCTCTCTACAGCCTCCCCACTTCTCACCTGACCTGCATTCTGCGTCTGTCCACAGAAGCAGCCGTCTGTCAGCTGCAGCTCCTGGGGAGCTGAAAGGACAGCAGCTGGCCAAACTGCCTTCACCAGGCTGACTGACAGCAGAAATTTACTGAATCAAAATAGTTTGCATGTCAGCTCCACGGGATGAAATCGACATTGTTTGTATTTATTGATTCATTGATACAGCTAATAAGTTCAAAGCACACGTACAGTGGGTGCTGGAGACAGGAGACAGTCATGTCCTCACAGAGACAGCTGCTCTGATTTTCCCTGGCCTGTACACAAGCACAAACTCCCCCTGTTGCTGTTTTGCTGGAGTACTGTTGTGTGGTTTGCTCTGAGCCACTGTGTTTACATACCCATTTACAGAGCCAGTGCTGTGTATGAACACCAGATTTTTTTTCAGCACACACACAGAACAGACAGCAGACTGTGAGGAGATATTCACTGAATTTAAGAAAAAGTGTATTGGATTAGAATCGCTGACTTTACCTTTAAAGCCACTGTGTGTAGAATTTTAAAAGTTCAGACTTTGGCACCCCCACAGGTAGATAAAAAAAATCATCACTGCATAAAGAAATGCATGCTGCTCATTTTTTTCTACAAACAAAAAGTTATGCTTCCAAAATAATTTAAACAATGCTATAATCACATAAAACATCTACACAATTGCTATAATTGTCTCCATCTGGAACAGAAGCATATGCCCAGCATGAAAATAATGAGGCACTACAACGTAAAACCAGCCTTGCACATAAACTCTCCACAATATAAACCTCAGCATGTAGCTCTGTGTAGGAAGTGGATAATACATTAGACTCAACTTCCTCTCTTTTCCTCTGCTTTCTTTATGTAGCAGTTGTTTCCATCTTACTGGGTGTACATAGTTTAGACTGCATGAAGTCAAAGGAAACTTGAATAAAACCCCTATAGTCTTATGGTGTGCATGCCTTGCCACGTCGTCACATCAGTATGTTTTTCTTTAGTATGTGGTTACATTGTCTTCTCTCAAATTATCAAAAAAAATTATTTTAAGGAAAAGCCTGTTACACTGTTTCTCCATATGATTCCTCTGCAGGAACAACAGCTGTTTGTGTATTGGAAGCTCTGATGGACTGTATGTGGTTGATCTGGCTACCTCAGAGCTCCTAACAGTGCTTTATTTCAAAGGTATGTTGGTAGCGGTGTACTACTCAAAAACTCAATAATATAAGCCTCATTAAGATTTATTTAAGGTTTTATTGCAGAACTGTTGCCTTATATTGCAGAGAATTAGACACGGCAAACAAACAAGTTAGTAACTGTTTTTAAGCAGCATTTCCCTGCAGTCACTTAACAGTAGAAAACAATAGGAATGCCATCTATGTAAAAATATTCTGTTGAAAATAGTCCTTTATTTGCTGTTAGTTATATTGGTGTGCCACAGCAAGACAAAACATATCATCAGTTTGTATTGATAAATAGGATCATTTCCTAAATGATGTCAGTTTGTGTATGTAATACATATGAAGTATATGGATGCAGCCAATCCTGTTCTTATTTCTTCTCATAATAGATTACTCCAACCTGAGCATCACAATGGCTGGGTCATGGTCCATCTCTGATGGATGCGACAACTCTGTAAGTAATTCCTATAGTTATATGGCAATTATGAGTTATAGTGCAGCGTAAGAGCATAATCCCCTGTTTTTATTTTCCCTTTCATGTGTTTTACAGTCATTTATTCATGAATTCTTGTCACACAGATGGTGTTTTTAGTGAGCTCTTTGTTTACTCCATGTGTGGTCCTGTTGGAGCTAAGTCTGTGTGACCTAGGGAGGATCTGGGCTGGAGGTGAAGGCTTTTCAGTGTTCCCAAGGTAACCGGGGAGTTTGGAAAGGCCAATATATGATGATGTTACAGTATGGTGACCTTCTGAAAAGCTGTTCTTTTTGCTGGCTCCCTTACACTTGTAGATCAAAGTAACGAATCACTACTGTTAGTAGAAAGTCATTATCTTGCTCAGAGACTCTTGCACCTGGCAGAGCCTTATATATACAATGACTGGAACATAAGACTACCTGCCAGAGACAGTTGTATGTATCTAAGATACTTGTATTTTAAATGATGAGGTCAAGAGTGTGTTGCATATCATAAAACAATCTACAAGAGTAAAAGCTTAGTCTGCAGCTCATTTGCTTACAGCCTGCTTTGTTCTCTGTGAATGACTTAACACTGTGAGCATTTTTATATATCTAAGCTTTTAAATCCACATGAGTTTTGATTAAGCTGTCAGTACTGGATGTACTCCTTAATCCAGAAAATCATACTTATTACTCTCACAATAACGTCCCTTCATAAATGCCAGACTCAAAACTGTCCTCTGGGGAAATGAAAATGAAATTCATAGGTATTACCTATACCTGTGTAAATGATGATTTAGCAAAATCCAGCAGCACCTATAAATAATGATAATTTCATCAACATTATGTGTGTTTCTAATTTAACAAATCTGCAATTTATGAGCCAAAGCATAATCATGTCAGCTTGTTAAAACTTGCAAAAACAGTGCTGTTATAGACTTCTTTTGCTTGTCCTCAAACAGTGGTCATCTGACCTCACCAACAGTAGAATATATGAGTGTGCCTTTTTTAATAGTTGGCCTTGTGTCTGTAACTACTTCTGACTTTGACATTTCCATATTAACTTGGTCTATTATAACCATTCCTGCCGTCTGTTTTTTCATGAGTCAACAATATCATGGTGCTGAGAATTAGAGGGACTAGTGGAAAATGCTGTGTGCTTTCATTCCAGTAACTCTTTCCCCCGGGTCATCCCTCCCTTGTTTTCAGCTCCCCGCCACTGCTTGAATCTCCTCTGAATGCTGAGTTAAAGAAGAAGGAGTCCAACCATCCTAAAAAAAAAGGTCAGCGTCCTGTCTGTATCTGAACATTCACTCACCCCTCACTTACGGTCACTTAGGTAAAATAAAAAGTGAGTTACTGCTGTTTGAGGACTCTTGGTTTTAAGAGCATGACCTTTTTTATTATTCACTTATTCATTTATTATTCACTCATGACTGACTCGCTGTCTGTTTTGTTTAGCTACGAGATGATTATCTTAAATTGTACTTATTGAAGGTTTATAGAAAGTCTATTTGACTATTACAAGAGCTACCTCCTCATTATCTGTAAGCATAGAGGATGGAAAACATTGCATCCTTTGCTTTGTGAGGGTTGTTGATGGGGCATTAGATTCTTTTCAGTTTTCATTTGCCACATGGACAGGTACTTCAAAATATGCAACAGTGAGAATACAACAAATCTGGATAAATTGTCACTGATTAGCCTGGTTGTAGGTTGATTCTGGCACTCGTGGATTTGAAGGTAACATGAGCTTATTTGTGGTTCTTTGCTGTATCATTAGGATCTGGCAGCTTGAAACTATTCTGCAGGGGACCCACAGTATACTGTGGTTTACATGTTGCTCTTACAGAGAGTTAGTGCTGAGAAAGCCAGTATTAGCCCGACTCCCCACAGCTGGAGTGAAGGGAGCTGCCAGTGCCAGACTATGTAGGGGATCTTCAGGGGAGTCTAGAGGTGCTGCGTGACTGCATTGTCAGACCAGAAACCACAAGCATTTACGGACTACTGCAACCCGCCATGCTGCCCCCATGTATCTCTGTATTCCTGGGGATATCTGCAGAATTGTATACAAATTACAACATAAACCTCTGAGACTCCTGGAAAAGTAAATGTTCCTCCATTATAAGCCTGGCACGAGTCTGAGGGAGCTTTTTCAAAAGAGCTGTGAGTGCAGATTGGATATCTGTTGTCAACTCACACCGCCATGTAACATAATCATGAAATGAACCAGGACTGTTGGCTTTTTTTGAGATGATGATGATGATCAGCTTTATAGTGAGGTTATCAGGGGAATATAAGCAGTTAGCATTGCATTGCCTTGGTTTCATGTTCAGCATACAATTTGAATGTATCTTAGTTTTGAATAGATAATGATCACATCAGTAATATAAACATGAAAAAACAGATTGAATTGATACATTATTATTTCAAGTTTTTCTTTATTGGGAATGTAACTTTATAAAGAAAATGTGTTTACATTTTCCTTCATTGTTTCCTTCACTGTTTAAAAAAATGAAATGATTTCAGAAGGAAAAACAGGCTTCGATTTATGTAAAAAAGACAATGGTTACTAAACTACAATATAATCTGAATTACTGCTACGAGACATCATGTTACTTTGAAGTGACACAGAGCTTTAAACGTTCTATATGTAGGAATCAGAAATTCTCTCTCATTAGTGACACCAGTGGCCAATAAGTGAGCTGCAAGCAACATCCTGTTGCTCGTGCTTGCGTGATCGTGGCATGAGGTGATGTCTCTTTCCTCTCTTACACTTCTCATAATTACATAATAGATCTCTTACATTGTGTTTTGCACCATGTTTCAGCAAAGCATCTCTCACTCGCAGTCAGTCAGCCCCCTCAATGCTTTATGTACATGCACACGCTCACAAACAAATACTCACACACAGACTCTTGTTGCACTGTGGCTGCTGGCCTATGAGAGCCAAACTGCACCGCCAAACTTGCAAAAATATATGTTAATCAAACACCAGAACCAGACCCGACCCGCAAACCGCCAACTTCTTTTTACCAACCATGTTTACTAAACACTGGTAGGCTCAGTGAGCTGTGGCCTGGGAGCAATATGCTATGGCTGTGGCTATGAGCTATGAGCAATGCACCATAACCGGGGAGCAATGCACTGCAGTTTTGTTGTGAAATGTGTGCTTGTTACGACCTTTGGACAACCAACAGAAAAGGCAAAAGGGGTAAACTATGTTCTGCTATCATTCTAGAGCTTGTTTTTTCTGCTCCTTTGTTGAGGAAATAATGTTTTAACTGTGTGTGCTCAGGAGTGGGCGGCTTATTGTGGGGGTGTTTTCTTGCGAAATGTGTAGTGGTCAACAGAGGCATCTAGCTGTTTCATTAGCTGGAGAGCTAATACCTGTAGGGTGTTCAGATAGCACCATTTTTGTTGTATTGTTGTGTCGTTAAGCCAGTCGTTTGTTGACGCTAATGGAAGAGAGGCAAGGCACTCGGGAGCGCACAAAATGTCACATCCTTTGGATTTTTGCGGGAAATCTGGCCTGGGTCCCTTACATAGAAATCAGTCCACAGGCTGTTACGGACAACGGAGAAAGTCGGGGAGGGTCTCATTTTTTATGTTACATTATAAACTGTTCACTCATTGGCAATAAAAAACAATTAATAAATGTAAATTGTTTCAGAATTCTACATATAGAACCTTTAAACATCATTGTCATTCTCATATTTTAAAGCTCCTTCACCAGTTTTGGGTATAGTGAGATTTGAAAAAAATCTGTGAGACATAGGAAAATGAGAGGCCTTTACTACTACAGTTTAAAATGAAAGAGGAAAGTGTTTCATTAGTCTAACTTTTATCACTGCATTACAGCAACTAGAATACATTAAGCATAAAAATGTTAAATTTAGCTGTCTATTAAAGTTTGATATTGTATTTTATTCTTATAGCTACATGTACATTAGTATACAGTATTATTTCCCCACTGTATGTTACACACATGTTCCACATGGCGTGCATATTCTTCAGGTGCTACATGATTTCTATTGCTGTCAGATCCTTAGTTTGGCTCCATATTCATAATTCCTGTCAGTCTTCAGTTACAGTTGCTCTGATACCTCCTCACTTCTGCTCTCGCTCCTTTCTCCTACTGTGTGCCCCACTTTTCACAGGTCAGTAAGGTAATAACTCATACCAGAGACTCTGGTTACTGTCAAAATAATATCTTAGAGACATACTGTATATATACCTGCTATGGTTTATACATTTTTAGAGGCTTGAATGGTCTTTTTCTTGGGCTAAATTCAACAGCTAACTCAGAGGGAGGTCTGTGTTTTGCCATCTCTTGTTCTTTGTCAAGAGAACAAGAGTTAGTGGTTTATTTTAGAATAAACTCTTGAGATGGCCGTAGCCTTGTCCCTCTAATGCAGGCAACCCAAATTGTGAAATGAATAACTGTCACTTCTTAAAATCACAGGATCTAAAATAGTGATGTATATTTGAAGTCTTGTCAATCCAAACCACCTGATAACTACTCTTGGTTTTTAGTGCTACAGGTGCAGACCTAAACACAGCAGATAGTCTTCTTGATGGTGTTGCTGTATTTTTTACCTTGCGAGTCAGCTGGATTCGCAAGATCACGGCATCATGAGATCACGCGAGAATCCATCTTGTCAGGCTTCAAGTTATGCGCTTGTGTCCGAACCACCGGTGGTGGATCAATTAGTGACGTGAATCCAGCTGCCTCACAAGGTAAGACAGTGATAGATGATGATAAACAGATAGTTCATCCCATCACCTGCCAAATATTTTTTGAGAGTCCCTGCCCTTTTTCAAACAGTTTCCATGGACAACTTCTCAGATGGTTCTGTGTAACAAACCATCTGGTGTGTCAGGTTAATGTATTCTGTGACTGCAGGCTAAACCTTATTTTCACCATTTGTTGCTAAACATCCTGATGTTTTCAGCTAGACTGAAGAATTTCAATATTATGAAACATTTTTTTCGTAATCGTTGAGACTAAGCCCCTTCCACTCCTGCCATGCTACTATAGACCCATTTTAGGGGGGACAGGTGATCTTTAGGGGGAGTTAGCAGGTCAACAGTATATGCCACGTAGAAGTGGTATACATCATATGAAAGCTGGGAACCTGAAGATTAATTTGAGATACAGCTCAGTTTTTCTAGTAATAAATCTGTAAAAACATTGTGTTTTGTTTAGGTGCCTATTCAAATTTTGAAAGTTTAGACTGTATAAGGGCTTAGAACATTATGATGGAAGCATATGAAGGCCATTCACGTGCTCAGTTATGTCTCATAAGTTGTTGCAGCAATTTTTGGGTTGATACCATTTGTTACACAGATTTAATGCAAAATGTAACCATTTTTGACCACTCAAGAATTGATAAAAATGGTCAATAATCCCTCTAAATACCACATTAAGACACCAAGACCTTGAGGAACACCATAGAAAAATTCATGCTGCGGTTTGGTATCAAAAACCTTTGACATTTGGAGATTTCTATAAGAATTGCATTTTTTGGCAATTTGATTGCGAGCACTTCTGTTCTGAAAATTGCTCAGAAACCCACTTACAGTCAATACACCTAGGGAAGCCATACATCCTCTGAATGCTCTACATCTCTAATTTGTGGTTGTAAAGTTTCATGAGGCTGTGATTATCCTAGAGGTCACAATAGGTCATTTTACAGAGTCAAGTTTCAAAAAATAGTCTCACTACAATGAAATGGCTACTATTATAATACAATTGGGCTCATTGAATCCACAAGAGTCTCAGCTTTCCATTCATACCAAATTTTTGCAATTTCAAGATTGTTTAGGGACCCCAGTATGCAGAAATATTCAAATACATCATTTTTAGAATACACGAAAATAACACATTTGTACTACATGCAAAAAACTGCATGGTTTCTGCCAAAAACTGCATTGGATTAGCGTAAAGTGAGCATGTCTGTAAAGGGGAGACTCGTGGGTGCCCATAGAACCCACTTTCATTCAGATATCTTGAGGTGAGAGGTCAAGGGACCCCTTTGAAAATGGCCATGCCAGTTTTTCCCTTGCCAAAATTTAGTCTAATTTTGGAGCTTTATTTAGCCCCCTTACTGACAAGCTAGCATGACATGGTTGGTACCAATGGATTCCTTAGGTCATCTAGTTTCATATGAGCCAGCAGCCTACAGCCTCTGAAAGACAGTAATGTCAGCTGAGGACACCAGGGTCCTTGGGGAGTGGAAGAGGTTGGACTAAGTCTTACATCATGGGAGCTGTGAAAGGAGCACACAGCAAACCGCTGTGGTTTTACACAGATATGACTAGACTTGGAAATTTGTCTGAAACTCTCACTTTTCTTCAAATAGGGTCTAATGTTAAGTCAGCGTAAATTATAGGGGCAAAAAATTTAGATTTTTATTGCCCCATAAAACTAAATGACCATTATATATCAGCAGGGGGTCGATAGGGTTGTTGAGCAATGTCAACGGAATGTGTTGCCAGGTAATTAGATTTCTGGCCTTAAATGCTTAGTTTCCTGCATATAATTTGTTATAGATCAAAGGCTACTCTACAATACCCTACCCCACGCAACACAATGAAGGAATGGAGGAAGGTGCTTCATGTGGCCAGTGTCACAAGACCTTTTGTTCTCAAGTTTATAAAAGGCAAATAATGCATTCATTATTAGTACAGTATTTTGTAACAATTCATTTTTCTCCATTCAAGAATGGTACAGTGGGTTTGGAGATATGAGTTGTACTAATAATTTGTATATAAATGTCCCTTCTTCTACTATTTGCAGATAAGATACCAATAAATACTGATTTAGCCTAATAAGTTGAATAGTGGGTTCATAAAAGCTTTTACATTTACTCATGGTACCTGGTACCACCAGGGGAAAGAAGAATATTGCTTTTACAGAAGCAGCGCAGCAGTTCATTGGAAAGAATATTATTGACAGTAATGCCTATTGTGGCTGAACAGATAAATAAACAATATGTACTCAGAGAAACTCAAATTTCAACTCAAAATCCAAGGAAAAGGGAACAGAGTAATTGTTCAAGGGATGTCAAGTGTCCTTTACAGGAAAAATACCCTTCAAGCCAAAACTCGAGTGAACATTGACACTGCTGATGATGATCAAAGATGAAAAGCATTCCAAGATAAGAGAGGATTGAAAAGAGTTCCAGATGTGTTTCTTTTTGTTGTGGACTGGTCGGTTTCACTGCTGTCTGCATCAAATATCTTTTGTCTTGGGCCAGTAGCTATACTTATTTGCAAAGAAGAACTGACAATACTTAGCAATAGCCAAAGGATTCAGAGGCAGGTGAGTATGTTTAACTGCTTAGGTTTTGTAAGTTTAATGATATATTATACAGATTAAACCACAGAATTGTGTTGTATATTGCTAACTTTATGGTAAACAGTTTTTGTTGATAACTATACTAACCATAAGTTTTCATGTTATTGACTCTTCATCAGGGATTCTATTGTAAAGTTTCCATTTCTAAAAAGTTTGATTGATAATCTGTCTTTTTGACATATGGAAAATAGACTACTGCTGTAAACACATCAGTGTGACTGGATAAGACCACGGCACCAATCAATCTGTGGAAAAAAATGGTAATAGATTGCAAGACCTGTATTTAAGACACACAGCTAACTTGTCCAGGTCTACTTGCAGTTTGTAGTTTTGTTAGTCAAGTAAATTCATTGATTGATTAATATTAGATGAAATGTATGTTTAACAGGTTAATCTTTGCTTATGTTAAAGCAAGTGCTGAATTGGAGTCAAAGCAGTGCACCAAATATATATGTATATATATGCTTCTTTTTTTTTCTGATGCAACTGAAGTCCTAAATTGCTGCTCAGAGATTATGTGACTTCTTCTTACTTTGTCTGTATTTGACAGGAGAGCAGTTTTTGGAAAGCCTAACACATTTTAATAGCTGTGGAAAAAATGAGCTCATTGTAATATAATAAAGGCACTGACAGCGAACAGGGAGCAACTGCCCCATCCCCACAGTTTGTGGCTGATGCACTTAATGCTTACAACACAGAGCGGTCACCCAATAATATGGATCCTTCTTTCATTGTATAATCCATCAAAACCCACTACAGTATAATGAGAAGTTCTATCCTTATTATTGAAACTAAGGTTTGTTTTTCCTTCATACCTTTGACTCATGTTGTAATATCTGTGCATTTGCATATGGGACTCTTTCTTTTAAGTTTAATCTTTTATCTCTGCCTTGGGTACATATACTGTAGGTCATTTATGCTCATGGAAGTACTTGTGTTTGTCACTGTGTCCTTATCTTTTTTTTTACAAAGGAGGTATAAAGGAACAGCCTCTTGTCTTCCATTCAAAGGTGAAGTCATCTGGATACAGCAGCTCCCCAAGGTAGGTTGATAAAGTAATTTTTTCGCCTAACAGAAATTCAAATTAAGGCACAGTACTGGTCAGACTGGTACTGTATATTCTATTGTCCCAAAATTGGGTTAGAGTAAAGAGAAACTGTACATGTTTGAGTGTAAGGAGGAACTAAACTTTTTATATTCCATGGATTTCCCTGTTTTCTTAAATTGCGGGTACTTAAAAAGTATGGCACATGGTTTCAATTTCTCTAAGGGCCGCCCATTTTAAAATGTGGCATTTTTTATGGCATTGCCCTTGCAGGACACATCACATTCATCTAGGTCACATTAAAGGGGGCAGTGGGGCAAGCAGACTGCAGCTGCCCAGACATTCTTTCCCCAGAAACCTTTTAGTTGTTCAGCTTCATCTGCTTCTCTGGCACTCCAAGACTTAACTTGTACAGAAGATGTACTCTTTGCATCTTGTCAGTGTACCCCAGGCGACACTCCTCCCAATCCATCATTCTCAATACACCTTAAAAGGCAGACAACGTGGAGCATCCCCTGCTGGTGTCTCAATTACAACACCTTAGATCCTTTTGGATTAGAAACACCAACTGCTTTCAGCCCACTGCTCTTTGCAGCTACTCCCACAACAGCGTTTTTGAACAGGGTCCATTTAAACTGTGCCAGGATACAATGGAAGATGAGAGTTAAAATTTGTGCTGACAGAGAGGCATTCCCAACAAACCCTCCAGTGTCTGAGCCTCACAGGCTGTTCTGGCAGCCTAGCCCACAGTCTGGTTTAGCTCACCACAAGACATCATAGCCCAGCTTCTTTCTTGATGCATTTTGATCCTCAAAATGTCAAATAAATTGCTAATTAAACTTGGGGACCTATTGCAGTCTACAAACTGCACACTAAATCTATTGTAGACTACAATTAAGCATTTTTATCGTAAAGATTAGTAGTAAATAGTAAATCAAAAGTAATAGTAAAAATTTGATGTAGACCAAACCATAAAGGTTGAAGTTTTGTTTGCTTTGTTTTTCAGAAGGGTTATGTTTTCACCTAAAACAAATGTTCAGAAAAGCAGATCCTCGACAAAGGCTAGCAAAAATACGTAAGCACTCTCTTCTATTGTCATTTTTCAACATTTTAAAACTTAATTTTTGCCTTGACTATTGATCATCTTTATTGTCATTCAGAGGTTTACTCCTCAGAGATTACCCAGCAGACAGCGCAGCACCCACTCTTCCACGCGTTCATCTTAGCATTGCTAACAAACCAGTCTACTGCCTTCAGTATACAGGTGAGACAATTACTGAAGCTGGTTGTGTAGTACTGTCCATGATCTGTAAAGCAATATATGATAATGCATTTACATAATCTTACACTTTGTAAGGAGTGCACATTCAACTGTGTTCCTTTTGCCAAGGAATTATCCGAAGTCTTCTATTGTTTATCAAATACAACCAATCAGTGGTGAGTAAGATAGCAGGAAAATATATTACTAAGATAACTCTCAAGCCAAAGTACAGTACTAATTAAAAAAGAAGTGTAAGGAGACAGAAACAGGAGGTTTAGACTTGGTCAGCTCCTGGTTAGGTTTGTGTAAGTCTGACCTACTCCATATACAAATGAGCACTTACTTGTACACTGAGATGCAAGTTCAACTAGGTGATAGAAAATTATCATCATCCAAGGTCATGTCCTAGGACCATAGGGTAGTTCTACAACATAAAAATACAATTTTCATTCATTAGAATTGGAGAGACCAATTGGAGCCTGACTTTATATTATTTTATCAGACATTTTTATCAAATAAAACTGATAAAAGCAGTTTTATCACCAGTTTTGTCTATCCTCAACTAGAAGGGTGAATTAAGGTAAACAGTAATTGAACTTAGACTGTACTGTACGTTAGCTGCCCCATTTTATTAAATTTTTATTGGCAATAAATTAAAGATACAGAATTATATTACATTTAGTATAAATTTCCCTGTCAATTTTCAATCAAAACACTTTTCTTTCCTGCTCTGTTTGAAAACCTCTTTCCTATAATCAGAATAATAAATCAGCTGTTGACTGAAATATCCTAGTAAAACAGTTCTGTGTTTCTATGTTTCTCCCAGGTGACGGAAAACAAATCCTGTGTGGTCTTGGCGACAACTCAGTGCTATTGTACAAGTCCTCCCTTACTGGCAATCCAGCTGTCTACACAGGTGCATGAAGTGGACATGAGCACCCAGGCCTTCAAAACCTCTGAGTTATACTTGCCCTCAGTCACCAGTGGCTTTAGTCAGCATTGCTTTTGATGTTTGTGTTTCTTTTACAAAGGAGTGATTCAGTTCATTTTATGCAATAATCATTATGTGTTTTTATAATGGGGCTTCACTAATTGACCTGCATATTTGGCTCACATTTCAGAGCTGTTTCAGATTAAGATCTTCATCCTGATGTTAATAGGAACACTAAGAAATTCATCCTCAGCTTGGATTTAGATCTACCTTATTTGGATTATTCTGAATAACATACTTTGAAATGGATCCATGGCTTAAGATTAAAGATTCCAAGGAAAATCCTAATATTCACTTCCCAAATATTCACTCTGTTATCGCTGTCAAAACTGTAGATTAAGGTCCTCTTTTATCAGAAAAGCATGGTGTGGTTATATTCCAAAGCATGACTTTGGTACATGCCGTCTTTGTTTTTGTCAAACAGTAAGACCCAGGTGGTGGTGGTTGGGAGGGGGGAGTAAAGATGAAAAGGGCACATTGCCTTTTGAGACAAACTATTGTAAGATTTAACTAATATAATTATACACTATTCTTCACATTATTAAAGATGTAAGTATTACTATGAGCTCTCTGTTAGGAGATAAATTCTGTCTGCCACCAAGCGACCTTAGCAGTAAAGTAAACATTGATGGGCAAAGAAAGGATATACATGTATGTCAAGCTTCTGTTTGCACTTGATGACTAAATTGCAGCGTGAACACACTCTCCACAGGGGGGCAGCAGAGATAAGAGGACAAAAGTTGGGGTGACCAGTAGGTCACGGTGATCCTCTGAACAATACCGTAAAAGTAAATGTTGCAACCACACACTGCATTTCCAGGTGAATTCTGAGCCACTCTCTTTGTACGCAGGGCATGACAAGCCAGTGAGCAGTGTGAGCTGGAGCCTCAACAGACAGTGGTGGTTGAGTGCCTCAGAAGACCAGACTCTACGAATCTGGACCCATGGCAGCCCAGAGCCTGCAATTATCATGGTAAATGTTTCATGAATTCACTAACACACACTTGTGTATTTTATTCATTTGTATTGTCTACATTCATTCCCCTTCCTTTCACCCTAATCTTAACCATCATGCCTGACCTCAATCCTTAATCAAACCTTAACTCACTCATTATTCTAACCCAAACCCAAGTCCTAACCCTAAAAAAGAAGTGAAGTACGAACCAGCCAAGTGACATCACATTGCAAAAATGTCCTCCCACTGAAGGTCTAACTCAAATCAGTTTAGAAGAAAAAAAACTATAGACACACATTTTTACTCCCACTCTTGTCTTCAAAGAAAGCTGTGATTGTGGGAAGGATAATTGTCGTGTTGTAAATGAGAAAGTGATGCCACACTTGAATGACTGTGGTTGCTGCTGTATCCACAATGTTTTGCAACATGTTCTCATTTGCCGTCCTCAAAAAAGATGCTTTAAGAATATAATCTCTCAGGTTTGTGAAGACAATTGTCTACTGTCATTTGCTCCGTTTTCGTCTTGTTTTTTCCTTACTGCATTGTCAAGGAGCTGAAATCTAAGATTTTTACTCTCTTATACTTGTTTAATGAGATGTAACAATAAAGAACTTGATCTTGAACTCAAACTTGTTTGTATGTCATTAGAAACTCAGCCATGGTGCACCTGTATAACAAAGTTTCCATAGTGGAATTTCTGTGTAATGCTCTAAATGTATCTTTGACACATTGATATGAAACTTGCTTAATTCACTTTTTCCTTTTCTAATAAAAATAGCCTCATGGAATTAAAAATGAGAAAGCCAAATTAATTGGGGTGATGAAATAGTGTGTTTCTTGGCTCAAAGATAGTGACTTTGTCATTCAGAGCATCTGCTCAACTCAGAGCATCCAAAACTCTGATCATATGCAGACCCTCCTTACTTCATGAGGTATCACATTCCATGCGACAGTAAGAGATGTGTCTCATTTCCCATGCCAAGTGAAAACAAAGATTTGTCCTCAAATCTGGGGTCTCCCTGTGGCTGATGCTAACCATCCCTGCTTTGCTCCACTCAGATTGTTTCGAGCTTTGCCGTGTCTGCAGCCTTTGACTACTTGGTTTTCTTGTGAAACAACTTGGCAACAAATGCAAGTCTTTTGAGAGACAAGAGCTCCGTTAGGGTGAGCCAGAAGTACAAATAGCTTTTCAGAGTTCTCTAGAAAGAAATCACTTGAGTGACCACACAATATTCCCAAAACAGTGTTGGAAGTCTTCAGATGTCAGATTATTGGTAGTCTTGTGAGATTGGATAGGGATTTTGGTTTGAAGTGTATGTAAATGATATCAGAATTTAGCAAACATTTAAGATTTATATTGTCTACCATAAATGCCCACAAGTGTATTATTCTGGGTTTATACTGTTTTATGGAATAACTCAGACAATACTTCACATTTTAGTGGCTTGCATGAGCAATTGATCAATTAAAAACTATCGAGTTGGACAGTACTTATTATTACAGCTTTTTATTGCTTTCAGAATTCAGCTGTGACTTGACTTTGTTATAAATAACTCTGAGGCATCATGGAGTAATTAGACAAAGGTCTGAATCAGATCAGACCAACTTTTTCCAAGGTCTAAGTCTAAATCATGGTCGATAAAGTTTCCAATAATTAAACAAGACGATAAATAGAAACATTTATTAAATGTGTTGTTACTAGTTGTTCTTCCTATTTCCAGTCATCCTAGGTTATATTTTTATTTTAGTAATATATTTTCCTGCATCATGAATGTCTCAATCTTGATTTTTGTCTGCCGTCTTTCCTCCTTTAGGGCGACAGCATGTTCTCAAAACCCATCAGAAGTGCCCAGTTTTATTACCTCGACAAATTTTTGCTTCTGGCATCTGGACACTCTCTGTACTTGTACTTGTATAATGTGGACGTCACACGCGATGACATCAAAAGGTAATTAGTGCGTACACACAGAATAGTTTGGCATGTACTCCTGTTTTGCTCGTTCCACCTTCTCAGATGTGAGGATTTGATACTTTTCTTTGTCATGCATGATGGAAAGTTGGGTTTTATTTTTTTTGTAATAATGACTTCCATTGCAAATACATTGATTTCAACAAGTTTGCAATGCAGGCAAAAAGGGGATTATAGATCAAAGGATTGGTCTGTTTTAAGATTTATGTCATCTATTTAGGAGGCAGGCTTTGTTAGATTGCTTTGTTAGTAATTTGATGGGGGCCTGGCTTTATTTAGCTGCTACCACAGACACTGCTGACAGTCATTACCACCCAAACTGCTTGACTGTTTACTGTAAGCTGTCAGGGCTTATTCTGGAAGCCAGGGAAATGACAATCAAGGGCTTCCAGATCATATTTTAGCAGTGCATGTTGCTTATTCCTCTTTTTCTTCTTTTAGGTAGTTGTTTGTATGATGCATCTTGTGAAAGGCAAACAGATGATCTGTCATCAGTCAGTAAAAACAAAATCAGAAATCGACTATAAATCTTACTGAATTCTGGCTGAGCTACACAGCTTGTAAAGCTAAGGGAGAGATGAAGACTGATTGGTGTGCAGAGTGATTATGTTTGTTAAAATGGAGATCATATGGTTACTTTCACTGGTTCTGAAAATAATGCAACTTTCTCTTTTTATTTTAGATATCAGCAACGGAGTTTCATCAGAATGGCAGGATGCATCCCAACAAAATCAGGAACAGACATTACGGACTTGTCTGCAATCAATGATTTCTTCTCTTGTATCCTTTTTCTCATTATTATTCTTGAGACAGTGAGTGTTATATTTGAGACAGCTTTAATGCTGTGGAGGACAAAGTAAACCGATCCCTTCAGTAGTTTTACTTGGAGCACCTTGGCTCATTTCCATATCGACCACAGCAATCAGTCTGTGCTTCATAAAATCTTCACATTGCCTCAGGGCTTCCACTGGCTGATTTTACCTGTAAATCATTTAGGTGTCTGTAATTATTCATGAATGTCTGCATTCCAGCCCCTTGTTAGGGTTTATCATGCATTTACTTTGTAATAAATCCGCTGAGCTGAGCTGCGCAGTGTTTGGATGAGTTAGATCCTGTCATGAGTTATTTTGCACTACTGTACTGTGAAAAATAGATATCCAGTGATTACATTAAGTTTTAATCTATGAATTGTATACATTTGTAATAACTCACTTGCTAAATTTTCTGTATATATTATAAGAGTTAATTTGAGTATCACTGTATCTATACAGTGTATATGTTTTCAAAAGAGAACTGAAAGCGATCAATAGAGATAAACTATAAATGAATGAATAGATATACATACAGTACATTAATAAAACCAAGAAGACAAATATTAATAATGAATTTCTAAATTGGAATAATATTTTTTTCATGTAAAGTCAAATCTCTTTCAAATCTCTTTTTTTTCTTTTTTTAGTGGCTTTCTTTGGCATTTTGGCCTTTATTGGATGGTTGAAAGTGAATAGGCAGAGAGGTAACAATGGGGGAGAGAGAGGTACTGGACCTGAACCAGAGAAGCTGTGGTTACTGTGTATGGCATGCATTGTAACCATTCAGCCACCATGGCACCACTACATGTATGTTCTTTTACGTCCTGGAATGCTGACTACTAAATAAAAATGTCTGAGAAGACTGATTTAACATTATACATACTCAGATATCTCGCATTAACTGCATTTCTGTCATGCCTACAGCTCCTACATAATAGATGCCATAACTTTCCTTAAAAGCTGTGTCAGACATCGTCCTGGTGTGTGGTTCAGATCGGTCCATTCAAGTATTTGACATGAACAAAGGTGCAGTTGCCTCAGAGCTGCCTAATGCCCACAGCAGAGCCATCCACTGCATTACACAGAACAAGGTGAGGCTATCTAAACAATATAACATAAATAATATAACATCATATGGGAAATGATATACAAAGAGTGTGAGAAATGTGTTCATGGCATTTGATTATTCAAGGTCGGAGCCTTTATATTGATATAAAAACAGTGGTCACTGGAGAAATAGTTGTGGATAGGTTTGATTAAGTGGCCTTTATAGGAAAACTGGAAACTATGGAGAAAGTTTTACTCCAAAGTTACACAGTTGTGACTGTGACCGATGAAATACAATAACCAGTAAAAATTCAAATATCACCATTGTTTTTATCACACAGTCTGCAGCCTCAACTCTACCTTCTTACATCATTAATAGAGCACATTCATTGAGTGTGATTCTAAAATGCAAAATTATTTCATACTTGTTACTCTACAATATTTCTTCCAATGTTTCCTCATTCTGATCTCAGACAGTTTGCATTCAACCATACACTTTGATGTCGTGAAAACAGCACTTACCTTTAAAGTCATTTTAAATTATTGAATAACAAACTTATAGTTTCAAAAAGTCACACACTTAGGTTTCTGAGGCTTATGAGTTTTTGTCAAATCTGCGTCAGAGACTTGTTTTTCTCTTTCGTAGCTGATAGCGTTTGTGAATGGATAGAAGTAAAGACATCCCATCACGCCACAGGCAGACTGAGTGACATTTAGACCTGACCCACACAGTGAAGAATTTGCTTGGCTTGGCATCAATGGGTAGTGTGAGCCCCATCCTCAATCTTACCCTTGAAGGGTCTACTATTTGGCAGATGTTATAGTATTACATAAGACATCTTCGAGTGTTGCGAGAGTTACATAAGGTGCAGATCGTCTTTGAGGGGAATAAAAGTGTTAGTTTGTGCTGTGAATGAAGAAGGTCGTGGTTTAAAAAAAACTACCCAAATATTTCCATGACAGGCAGACAGACAGGACATGCCATCATCAGTATCATTCATCTTGCTGAGTGTTTGAATGTAAATCCCTGGTGAATCAGGATTAAGACTGCCATAGAGATGGCAGGAGGAGATTCCAGGCTGGATGATGGCCTTGGAGTAATGCTGTTCCATGATGCAGTTTGGGTTTATGTGGCCTTACTCCCACATCAATGTCTTGAACCAATATGGGCCTAATTTGCTAGTGTCTAACAAGTAGACAGCTTGGGCCTAGGTCCATGGCTATTATAGTGCTATGAAGAATGAGTGAATGCATCACTCAAAATGTGTGTATAAATATCAGTAATAAATTCATGCAAGTCTGGGTTTCTGCTGTTATTTACATTTCTGTATAACTATCAGATTACATATCTATATATAAAGCAAGGAATCTCTGTCTGTGTGCCTATATGTATGTAAGTTTGTCCTTCACATATCTCGAGAACTGTTCATCCAATCCACTTCATACCTGGCAGGTGGGTTGCTGGGGAAATGAGGAAGTGCAATGTTGATGTGCGAAGTTGTTTGGATGAGCGGTTCTCGATAAATATATAAAAATACCTCATAAATAACGTTGCTCCTTCCTCTTCTGCCCGTGGAGTCAACGAGCAGAAATACTGACAGCGCCACTCTGCCATTGCAACCCATAGTGTTAATGACTTGAAAACAGACTTAAGGTCTACTATTGAACTGTGTACTGTGAATGAAACTTGGCATGTACGTGCAAGACTTAGTGCTGGATGTCTCAGGCATGTTCAGAAATATATAAAAATACCTCATGTTGCTTCTACAAAGTTGATTTGCTTCTCCTTCTGCCCGTGGAGTCAAGGAGTGGAAATATGGACAGCGCCACTCTGCCACTGCAACCCACATTGTGGTCGGAGGTGGGATTACATCCGTAGTGTTAATGGCTTGAAAAAGTTTAAGACTTAAGCTCTACTGTTGAACTGTGTAATGTTACTGTGAACAAAACTTGGCATGTACGTGCAACACTTAGAGCTGGATGTCTCAGGCATGTTCAGAAATATATAAAAATACCTCTTAAACAAAGGTATACGGACAAATACAGACAGCGCCACTCTGCCATTGCAACCCACATTGTGGTCAGAGGTGGGATTATATCCAAATTAAGAAGAACTACCATAGAGAATGAATTGAAAAAGTTCAGAGAGTTAAGCTCTATTCCCGTTCCTCATGCACGGAAACTTTCTATGCATGTTCAAGATATAGTGCAGGAAGTCTATGGCACATTTTGAACAGGCACTACAGTTCATCCTATCAACTTCAGCTCAACTCAAAATTGTAGTCTCCAGATACTCTGCATGTGAGGCGTTTAGGGAACATGGGTAAATTATAGTGTCTACTGATAGCCTGTGTGTGAGGCATTTTGGGTACATTGGTAAATTGTAGCATCTACCAATAGTCTGCATGAGAGGCGTTTAGGGGACGGGCACTGTTCTCTCTAGGTACTGAGAAATTGTCCCATTCCCAACAGGCACATTTTGAACAGGCGCTGCACTAGTTACAGAGAAGTGAAGGTCCTGGTTCCTCTTCATATATAGTCATTAATGTTTGCAAGCTTTATAATACAAAGACAGCCATTAATTTTGATCAAACAAATTATGGAAATTTTGTTACTTACTGGAATACAGAGAAGTGTGTGTGTAAGAGAGGGGCTTGTACCCAGTGACCCTTGAGTATTGACTTTACTCACTTCTGCATGTTGACCTGTGCATGCTTGACACTCAGGGCAGCCCGGATTAGCTGGATAAACTACAGCTAGTGGCATGGATTAAATGCATTAACCCACTGATGCAGCCTTGCACACAGCTGACTTTATTCCTTAAACTCAGAGGTGCCTGGTCTTTGTCACGCCAGCTATTGTGTGCCGTACATTGTGGGCTGCCTATGGTGTGTTGTTTCAGCTTGGCTGTTGCGTCAATGTGGGGTCCTCTGCCTGGTTGCCCGACGGCCTTTGGGTGCTGCAGGGTTAATACCTGTGGATCATAGGGATTGCCCCCGCCTGGAGACTGCACACATAACATCACTCTTCCCTCCCCTCGCTTTGTCGTCCTGAGGCGGACCAAACATCAGGAACTGCAGCATGTGAAGCAGCTTTTCCCACTTCAAATTTCCATCGCCTCCTCTGCAAAATTCACCTGGAACTCATCAGAGCAGAGGACTTCTCGGAAAATGGAACTGGAAATGCCCTCTAAGGCTCCCGTTCTCACACTCTTAATGGAAATCTAAACACAAAACACTCCGACCGCTCTCTCTCTCACACACACTCTCTCACTTGTATGCATCATCTGATAACTGTGTGTGAAAGTCATATTCGGAATCCATGTATAGACATGCAGTGGAAACTCCATATATTTATAGCTGAGGCCTACCTCAGTGTGGTGGATAAAAGATGGAAAACAACGACAAATTTAGTAACACTTCACCCATTTCAGCCTCACTATACTTACATTGTCTTTAATTTTTCCCTCTAGTTACAGGAATGATTGTGGGACCTGGAATAGTAATATTAAAACTATTTGCCAATACAGGATATACGGAAACAGAATTTTCCAGCACTGGACAATATGAGAAGCTAATTTACAAACTATTTCAGTCAAGCATGGGCTGACTAGGCATTTTTTGTTTTTTCACAGGGCTCCATGTTCAGCACACAGGCTCCAGATTCATACAACCTCTTCCTTACCGGTGCAGTCACGGATGGTGTAAAGATTTGGGACCTTCGTACACTTAGGTTGGTGTTAAGATACTTTGTTATGTTGGATTTATTGTAAAAAGTTGATCTTTAATGTGTGAAACTCAGGCAAGAAAAGTGCATTGAAACAGATACAGACACATGTGGCGTGTAAAGGCAGTGAGTTGTGCCTCAGTGTTCTCAGGCTTTTCTGAGGGAAAATATTAAGTCTGGGTGGCACTACAGTGTGGTAACTTACCCAGAAGAAGAGACAAAGACGCTTCAATGCTTCATAGGTTTATATTTTAGACACATAGGTGATAGTTTTCCACTCAGGGATTCCACTGGATGAAGAGTTTCTTCATCAAATACATCAAAATTAGCTGAGAGCAATAAATGTTCAAACATATCAAATAAGAAACCATTGTTATTTTTTATACCTCTGCTTTTACTGGGAGTGCACAGGTAACTTATATTCAAATTAAATCATCATTGTTTCTTACACAAACATTCCTAAGTTGATGAGTGAATTCCGAAATTGTTCAATTTCCAAAGTACGTAGCTGAGTTTAATTTTCTTCGGCCCTTAGTAGCAGATAGCCATATAAGGAGGATAATTCAAGTAGGCTCTCTTGGATTTCAAAATGTTCCTTTTGGCCCAGTAGACGGCATTATTGAGTACTTCATTCTTTCACGTCTGAGACTGCTTCCGTGTTTAACTCCTCATCCCAGACTCCGTCAAAACCTTATTGCTATCTGATAAATATTTGTGCCTGGTTTCCAGGTCAATTTCTGGTTCAGAGAGCTGTCAGCAAGCGTCCCTCAGCAGATGCAGTTCCTCTGAGATGAAACATATGGATGCATGAGAACAATATGTAGGAACATTTTTTCATTTTGTCAGCCCTGCTCATTTTATTTTCCTCTTTGATAAACTTCTGTAGCTAGCACTAACCACTAAGAGTTACAGTTCCCCTGAATTAATGTTTCTGTTTATTTCTTTGTGTGCGTGTGTGTGTGTGTGTGTGTGTGAGTGTGTGAGTGTGTATGTGTGTGTGCTTTTGAACTAATTTAATTTAGTATCAAAATAAAACATTGATCACATAGAAATCTTGAACATTCCTTGACCACAAAGTACATCCAACATTTCCAATTACCAATAAAAGTTCTTAAGAGGGAAAAAACATTATTTCAAGAGAATAGCACAAACAAAAAAAAGATTTTTTTAAAAGTATTCTTCTATTCAGCCAGATACAGAATTAACAGTGTCTATCTCCTGGAATGCCAACAGCTTGCTTTCCCTGTGTCCCCATCTCACAGCAAGTCAGACCAGTAAATCTAAGGGGGCCCATTTCGCTTTATATGTCAACAGCTCATCTAGTTTTTGTCATGGATGTATTATAAGAGCTGGATACCAGGGGTGATGTATTCAAGTGGGCATGACATGTAGTGAAGTGGGTGTGTCGTGTAAGTCTGCAAGACTGCAGATGACCCTTCTTGGCGCATACGCCAAAAAAAGTTTCTAGCTTCTGGGTTTGCTTCCGCATTGTGCAGCATAAAACCTCCATGGATCAAAAATTCATAAAAGAAAGAGTCATAATTAACTTTGTTTGCAGGTTGAGGTGTCCTGTACAGTTTTTACAGTTTTACAGACATCTACTTTACAGTGGTGGTCTATGGGGAAAATGCATTTTGGGCCAAAGGGGGATTTTTGCTGCAATACTGCGAGTGACCACTGGGAAAATTGGCTGCAAGGCTGAGCAGCAGAGCCCTGTCCAGCTCTTATAATACATCCATGATTTTTGTCCTCATTTTTGTAGAGCTTTTAGGTCTTTCTCATTGTTAAACTGTTTATGTTTTCTTTCTTGTATTTTAATCTAATTTTCTAGATTCTGCTAATTTTCCAGTTGCTGTTTCTTTGAGGCAGTTGACATTGAAATAATTTTACCTCTTGTTACTATGGCACAGGGTAAGGGACAAAATTAAGACTACTGAGAAGTTGGTGGAGGCTATATCCTTGCCAAAGCCATCTACTGATCTGGCCAATGATAAGCCGACACTGGTAACTGAGAGGCCGGTGGTGGGAAATTAGAAGCCAGCAGTGAGAAATGAGAAGCCAACTATTCATTCGGCCAAGGTGGTAACTCATGCATCTAACTTAGCAGTCCAACGGATCGCCTACTGCCTTGGCTGGTCATTAGCTTCTGCGGCTAGTAACTAGCATGCCAGGGCTAGCAACCATGGACATATAAAGAGAACTGGATACAGCATCGGAGGCGGGCCCCGTTAATTCCTATGAATAAAGTTGCTCAGTGCCGCATAAAGCCAAAAAAGTTCAACTTCTTCTGCATTTTTTCTGCATCTGTGGGGCCCATAGAGCAAGCGCACTGGTGACTTTCGCCGACCAAGCTGGCTACTTCTGGTTTAACCCTCCAGCTAATTTGAATGGGGATAAAACAATTCAATCATGCAGCTCTTCCAGACTTTCAAAATGTGATCAGACTGAACTGATCAAATTCTGATAGTGAGTCATTTCACAGGGGTTGTGACGCTCCAAAAAAATTATCTGCTGATTTACAGAAGTATCTTTCACAATATAAGTCTATGGGGAAAAGTCTTTTTGATAATTAATTACTTTTTTTAATTACGCGGTTTGGCTGCTATGTCAACTTGGCTTCACAGGCTAGCACTGTTCCTGGGGGCTTGCTAGCAACCCACCAGATCAGCTACTGGCTTAGCTGGTCATTAGCTTCTGAGGCTAATAACTAGTATGCCAGGGCTAGCAACCCACTGGAACAGCTACTGGCTTGGCTGGGAATTAGCTTCTGAGGCTAGCAACGTGTCATCACCCGATCTGTACATACCATCCAATCGGTACTGCACATGTGCAACTCTCAACAGAGATGAGAAGGAGGCGAGATGGCTCACTCATTCGCAACTTCCATCATCAGTTCCAGAAAAAACAATGTTTAATTCAGAATGTTATTGATTAAGACTTTTTTAAAACAAGTTTTAACGTCTTCTGGATGCAGTTAGTGAGTCTGTACCTAACTGGTTTACTCATCTTCATCATTCATGAGTGTTCTCAAATCTGCTCCCAGTAGTGACACCCTGGCTTGTGCCTTTCTATTTCTTTTATTTTATTTGAGGCTTGCAGTTAATGGAAGTAATTAAGTACATACCAGGTTTTGTTTTTATCAGAATCCCCTCATGACATAAGGCAATATAAAAATTCCAGCTAATGGAAATAATTAAATACATACCAGATTTTGTGTTCATCAGAATCCCCCCGACATAATAAGGCAATATAAAAATTCTTGGAATAGTGTGATTACATAAGATGCTCATGTCATTGCTATCATTGCTACAATTAGTCAGAGTATTTCATTCAGTATACTGTAGGTCTGTCCTCTAAATGGATCTATGCATTGCCTGACCATGTCATATACTTTTTTGCTTTGAACAAAACGCCTGAAAAAAGTTTTACCTGTTGTAAAAAACAAAACTTTGTGACATATGATTGAAACTCCTAATAGATGAAATGCATGTGTGAGTCTAAGTAGCTTCAATATATTAACAGCATACTGAAAGTATGCTTAACCTAATCAGAACACATTCCAATAAAAACTGGTCAAAGCAAGATATGTGGATCAGCCAGAGTTACTGAGGCATTGCCTCTGAAAAGACAGTGGATAGTTCCAAACCTCGGCACATAAAACCAAATGTGATCCATATTCTTAGCTATTGGAAAAAATAATTGAAATGAAGCTGTTTTTATTAGCCTAAGTTATACCTACGTGTATAGAAATTTGGCTGGCAGGCATAAAATCACGTAGGCAATCTAGAGACCCGCACCAAAAGTATTCTCTCACAAAACCTGGCTAATTAAATAAGCAGCATATTTAGTTGGATATCCGCAATTTTGTTGGGCCATTGCTATTTTATCAATAAAAATGTAATAAATTATGTTGCCATCGGAAAAATGTCATTAACGGAGTAATTTTATGACCTTATTATGCTTGTCCATAAACACTGATGATGAATTACTGTCTGGGTAAAGACAGTCTACAGTCTAAAGACAGACAGACTACATTTGTGTTTAATGGCTGTATATGGCCATGGGCATGGCCATTATACCTTACTGGTGATAGAACAGTGTTCTTATTAGACACATATATTTACTCACATTCACAAAAGCTTTAAGTTGGGTTAAAAGTTGAGGTTAATGCTGCATTCTGTCTTTGATCAAATTGGAGAACTTCCAGAAAAATCACAATGGGATATGTACATTTCACTCAGTGGACACTGGTTAAGTCAGTCTTCATTTTATTTTTCTCTGTTACCCGAGAATTACCAGAACTTCTTGCCCCTTCCTTTTCAGACAGAGGCACAAACATGCCTGATACCCACGTCTATCCATCAAAGATCTATTAATGAAGGAAATGATTTTTGAAAGCTTGACATACTTTACGAGTTTCATATGCAAAGTAAACTACTGCAATGGTTACAGTTTATTTCTGTAAGACCCCACTCCTTACATTTCCAAATGATGTGGCAAGACATCATTTATCAGTTGTGCAGGGTCTATACACCAGCACTTACATAGTTAAAAATCATACTCACTCAGACACTTAAATCGGAGTGAGAGAGAAAACACGTTGTGGTCTGCTTGTCCTTAGTTCAGTGAAATGAAATTTCCATCATTTGATGAATTCATGCTGAGCAATTCATTGTTACTAGCCTAAATAGATCAATAATGTATTTATACTGAATATCAAATAGTACAAGAAAGAGTAGGCTTTCCCTTGATTTGCACTGACACAGTTAAATTGGATGAAATATGTTGGCTGCAAATAATGAGCCATGATTAGCCTGCTGATTACCTTGATGACTGACACTGAATACCCAGGTGGATTCAGTAACCTTATAGGCTCACACTCAAGAGGATCGACCCTCCAGTGCAGTCTGTGTTAGTCATCAGGCGAATGCCGGATAGTCATCACTCAACATTGAGGATGTGTGTGTGGGATTCAGCCCAGCATGTCCTCTCCCCCAGTCAAAACATTAGATCCACATTCTGACCTAGAAAACCAGATGAGTGTTTACTCTAACTTGTTAAACTGGCTGCTGTTGGCGTTACAGTGACAGGTTGCGTCAGCTCGGCTGCAGACCTGAATGCCCAGATGTAGTTAGGGGGATTTAGACACAGATACTTCTGTGATACTTCTAAATCCATCTTGCTATGCAGTCTTAATGATAAAAGGTCAGATTTTACACAGTTTATCACATGAGTAGCTCTCACAGAGAAGATAACATAACCCTAGTGGGTATATTTTTTAACATACTTAATATATTCTTAGATTCAGGTAAACCAATTGTAAGGCAAAAGTATTTTGTAAGTTAAAAACATTTTTCTTTGTCAGTATCCAGTATCTCCTGGCTTTAGTGGGTTCAAAGACTCAACAAAATTTTCACAGTCTAGATTTTGGGTTGCACTAGCTGTCAGTCATTTGAGATTTTGTCACCATGTTCTCAATTTTCATCTGTTGGCCTCTGTTTTTTCTGTTTGAACATGAATGTATAAACGTAGCTGGGTCTTGATACTGGTAGAAACCTTGCAAGCATGTGTTAGTTAATGGTGTTGCTGGATCTGATGATAGCTGCCTCCACTCTCTAGTCCAATCAAGTCTGTTAAGAAGGATACCCCTCCAGCACTGGTTTTTCAGTCAGGCCCTTTTTCGGCATCGTCCTGACAATCTAGGTTCTTGACTGAACTCACTCAGCCTTATGAACCAACACATCCAAAATGGCGGTATAGGTCTAAAATTCAGGCTGGCAAAAACAACCTACAGTTGCGTTTACGCCATCTACTGTAGCAGCAGTATAATGCACTCCGGCTTTCCAAAACCATAATTACAATAATAAATAACAATAATTATGTTTTATGGTTTGCTAACGCTGTGGTTAAGGTCTGGTTAGGTTTAGGCACAAGAAATACTTGGTTAGGCTTATGGAAAGATCATGGTTTGGTACTGATACCGGACCGAAAATGGCGCCTATTCAGTCCAATATGAATTGGTTGCCTCGCGCATACGCCAAAAAAGATTCTAGCTTCCAGCTTTGCTTCTGCGTTGTGCAGCCCACTGAATATACGCAGTAGTGTTTCTCCAGCTGGCCCCGCCCGCAAGTTCCTGCTCGACCCATTAACTTTACATCGTGATGACATCATGGATTTTTAAATTGCTTTTCTCAGCTTGAAGAAAGTTTTACAAATATAAAGCCTCCATGGATCAAAAAGTCATAATAGAAAGAATCATAATTAACCTTGTTTGCAGTTCGAGGTGTCCTGTCAACAGTGTTACACACATCTCTTTTACAATGTTGGTCTGTGGGAAAAATGCGTTTTGGGCTGCAGGGGTATTTTTCACTACAAAACCGCGAGTGGCCACTAGGAAAAACTGGCTGCAAGGCTGAGTAGCGGCACAATATCCAGCTCTTATAATACACCCATGGTTAAAATGATCACTTGAAACATGGTTTATACTTCCTTAAAGTTATGCAACCTTTGTCATCATGGCAACAATAAACAGTACAACGTTACTTTTTTTTTTTTTTTTTTTTTACATGTCCCGACATTAGATTGCACATGTGTTCCTAATAAAGTGGCTGGTGAGTGTATATTGACATCATCTGAACTGCATCACTTCCCTGGATCATAATTACTACAGCCGCTAGATGGTGTAAACATAACTATAGGTTGTTTTTGGCAGCCTCAATTTTAGACCTATACTATCGTTTTTCTTTTGAGGACGGGCTGTATGCTCAGCCAGTGAGACTTTGTAACTTACGCTCTCGAGGGCTGTATGGGCAGATTGTGCAGTTAGCTGGCAGTGACAACGTAATGAAAACATGAGAGGAACACCTGACAAAATACAGTAATACCATTCAATACAACAACACCACAAAAAACTAAAAATTCCATAGAGTTGACTCAAGACATACTCAACAACAATTCAGCATTATAAGCTTCATTAGTTATTGCTCAGAAAAAAATGTATTAACCCACATTTTATTATAATTTGTCTACCTCGTGTATGTCTCAATAACTCACTGGAACTGGGTATATCGAATTCCTTTATGGTCACCAGTGAATATGACCTACTTTTAGCCAGACTTAATGACATTAGCATCTGAATGTCAAAGAAATTTTCTCACCAGATCCTGTCAAAGGCCTGCTCTGCCAAAATGCCAGCCCTTATAGAGACCCTAGCTCAGCTAGTTGTTAGTGGCATTGTAAAGACATTACATGCTGTTGCAAACCAAATGAAACAGCACAGCAGTTGCACGAGGGGGCTATTCGTCATCTACTACCTTCTCTTTCCTGTGTTTTGCTTGAGTCATGCTTAACTCTTTGTCTTCAACTGGTTCAGATGTTTGTAAAACGTGAATTCTGAAGGGTAGCATTTTGTTCCTGCCAGTGTAGGTATACTAATAGACACTGTATTTCCATTGTACGACCTTTATATGGGATAACAGATCAGTTCAATATAAAAATGACTGCACTTGATTGAAACACTTAATTTCCAAACCAAAGATATTTCACTCATGCACTTTGTTTATCAGATAGTAGTACTGTTTTTTATTAAAGATGCTACTTTCTATTTCAGTCTTAAATAATATGACCACTGCAATGAGGCAGGTAGAAATTATATATATTGATATATATTGTCTCTTTTTTGCTTTCATTTCTCACCATTATGTGCATTTCCTCCTCAGGTGTGTACGGCGTTATGAGAACCACTTTAATCGCTGCCATCCATGCTCTTCAGCCATCTCACCATGTGGCCGGTTCATTGCCTCTGGCTCTGAGGATATGTGTGTAAGTTGTAAATACTTTGAGGGTTTCCTTACACAGTGTGTGTTTTAATCTCCCATGTACTTCTTTAGTTATGGGTCAGACTTTTAGGTTTCCCATAACAATAATATGACAATATTTAAATCTATGATAGTCAATCATTTTTAGCCATGCTAGCTACATGGCTCTAGGGATGGCAGTATTACTCTGTTGGTCCACCACTTTGGTCCAGACTGAAATATCTCAACAACTATTTGATGGATTGCCATGAAATTTTATACAGACATTCATGGTTCCCAGAGGATGAATCCTACTGACTTTGTTGATCGAGAGGCATAGACAGCTAACCATTCTGACTTACTACAGTAAATTAGTTTATGCATGACTTGTATTTATGTTTATATAATAATTTATATATTTCATACGTTTATATCTTAATTCACCTTGTTAAGTTGTAAGACAGCATGAAAAAAGCAGCTTATCTTTATCAGTTTCATCTCCATTTTAGGTGAAGACTGTTTGTGCTTGACTCAGAGATTTTTACTTGGACTCAAGCCTTTTTCCATAGAAGTCAAATTCAACATTCATGTTGAAGCAGAACTGTTTAATTGCTTTTCCAGACTGTGCCTTATATTTGCTTTCAAGACGTTTTCGGAAGACTGCCTCCCTTTTCCTTATCCATCTCTCTTTTCTTCTGGTGTACGTGCTTGTTGAAAGCAGTGGAATAATATGTACATGCTGCTAGTTATTATTAATTATGGGCACTCAGCACAGCGCGGACATTTGAGAGCATCTCTGTCGAGATCGGACATTTCCAGCATTTCTTGGAAATCAGGAGCGTATATGGTAGTGAGCTACACCATATTTATTTGTAGCTGCCCTGAGACTTCTATACGCCAGACACATTTGTACTTGTCTTAATATTTCAAAAAGCAATCATGGAAAAAAAGAACCTGAATATTCTAAAAAGACTCCCTAGACTCATATTACACATTTTCCAGAAAAACATAGGGCCAAAAACAATCTAAGTGGAGTATCATTTCAGTGTGGTCAATATTAACCTGTTGTGTATACAGTTGAAATCTTTGGTATTTTCAGCCTTTCTGATGTCCCCTCTTGTCATATCAGAAAGTGCGTTTTCTTCAATTCACACGTTTTCACTGCCCAGGCTCTATTGGCCCTGCTCTCTGCCTTAGTTAATGTTGATAAAAAACTGATTCATCTGGGGTTCCATGTGATATTTAAGCATTCTTGAAAGAACTTTTTCTTCCAAGTATCTAATGCCCTTTTAGGCACTACACACGTCATATGCCTTAGACAGGAGACCCATGGACTGTTTGACAGAGCTCACTTGAAGTGTTTTTTAGGGAAAAACGTAATACAAAACAGCTGCAGGAATCTGATGAGTCGTCGTCTGGTAACAAACATCCCACATCTGTTTTTATCTGTGCTCATGGCACTGAAGCAAACGAATGGGTCTTAAAGCTCACTGATTGTATTGCTGTGCTGACAAGCTGATAACACACATTCATGATTACTATTCTAAGATTTCTAATTAAACATTAATTCTAAGATCTCCACACAAGCTGTATGGATATGTCTTGTGACATTTTGTGGAAGTATACAATCCACACCTACATAACACCCACAAGTAAAGGGATGATTGGTATGGTTTTTACTATCTCAAAGCAGAAATTAACAATATTATATCTGCAGGGGTTTATTAAAATCCATATCAATGACAACTTGATTTTGAAGTGCACAGTATTTGACTACCATGAGTGTATGATGAGCCTGTAAATCAGGAGTTTCAGTACCCCTACTGAAATGCTACCCCTTCAGAATCTTAGTTTTAGGAATGTATTCACATTTTTTCTACAAAAGATGTGAAACTTCTTTGTGGTTCAGTGTTTAGTATTGTCTTAACACAACCTGTACAAGTACTTTGCTGACAGAAAATGTGACCTAAAATGGTCCTGATTCATATGAGAAATATCTGATCACAGGAAACAAAACTGAGAATGTGAGTATCCAGCAGCAACTTTTAATACTGGACCATTTTTGATAAAGTACAATATTCAAAACGCAAGGTTCAATTCCCAGCCCTAGATATTTTTTTTAAATACATTGAACTTATCTACAGAGTCATTTGGGTTTAGTCCATAGTTGGGATAACTGGTTCTGGCACAGATATTGCATAATTTTATGTGTCTGATTACTGATGTCAACAAGAGCCAAGTATGTCTTTAGCTAATCTCTGAACATAATCACAAACTCCCGGTGATAATCAAAAAAGCTTTAATCAGTGTGATAAGAGGATAAATGTTGCTGTAAACTATGACGTGTAATCATCAGGTGTTCATACTGAACACGCTTATTTGCCACAAACAGCCAATGAACGTGACAGCACAGATGTCAGCTGTACACACGCCGACTATGTTTGTGGAGCGTCCCTGTGTATGTGTCTGGACTGATCTCAAAACTTAAACAGGAAGCATTTTTAACTTTAGCAGTGTGTAAAGTGAATCCACATCTGTTCTTGTCCGCATTTGTCTTTTTCCATTGACTTTGTATGCAGTTGTGCAAACTTTGATATTTGCTCCTTGTTCAGTTCAAACACCTGTTTACTTAAACTTGTGTGTTGTATGTATTGTGCACCCAAAATGAGCTTCAAGGTGGGTCAGCCTTAACAGAATTGACATAGGTTCTTCTCCTACATCTGTACATCACTGTATGGCTACACTTTATGTCTACTTATGTTCATTTAGTCCATCTCATTCATTGCAGGTCTACGTGTATGACATCCGGAGCAGCAGATACCTCCACAAACTTCAAAAACACTCAGAGACAGTGCTCAGTGTGGCTTTCAACCCTGCCACACCAGAGGTGAGAAACTGTCTTCCTCTGCCTTTTTTCTGTTTTGGTTTTGGTACTGTATTTTCTATTTCTGTTTACTCCTTTATCTTGCATTCAGTGGTCCATCTCATGGAACTGGACAATCTCATTATCATATCTAAAGAAACATATATTTTTTCTCAACATCTGAGTAGTTATTGACCAGATTAAATATATTGTACAGCTTAAGTGAGTGTCTTACCTTCAGTTTGGGAATCTACTCACATCAGGTATCAGACAGAGTCACTTTACAACCCCTGAGAGAGCAGAAGTCAAACAAGAATTTGTTTTTATTCTCCTGAAGTTGAACAATGTTAACTCTGCACAAACACCCCAGGTGACATGCGGAAATACTATTTTGAATTTGAGAGTTGGAAACAGTGTTGATGTGTCTACTCCACCCCTAATTATTATGTGATGGATGGCTATCCACTGAGAGTTTATTCTGACTCTCAAGTGGCACTTGGCCTGCTTGATTAACAAAATGACCTCAAAAATAAACAATGGACTGTCATTTCCCTGCACACCCCAGCCACTACAACACTACTATTCAGTGTTCAAATCGATATTGTTCTCTATCTCAAGTATTTCAGGTATGAAACAAGTATGAAAGATTAAATGAAAAAGAAAATGTTTAAAAGCAAAGATACAAGGTCACAGTGAAAGACAGTGTTGGTCAAAGGTCGTGCACATGTGTTCCTATCTTCAGTCCAAGAAATTTCTTTATCTTTCATGAATTCCTTCAGGAGTTGGAATGAAGAAATGCATTTTACTTGAACAAAACTTGATGTTGTAAGTGTTGAAATTGTGTATGATTATTAGGCAATTATTGATATGTATTATAAATATTTTTGTACTGCTATTCAAACAATGAATGAAGGATGCAGTACAAGAAATAGAGCACCATCTTCAAAGTCATACATACACCACTGTATCAAATATTACATAAAGTCAGCTGGTTACACAGGTCTCTAACTGCTCTGCACTCCAAGTGTTTGCAAAGCAGGAATGATATCCTCAGGCTGAGGTCACATAGCAGGGCTTATTTAGCCCATCCCAGTTCAGGGTGGGTGGACTTTTATCTCAGAGAACACCAGAATTTCTACCACTAACCATGAAAGAATTTAATAGAATGATTGAAGTGGAATATAAGCAAGAATGAATACAAATCTCGACTTTATATGATATCTTATGTGTTGGATTGGTGTACTTGTGTGTACTGTTTGTGTGTTTCAGTGTTTGAGTGCATACCTTTGTGTCTTTGTCTGTCTACATGAACAGTACAGTGTGCTAAAATTGATAACAAGACAAACATTCTCATGCAAAAACCTCAATACCCTAGCATTTCAAAGTGCATAAACCCCAAACAAAAATGCTGCTTGCACATATAAACACTTTTTTGTCTAAATGTTTGTCTCTTTGACCAATACCATTTTCATTTCAAATAAATATCCCCACATCGCTCTGTGGGTTTAACCAGTGGTGGCCAGTTTTTAGTCCAATCAGATAATGACTACCACTCTTCCGTGCCATAACCCTGTGGGATCTGACTCTGTTTGTAAATGATGCTGATCCATTTGTATGATTGGCTGCCTGAAGGGTTGTTCCAGCTTGTGATTGGTTTCGCAGTTTCACAGTCACAAAATGATATCTGCAGTGTTTGGTTCAGCAGCTGCTATCCACCTTTGCTGTTGACTACTGTTCATTATGTTTTCACTGGATACCTTGTAGTTTCATGTTATGCTATTCCACTGCATTCTGTCTAAGGGGATGTGATGCAGAATTAAGTATTGGTGATATTGTATGAATGTCAAATTTCAAAAATGTTTTGAATGCTTCAGTGGGCTCATGATGTCCAGTCATTCCCCATAATGAATTTAAAACTGCCACTAAACTGGTAAATATCTATAGAAACTCAGTGACTCCAGGGAGTCTCACTGAAGAAAACATGAAGTAAGGTTTGGCATTGAACAGAGACTCTTGTTTATCTTCAACTACCACTACAGGAAAATAAAAATTAAAGTTTACAGTTATACCAGCATCCTTCCAATTCCAACAAAATCTCCAGAGCATTTCTCATAGAAGAACAATTCCCTTTGGAAACATTTTATTGTCCAGTTAATGATTTCCTTTGGAACTGTTCTGCAAAAGAAACATTTTAAAATATAATATCGCAGCCTCTGGTGGATGTCTCATGAGGCTTCTTGTTGACTATCTTTTGGACTCGAGGCACATGTTTTAAATCGGCATGTCCATCTGTGTAACTCTATTCAGTTTAACTTTGCAGCACAAAGATACATTCAGATTTCCAAGTTTGAAAGTGGAAAGTTTGATCCATGACCATTTACTGGCTGAATTACAGTGATCTGCAAAGTTTGAAGACACACTTCATCAGTCAGAGCATGCTCGCTCTCCATCAGAATCTCTGTACATTCTGTTTTGTTTGAAAGGACATGCCACCAAAGCAGAAAATTAAAAGAATCAATGGATGACGTTACTACAGACTTGTATTGTTTTTCACCAGGTGTCGTGGGTTGAATAGGTAAAAAATTGCTTTAATCTTATCGAAATGAAAATTTACATGGTAAATTAGGACACAACTGTGACCACTTACTATTGTAGTATCACAGTAATACCTTGACAAATTATTTTTCTTACTTTCTTTAAAAATCTTCACATTCATTTGTGCAAATAATCAAAACGTTTCCTCTTCAGTGTAATTTTAGCAATATGATTATTTTCATGAGGTCAGCTCTTATTGGAATCACTTTCAATCAGTATCTTCAGATTTGTGTCACTGACATCTCATATTACAGGAACCTGCCAAGATTTAACCACATTAAAGTTGTAAAATTCACAAATGTATGAAAGAGTTAGAGGGCTCAAGAGGGTCTGCAGCTAAATAAAGTAGCATGATAAGTCTTCCCACCTTCAAAATATGGATATCCACATGGGCACATCTTGATTCAAACCAGGCTGGTCCTGTCTGGTCCCATTCCCACTATGACCAAGAGCTCTAAATGTTTTAGCCATCTTTTAAGTCTGCACCTGTGGATGCAAAATGTTTCTACTGCCACTGGACTTTGTTTTATTAGTCACTGATTCATTCTGGGCTGAGTGGGGCCTGTTCAAATATGATAGACGGCATCCTAACAGGAAAGGAACAGGGAAATTGATTTGCAATTTTAATAACTTCATTGCTTTTAGTCTTAACTGATGGTCTCCCCAGCAAGACCCTGCTCAGCATCCTGGCTGTGTATTTCATAGCCCTGTCCCCGGCAGTGTGGGTCCTGCTGGTGCTGGTTTTGTTTCCCTCACTAATTCATTCATTGCTGTTAGGATCACGAAAAGGCAGTGTGCAAAACGAAAATCCACTCACAGTCCACACAGAAACAATCTCATCATAGTTAAAACCACTTCCTCAATCCCTGCTGTTCCTGCTCTGTCATCCCCACCACCTACAAATACCCCAGTGTCTGCATCTGCTTCACACCCTTTTCTTAGTCCTTTAGGCTTTAAGAGCAGAAAAGGTTTCACTCACTTAAATATGCAGAGCATTATTCAACATGAAAAACTGGGCCAGCTGAAAATCCTGGTAACTCAAACAAATCCTGATGTTATAGTTTTATTTGAAACATGGATAAAATCCTCCATGAGTGACTCTGAGGTTGCCTTGGATAATTATAACCTTTTTAGAATGGATAGAAACTCAAGGGAAGGTGATGTAGCCATTTACACAAGAGCTTCCTTTACCTGCACTGTTATTAATGCAGTCACAGTTGATAAATGTTTTGAGGTTTTGGCTCTGAAAGTAAATATTGCACATAATTCAATTACTGTTGTTGCAGTGTACAGGCCTCCTTCTGCTTCCTCCTCAGCTATTGATGAGCTAGCTGGTCTTTTACCTCCATATATAGATTCAGAGATGATCATTTTAAGTTATTTTAATTTAAACAGGCTGAGCTTTGCCTCTGATTATCTAAAAGATATCTAAAACTTAAATCTTTCACAGCTAATTACTGATCCTACCAGGCCGAACTTAAATGACCTCTCTAAGTTGGCTTTAATTTACTTATTTTAACAAATAGAAATGACAAAATTACTCAGTCGGGAATATTTGAGCTTGGTTTTGGTGATCACTGTCCAACAACTTGTATTAGAAATACAAAGATTAAAAAAAACGGTGATGGTGATTAGTAGGAATTTTAAATATTTTGTTGAACAAGCCATCCTGTCTGATCTTTATGAAAGTGACATTTATCATAATGTTAAAATCCCCGATGTTGACTTAGCTCTTGACCACTTTTGTAAGTCTTTTAACTGTGTAGTTGATAAGTATGCACCCTCAAAAAAAAAGGTGCAGAATAGGTCAAGTCCCTTTTTTCAGCTGAAATCTCATCCTTGCTGAAAGAGAGAAATAAAGCCTGCGCTCTTGCCAGGCATATTGGCGAGCCTGGTCACTGGCTTACTTTCAGGCACCTTAGAAATAAATGCACAGCTGCACTAAAGAAGGCTAAAGCTGATTATTATTTGCTTTTAATTCCAAATTCATATCCAAATCCATCAAAATTTTGGAAGACAGTGAATTCTCTTAACCATAAGTCTTCTCTCATTTCCTCCTCTCACTTCAGCTGATGGATCCTAAATATCAGAGCATAAAGAGATTTGTTTTGCTTTTGATTTGCGTTTGATTTTTTAGCTGCTGGCAACCTCTTTAAAGAAACTTTTACAGGACCCCTCTGCCTTACCTTGCGAGGCACCTGGATTCGCAAGATCATGACATCACAAGATCACGCAAGAATCCATCTTGTCAGGCTTCAGTTATGTGCTTGTGTCCGAACCACTGGTGGTTCAGGCCAATCAATGTCGCAAATCTAGCTGCCTCACAAGGTAAGACGGTGATAGACAGTGAGACAGGTGGTTCAAGTATTTTTTGAAATACCTCCGCCCACTACTTATCCTGACTCTCAGGCAATGCCAAGTCCTCGTTTTACACTACAGCTCTTCTCTTCCAGTGATGTGGCCAGTGCCTTACTAGCATTAGATTTGAAATATTCAGTTGGTGAGGATAAACTTGATCCTTACTTCTTAAAGCTTGTCACCCCAATTGTAGCATGCTACATAACATATGCTTTTAACCTTCTTGTCTTATCTGGTACAGTTCCCACAGTTTGGAAGGCTGCTTATGTGACTCCTTTACATAAAGGCGGTGGAACAGCTATGCTTAACAATTATGGGTCTAGCTCTAAATTGCCATACTTCGCAAAATACCAGAACCTCTAGTAAATGACCAACTTAAATCATTCTATTTTAAGTACACACCAAGCACAGCACTGTTACTGCTGCCACTCTTGTTTTAAAAGACATCATTTCAACTGTGGATAGTACGAAACACTGTGCAGCTCTTTTTATTTACCTTTCAAAAGCATTTGATACAGTTGATCATGCTTTGCTCTTAAAAAAACTTTATAATATTGGTTCTGATAAAGTTGCGTATAATTGGTTCCAGAGTTATCTCATGGAAAGACAGCAGTGTGTAGCAATAGGAACTGTTAAATCTGAATTTGTTCAAATTGCAAAAGGTGTCCCACAAGGCTCAGTCCTTGGTCCTGTTCTGTTTACTCTTTATATATGATATTGTTTCTGCTGTAACGGGATGTAATATTCATCTTTACGTTGATGGTACTATTTTTTATTGCACCGCGGATACTGTACAGTCTGAATATCTTCAGCACTGTTTTGCTGATTTAGAAGTTGCACTCAATATCCATAAGTTAGTCTTAAACGCAGACAAAACCAATTTTATGTTTTTCTCTGGAGCCCAAAATATTAATTTGGATAACCTCATCATCACCCCAAAAGTGGTACCAATATTGAAAGAGTCGTGGTATACAAATACCTTGGCATTTGAATTGATGAGAAAATATCCTTCAAAAATCATGTATCAAATTTGGTGAGTAAACCAAGGCAAATGATTGGCTTTTTCAATAAGAATAAATCCTGCTTCCTGTTGCATTGTAGAAAAACTGTTGTCGGGGCAACTTTTTCATCAGTTTTAGGCTATGGTGACATCTTATACAGGCATGCTTCAGCTGCGACTTTAAAGCCCCTTGATGTTGTCTACCATTCTGCACTCAGGTTCATTACTGGTGATGCTTACAACATTCATTATTGCATCCTGTACTAAAAGGCTGGGTGGTCCTCTCTCTCTGAGAGGATTAGCATATGTATTTGTTTATTTACAAGGCCCTTATTGGAAAGCTGCCTTCTTATATTACTTCCACGCTAGTTTGGTCCACTGGACCACATTACTCTAGGACTAATGACTGGCTCAAGCTCCATGTCCCTCGTGTTCATACAGAGCTTGGAAGAACTGCTCTTGGCTTCTTTGCAACATCCACCTGGAACACATTACAAAGCACTTTAAAAATTAATTCAATGGTAACTCTTGGTCATTTTAAATCCACAATCCCAAACCTTTTAACTTCTGTTTGTACCTGTTTTAATTGATTTTGTTGTTACTTTATCTACTAATTGTATCTATATGTTTGTTTTAATTGATTGTTCTTCTTTCTTGCTCAGTGTCATTGTAAATGAGGGTTTCGCCCTCAATGATTTTCGAGTTTAAATAAAGACGAATAAATATGTTCCCAGCTTAAGAATTATGTTGATGCTGACAAGGATTACACGGACTAGACAAGAGCTGTGGCATCAGTGTTTAGTTAGGTACAGTACCCGGGCTAGTGGGTGATGCCAATTGTTTTTGCCTTTTTATTAGGGATTTAGTGGGCTTCATGCTTTTCAATATACTTATTATATATTTAGGCTGTATGTTTATTCAGGCAATTGTCTGTCTGATTTAAAATTCTATTCTAAGCACAGATATTTTATTGAATTACAGCTTCTTATTGCACAAAAAATCTGCATTGGCAAACCATCCTATCCAGTGTTTGTCAAGCAATTTTTTGAATGCAATTAGCACACAGCTGCTTGGGCCAGTCATGAGAACTCACCGCTGCACAACTACTTTTTTGTCTGCTCACCCAGAGGGATAGACCTGTTTTTCATCAGTAACTAAAATCAACATTCACTGGCCTATTTATTCTAGGAGCTCTTAACAGGAGGAAGACCTTAACAATTATTATCAAATTGAAATAAAACTGAAAGTGAAATTTATTGACTCATTTGGCAAGATTTTTACATACATATAATGACTCTGTTTCAGACTGGCTATAAATCAAACATGAGGGCTGTATTAATAAAGAGATGCCCAGTAAATGTGATATCATTTTTGGACACATTCTCCTGGTCTCCTCAAATGAATGTCAATTATTGGATAAAGTTGACTGCAAGATTAAGTGAATAATTCACCCAAAAATAATGACATTACATTTATCCTCATGTATCGTATGTCAAAACATTTGAAAAGCCAATTTAACTGGCTGATATGTAGGTGTGCAAGCTAACTTACATGGTGTTATGTTGACACACACTCTCTTGACTGAAATGAAGGCAAAAAGATAATTACAAAATTTAGTAATGCTTTAAGACAAAGTCTCCCCTTCTGACATATCACATCTCAATGAAATCATGTAAAAACTCTTACCACAGACAGAGATGTTATGTCTATGATTAACAAGTAGGTATTTGCATTATATTTACATAGTTGCTTCATTTGTTACATCAGGTACGTTCATTTACTGGATGTAATTGGGAAGGATTAATTACACTACGCCAGTAATTCCAGTAAAATATGATAAATAATCTATTTATGTTAATGACAAATAAGCAACCTGAGGAAGCAATTCATTCAATCAAAATTCATTTGATACTTTGAAAAGTTTACATACATATAAAATCAGTTGATCTGCATGGCAGGATACATCCCAGATATCAAAATTGCTGTGGCCCGGATCCAGTCCACACTCAACACTTTTGACACTTTCATCCGGCCCACATACCACGTGGAATGATGATACTTGGGCAGTCCGCTGCTGTTTCCAAGATCTGGGCCACAAGCAAGCCATATGTCAACCAAGAACAAACCAGATAAACCGGAACTGGCCCAAATACAGAATACACATACCTGATAGCAGTGCATCTTTACCAAAAAAGGCCCACATTTGATTTTGGATATTTGGGCCATATTTGCTATTTTATTTGGGGGGCCATTTCAGTTTCACAACCATTCTGTCTGGGCCAGAGGAAGGCCAACAGTGCGGCTTCATTACCTGAAATGGCCTGCTTCCGTATGCTACCTGGGATGGTATAGGTTTGCAATGCTTCTAAAATGAGAGGTAGTCTATAGATGCCATGTCTCATGGTTTAATAAAATGATTAGATAAATGTGATACAGTTGTAAACAACTATTAAAAAGTGGCTGACACAGCCTATATTGCTGCAGATTTACTGTACTTTTAACTTTGTCAGGTTCCTGTTGTACATCCCTCATACGATAGCTTGAGATACTTGACGGCCTCCTAATGTAACATTTCAGCCTCGTGGAGTGGTTAGGCATGGGAAACCACAGTTCAGTCTGTGTCAGAGAGAATCTTTGTGTCTGGGAAAACGTCAGGATTTCTAATTATTTCAAGATGCTGCAGAGTTGAGTTTAATAGAATCCAGAATCTTACACCTTCGACTCTCTTTATATCTCTTTATAATATGGCTGTGAGTATAGAGATTTCTCCATCATTTCAGTGTTACACACTTTTATAGGTCACTTCAGTCTTACAAACAAACATAAAGAGTTAGTGAAAGTGTTTCTTCACTGTTCCTGAGACACTTGATCTTGTGCCGATATGTTGAGATGTGTCTGGCTCAGCGTTGTGAAGCTGCTTCTTGTTAACCATGATTCAGTTGATCTAATATTTGACTGTAATGGATGCATACACATCCCACTTTATTTGTCTTTTGTTTATAGCCAAAAAAAAAGGAAAAGAAAAGAAAATATTAGAAGTTCAAAAAGTCCTGGGAAATTGCTGATCATTCTTGAAATGAACTAAGACAAAGGCCGTGTGATATTATAATGATAGCATTGCTGTATTTCCTGAGCCTGTGGGTTTGTCTTTACCAATACATGAAAAAAACAACCAAAATGTGTCCCCAACCTGTGCTCACCTCACTTTTTAGGCCACATCTCAGGGCCAGATGTTTTACTGCCGTGAGAACCGTCCGATGCAAGGCACAGACAGATAATGCAATGCATATTTTCCACTCATTTTTCACTCAGGTTTTCCACCCGATTACTTAAAAGACCATCAAGGCGGCAGATCTACCTCCACGGTTCACTCCCTAAGGTTTATTCCTGTACTTAACTCTGTAATGAGAGATCCCAACTTTTACTGTCACTTCACTTTGTTGTCTTGTAAAATCTTGGGGGAATTCATGTGGCATACCTCTGTAAAGTTTTGCAAGCTCCCCTGTGTTGGACCTAAATCTGCAACCATAAAAGTAGACTTGCAAATTTTCTACAGAAAATAATATGCTCTTTGTATTTATTTATTTTTGTAGATTAGATTTATGAGAGGGAAGCTAGACTGTGTCCAATTTGAGTTGTGCCTGAAACCAAGTCAGTCGTGATACTGTATCTGCAGTTATTTCCTCCAGTGATTTTTGGAATTTAAAAGCTTTAGGGTTATAAGTAAAGACAGAGGCGAATCAACATTCAGTTCAGAGATACAGGTTACTAGGTCAGACTAGAGAAATAGACTTCATGGGGCTGTGCTCTATTTGGTTTACTCAGATTTGTCTCATCCTAAGCTCTTGCTAGCTCCTATTACATTGTTCCACATCAGCAGTGGATATGTCTTTGTAGTATTTCCCAAAAATCAGCTTATTTTGAAGTGGATTCATTAAAAGGACAGTGGAGTGTCCACTCATTTTCCTTTATTTTTTCAGTGGATTATGTGCTTGCTGTGAACGCTGACAAAACAATGTATGTAATTTATGCTGATGTATTTTTTTTTTTATAAATTATAAGAAAAGTTAGTGAACCCCCTGTTTTTAGTTACTTTCGTTGCTAAATAATTGTGTTTCTTCATACAGATACTTGGGAGTTTTAATTGGTGACTTTCACTTAAGCCTCAAAGTGAGCAACTTGTGAACAAAAATTAAGCTGAAATTGAGGTTTTATCTCAGAAGCTGCTGAAGCTTGATTGAAAAAGGCTTGTTTGTTCTACTTTTTTGTCTGTGATTGAAAACAAATGAATTTCAGTGAAAAAAACAACAGAAAACAAACCACAATGTACATATTGTCAGGATAAAGCAGAACTTAGAACAGGATAAAAAGAAAAGAAACAGTAACAACAATTGGTGGACTGTTTACTCATCTGTCTGGACATGTACTTGTATTTTTCCAGTAATATCCAGTAGAAAATACAAAAGATGAAAGAGAGGACATAACACAGTGTATGCTTATGTAGTTTCAGCCTTCATCAGACATGACTCATGCCATATGAATTGGAAAATTTGTTGAAGTTGTAACTTTTATCAGGACTAAATAGAGATAAACATGATGGTGCAATGGAGGCATTTACAAGCCAGAGCCTTCAAATGAAAAAAATGGGGGTTTGCTTTAAATAATCCTCAACCAGGTGTGCTTGTTTTACAGCAAGTTAACATTTTAAACATACTGGCAAGGATTTTCAATGTTAGCTGGATCAACTAGAGTCAAGTGTTATTGTTGGCCATATTTCATTATCTTTATTGTGTGTTGTTGGCTATAAAATATATGCAAATTTAAAAAAGAAACATGTTGATGAAGATTTAACAGAGTGCATTAAAGTATACTCAGACCGCTTATGTGTGAATATCAATGGCATTATATGTAAAACTCAAAGTAAGATACTCAAACTATACTTGAAAATCAGCAGATGAGAGAAAGCTGTTTATGTAACTCCAAATGGAAAGTTTGCGTGTGTGAGAAAACGGACAAACTCAAGTCATAGTCAGCTAAATTTTCTGTTGTTAAACCAATATGCTCATTTCTGTTTATCTTTGAGCTAGAAAGTCAACCTCTCTCTGTTCCAGAGACGCTGCTGCACTTTGATATGTCTTGTCAATTTTTAAATGCACACATATGTGTGTTTTTTGGAAGAGGATATGAAAGAAAACAAAATCCAAATTAGAGCTCTGTTTCAAGAATCAAATCAGAATGAAATAAGAACTATTAAACACTAGTGTCAGTTTCAGATTTTTGATTAAGAAAGAAGTTTCTGAACTCTTTTCCTCAAATACTTGGGACCTCATTTGCACTTCATGTGTTGGAGTTAGAGCAGGATTGTGACCGCTTACTGACACCAGCAGCTGTCTCTAGAAGTTAACATGCGCTATCGTCCCAACTAGGAAGATGAACAATGAGTGAATCATCCCATTGGCTTTCAGGCTCAGTGCTACTCGTCTCCATATGTCAGCATGTATCTTTGCTCTTTGCAGGCAGGAAAAAAACGCAGCTGGCGTCCCACTAGACATTTTTACTGTATCATTTCATTTGTGGCCATTTGGCAAATCGAAAAGCTATTTGCACTCCTTAGTCCTTTTTAAATACTTTATCTCTCTTCTTTTCCTCCTCTACTGACCCCAGAGAGCAAAAATGCTCTTTTCTTGGTGGCCAGACAGCAAATACAGAGGTGGACTCTGCTGTCTGCTCCAGAATGTCACATCAGAGTGAGACACAGACTGAGCTGAGACAGCCTCTCTGAAATCAACTGGCCTGTGTTCAACACAGCTGGAACAGCAATGAACAGGAAGTGAGGAAATAAAGAGTTTGGGTCCAGTTGCAAAGTCACAAGGGTCATTTTTAAGTATCAAAACGTTTCACATGTGTTAGAAAGCATCTACTCTGTTAGCCGTGTGGTGTTAGTTGCTAGCGTTGTCTTTTCTTTACTGGAATGCACAAAACCACATTTCACAATCTTCATCAGCGAAGGGTGGTGGCGCTTATATCATTTTAAACTTTTTTTACTATGGGATACGGGATGAGGAACATGGATGGAGTCATGTTCACTTCACTGTTTTCAGTCTTTCATTTTTAACATGATGCATCTCACCACTGCACTCCAGCATTTTCAAAGTGGTTTCTTGGTTTTAGTATTTCACTACTTCAATATGCATAGATTAGATTTGTGTTGAAACACAGTATAGATACAGTATACAGATACACAGTATACAGACTACAAACTTTTTTTTTATTTACTTAAGGGAAATTTAAGGTGAAAACTAAACTATATTTGATTTTCATTATATAATAACTTTGTTCTGGCATGAAACTTTGTTTTGAAACGGCTGACATGAAGATCTGAAATTGACTGATCAATCAAGACTCGCTCTCCAACACTGTCATGTTGAAATAATAATGTGTTCTGTTATTGTGTCAGCCTTAATAAACACTTGCTAATCTTTTTATTCTTGGGTGTTCCCTGCATTTATGTTGAAGAAATGTTTCTCACATAGCTCCTGGAGCAAACACATGGATGCTGTCAGTATGATTATCTCAGTGCTTCTCTGTGTTCTTTTACATTCACTCAGATGGGCCTGTCCAGGGCCTTATTAATGGCATCTACCTATGCAGACTGTCAGAGACTGGCTGGATGGCAGATGGAGGAACAGGCAGGGAGTCTGAGCTGGAAAGAATTTACTATTACTTTCCCTATTTGGATTGTTTAAATTGCGATTGATGACAATAAATCTAGAACTTTGTATATTAATAATACAAACACATAAATATTAATATATGTATATATATGTATCATTCACCACTGGCAATACGATTTTTTTTTTACTGATACTTCATGTACTCTGTGACCCCGTCCCACAGATGACCACAGTGACCGTCTGCTCCTTTTCCCATCTCTCATGTGTGTCTTCCTTCCCCTCTCAGTATGTACAGTACAGAACATCCTGGTATGTTGGCATTTGTGAAGTCTGTGCTCTACAAGTGATGAATGATATATCCTTTGGGAGGGAAAACACATCGCTCCTCATAACTTCAAAGCCTCCGCTTTTGTCCATACCACTTTCTGCAGCAAAAATTTTCTATCATCCAGAATGCCAATATTTGACAATAAGTGTTGACCACTGCCCACATTGCATTCTTAATCATCATTTTTATTTCTGCTTTGAACTATTGATTTGTGGTGCTTTTTCCATGGTATTGAGTCAGCATGCCTGACGATAACTTAGATTGTGTGATGTGTGTGACACACCATGTAAATTCTTAATCTGATTTACGATTCTACAGTTCCCCATAAGTTCTTGAATGAGACTTTTAATATAATAAAAATGAAAGCAAGGAAACAAAAATATTATAAAAGGAGATGCAGCCCACCTTTTCTACATTGTTTCTTATGCATGGCCCGTGTCTTGAGCATATGGAAGGTCATATGTCTAAAAAAAATTCCCCCAAAAGTGAAAATAAATGGATTGTGAATGACATAACATTGAAAACCTATATATCAGCAGTTACTGCATTGCATAATGACATCTGACATCACAAATAAATCTTGAAGATAGGGATCAAACCTGTGTTCCTTAGAAGTGGGATATTCAGAAAAGCCAAATAACTCAGTTGTGATGGCCCAGCATGACCCCCCGCTCTACAGTGAATCAGCTCACCAGAAACTCTGACTTTTGACCCTAAAGGTCACCCAAAACCTTCAGTCTTCATCAGCTTAGCTCGCTTTAGCCTCAGTGAACAAAGGGTTGAAGGTTGCAGAGATGGAATGTGTTGGATTACAGATGTTTGCTGTAAGTGTATGATGTAGAAAATGATCTTAAGGTGGTTGGCAACTTTTTAGAAAATCTGTGATGTAGTTTCAGTTCTCCTCTTTGTGTTTACACAGAGGACTGACTGAGTGAAATTCTTAGACGTTTAGTCTGATAGTTTTGGATGGCAGTTAATGAAGAGAGCTGTAGTTGCTAATGCAGCTGCTCTCTGACCCTCTTATGTTTTAAGTAGTTATTTTAGCAGCCCAGAGGCAGAAGCCAGAGAGCAATGCTATTGTTGAGTAAGATCCCTGAGTCGATGAAAGAGGACTCCTTGTAGATAGAAGAGCAAGAGAAATAAGCTGTAACTGTTGCGTGGATGAGTTGAAAACATTTTTATATGCTAAAAAGTACATTGTGGTTTTGTGGGTATTTTTGTTTGTGCTTACTTGTCTTCAGGACCCACACGCATCTCTCTGTGTCTATAGGAGCGGTGCTGCGAGGATTACTCGTCAAAGAACAATTAAACCCACCTCAGTTTAGTCTTTGTATGTTTGAGTCATCCTCTGACCTCCATTATTGCCTCCCTTTCCCAGCACAGGCATCTGCTTGCTGGTAAAAAGATGATTTCTTCTGCATAAAACAACTTTAGTACATGGGAAAAAATGTTGGACTATTATTGTACCAAATGTGGTTTTTATAACTGCTTTGGCAAATACTTGTTTTCCAAGATCCCCACTGTTAGTAGGCTATGTTTTTAAAAGACGCTCTATTCTTTACAAGCACCTAAAAATCTCTGAAATCACCATAAATGACATAGATGCTCCACAGCAGATCTGCACGTTCACCCAAGCGTTCCCATTTAATTTGAATTGTGTGTTTTGGTGGGTTGTTTTCATTTATTTTTCATCATGCAGGCTTTATGAAACCTTATGAGTCTGTAAGTGGGATTAAGGGCAGAACAAATAACCTTGGCTTCAAGTAATATGAAATAGATACACCCTGGTCTTACACGACACGTAGGCTTGAAAGTCAAGTGAAAACGAAGCACGGCCGTTTGATCATATGATACAGTATACTGTATTCTCAGCAGCTGCTGCAGATATGAATATGCATCACGAGACACATTCTGAACCCCAAATGGAGGGTTTCCTATTGCTACAGCTGCTGATTGGCTGTCAGAGTGTTGAGGTAATGCTCGCTCACCCTCATCTGCTCTACTGGCTGATACAAAGAGATGAGATAATGCTCCTTTCTTGCTAGGAAATATAGAAAAGATGTGATTGTGTGCACGTGTGCTTGTCTATGTGCTGTATCCACATGTTAATTAGAGTGTGGTGTGTGTTTGTGCGTGTGTGTGAGTGTGCATGCTGAAACGGGTGGGAGTTAATGCTAGTTTATTGATATGTGGGTGCCTTATTAATGAATAAACAGTTGACTCACCATGATTAGCACTGGCAAGAACCTCAAGTCCCATTTCTGATTAAACAAAGTTATATAACAGTTCAGGCCAGGCAGCTTCATGTTCTTGTGATAAATGGCAGGTATGGAAAATCAAGAATCTCTATGGGAAACACAGTTTGACCTTGGCGATGCAAGTCATCTTTAAGGAAGCAGGTGTGCTGCTGTCCCAGTTCCTGGGAATTATCATCCACAGAGTAAAAGCTGAACGTGATGTCATTTTATTTTCTCTTGTAGCTGCTGACTGGGACTCTGGATGGGGAGCTGAGACTGTTTCAGTCCAGCAGCGGGGCCCAACTGTCTCATGACACCAGTGCTGCTGTGCATAGTGTCCCCAACATAACTGCGTAATTACAGCAGGCTGCTGCAAAGTCCATGCAGGTTTCATTAAAACAGCTCCAAACCCCAGGCTGGGATTTCACTGGTGAAGGAAAGTTCTGTTTTTTTATTGTCAATTAATCAAAAATAGTTTCAAGCTCAACTATGTTTTGTTTTTCTTGTTATATGTGCTCTTGTGTGTTCTTCTATTTCTTGGTTTCAAATTGTCTAAAGGGGCCACCTATTTCACTTCACTGGTCTTTGTTAAATGTTCCACATGCACATCATTTGACCACTAAGGGATATCAATGGTTTGATGTAATGTTTTAGGTTTTCCCCAGATTCATTTAACTGCATCATCTTGATGCAATATTTACCCAATTAGAGATAATTACAGCTAAATTTGCCAAAAACAATTTTCATTATTGCTGTCCGTTCATCCACATTCTGGATGGTCAAGCATCACAGTTTGTTTGTTCAGTATGTGGAACAGATGTAGATCTATAATACTGTGACCACTGCTTAGCAGCAGAGCAGCTACACAGGCCTATGACATCAACTGGGTGCAACCTTGATGGCTGCCAGATACACAGATGCTACTACTGTACACTGACACACCCGTCCACACTGTTTGAGCTGCACATTTACTGTACTTTTCTTTCGCTCAGTCACAACGAAATGTTGCTGACAAAGTCACACTGACTTGTAGTAAAAACATAATAATCAAAGCGAAATGTTACATTTTCAAGTGCTGTATTGTTGGTAATGTGTCTGTCAAGTATAAATAAAATGGTGTGTCCTGGCCTGATTGTATTTTTCTACTTAGTGTGTATGCAGCCCTGTTACTACATGTCTGTTTATATTGGAAACATTTAATACAGTACATTATACAATTAAATATAGTCACTTGTATTGTTTGAGATCATGTCAACAATCAAAAAGAGTCATGAAAGAACATTAAAAAAGCAAAACTACTGGACACTACATCATGTATGCTCTTAGATTCCATATTAAGCTTTTTCCCGTCAGAGTTTTGTAAATATAATCATACATCGGATAAGAGATTATTATTCATTGGGGATGTTCCCCTGGCAATCACTTTATTTTCTTTGACATTTAAACATCTGGGTACAATTGTCTTTTTTTTTTCTTGACCAGAAAACCTTTACCATCTCTTACTATGCTACCGTTATCACTGTCAACATGTTATAACCCACAGCTGAGTCTTGAGAGAGGCTGACGGAAAACTCTGTCTATCTGCAATGGAATGAAACATCAAGCGTTACTCATCCGCAGTCCATTAGGAAAAGATATTGTATTTGACACATTATCTAACGCTGGCGCTGGTGATAGAATGATAAATCCACTGATAGGCCGTCTTAACTCCCTCAGACAGAGGACTGTTTTCTTTAATTGATACCGAGGCAGACTGCCTGTTAAGATTGTTCTCTGTGCAGCAACAGCCTCAGCTAGGTCAGACGAAATATAACTCTGAAGTTGTGCAATATCACTTCCCAGTTGTTATATATTAAAGCAAGCAGGGCTGAAGCTGCACAGGATTTATGGAGTGGTACCTATTTTAGTCATACGCCACATTATGGATGTACGTGTGTGTGCGTTGGTTTTTTTTGGGTTTTTTTTAATGCCACAAAGATAGGTATGAACTGGCAAGGCTGACTCTGCCCTGTCATGGTGAGCTTTAGTGTTCCTGCAAGCAGCAGAGACTTTCTACTGGAACAAAACATAATAAATTGTCTTTGGAGTAAATTTATGTAGCCATGTTCTTTCTCCATTTTAATGTGCTGGAATGTATGTGAGTCTGCGTGCTTTTGTGTGTGTATGTGTGTGTGTGTGTGTGTATATTTAGGCCTCAATATCTTCTTCCCTTGAATGAATTAACCCGCTACACCAAGATTCAGTCAGCGCACACTCTCAAACCGAAGTGATATATTAGTGCACACGCACATTCCTTGTCTTTGTGAGGTCGTTTTGGGTGCACTCCCTGCATTGATCTCACCACTAAAGAATGATGTGTTTATCCTTGCAAATAAAAGGATTTAAAGGATAGCCACACCCGTACATCATAATGCACTCTGGTCCAAAATTTGATCTCTTGCAATACTTTGTCATTCAATTTGACAGAAAGAAGAACTTAGTCTGCCTCCAGTTTTGCAGAGTACTAGAACAACAGATACCGAACAGGGCACAGTCACATCAGGAGAAGATACAGAAGAACAGAACTAACTAGTGCAGAAATAGCAATCTAGATATAAATCTTTCCTCTCAGCATCATCTACAACTCAAATATTGTATTTGTATGCCTGTGACATTGCCTATGAAGTGCTTTGGTTGTTCACTGGCTGTCTGGTCTGTGGCCTGGCCTGAGCTCTAAATGCAGGCCTTTACTTTCCCTCATGAGTAGTTAAATAAAGTTGACCAAGATATATACATCATGAGGCACGTGCACTGTAATGATCCCCCAAAGACCTCTGAGGATCTCTGCTCTTTAGTTTTCACGAACTCAGTGGAAGGTCAGTCAAGGGAGGGGAATATTTGCACACATGTCAGAAACTGCCGTCATATAGCTGGGACTCATGCAAGTCTCACGCAAATCTTCTCTGAATATCATATGATGTCCTATGAATAAAAGGAACATGTGGCCAGACTGATAATCTTTGAGATTAGTAGCTAGGTTTTTATTGCTGACTGCTAGAACACATAAGTGATTCAGTTGATGAGAGCTTTAAAATCCTGCTGTAAACACCTGGACTGTGTTGAACCAGCTGTTTGTAAATCCATCACTAATTTTGTGTGTTAAGTCTTTCTGAAGTTCTTAGTAACTACTAGCTCACCTCAAACTAGTGAGTCACTAAATCAGGATGCACCATTAAAGGACCAGTGTGTAAGATTTAGGGGATCTATTGGCAGAAATGGAATATAATATTCATATTCATGTTTTAATTATTGTATAATCCACTGAAAATAAGAATCATTGTGTTTGTGTTACCTTAGAATGAGCCCTTTATATCTACACGGCCATGTTGCACCGCCATGTTTCTACAGTAGCCCAGAATGGACAAACCAAACACTGGCTCTAGAGAGGGCCTTACGCATTTTTTGTGGGTTTCGCAGCCACCATAGGTTCTCCTACATGCTTGGAGGGGGGTTATTTAGTTGGTTGCACCACTAGATGCCACTAAATCCTACACACTGGTCCTCGCTTAAGAAATGTCTTGTCTAGTAAGCACAAGTTTAAAGTAAAGTGACTGCAGTATCACAAACTGTAACATAACTTCCAAATATAACAGTTTTAGGGGCAAAAAGATAAAATAAACTTAACTGCTAGTCCTTTGTGAATATGTGATTTTGGTTTATTTCTAGGAGAGGGCAATATCCAATTATGGTCAGCTAATGGTCATTATTTGGTCATTTAGTTATTGGCATAAAGTTTTGGAATTTAAGGTTTAGTGTGTTTTTTCTCTGAAATTTAAAGTGTCAGGTCAGCTATGTCAACCATATTTCATATTATCTCTTTTACTCTTCAGTCTATACAGGTCAGTCTAAACACTCCCACCTGGCAGGTAGTAGATGTAAATATTTAATAATGACTCATCTCTAAGTATGAACTTGTTTGTGTGGGGCAATCCATTTTAATTTAGTGATTTGTAAACCACCACTAAGTAAATTCTTACATTATAACTAGGATCATTTTTAACTTATGAACAGCTGATGCTATCAGCTCCTGGAATAATGTCGGGATCAGACTATATATAATATTAGTCCTGACACAACAGATATGAGGCTTAGGGAGCAAAAATGAGTGTTGGCCATGACAATTGCTCATTTTGTTACATGTTCTGTGATGCTGCATTTGGAACACCTCACAACATCCTGACAAAAAGACTACCACATCATATTGTTTTTCAACTTGTAGTCTGCAGTGTCTCACCATCAAGTCACAGCAAGAATTTATGACTCTGTGGTTGTTAGCTAGTGTGAGAAAATTATCATATCAGAAAGAGTGTGTACTGTAGTTTGACACCGACACAATTTTTCTGGTGAAAAAATTCTCTGTTGCACAGGAAGTGATACATTTCATGACTCCAGCAACAGCAGTTTGTTTGGAAAAAAATCATGAGCAGCAATCACTAATGCGAAATCACCAATCACTTGAAAAATACTTGACTTTATGCATCTAAAAGAAACATTTCATGCAAAGTACTTAGCACCAATGATGTCACCAAAATTCAAAGTCTTCGCATGGAAATAGTTGCTCTTAATTTAATGTATCACTGTACAGAAGTGTCCATTAGTAACAGGGAAATAAAAGCACCACTGACTGTGAAAACACTTTCTCCCCACATGTTTTCCCCTTATTTGTTCATGTTACTCTTCACATACACTTCTTTGTGAATGGAGTGTGTTTAAACACGCACTTTGTGAAAGTGCGTGTTTAAAAAACGGCGCATGTGTTAGCCAGCCTGTGTTTCTCCTTATCTGGTCCATGAATTACACAGAATCATATTTTTTGGCTTGATAGACACAGCACATGTCCCAGCATAGGCCTGAAGTAACTGTAAAGGATGAACATGGATGTTAACTTATAGAGTGACTAGTAAAGATTGGTGAAGTATGCAGACGCAGGAAAAGCCAGACCGGGGAAACCGGTGTCTTTGTACTCAACTGTGTCCTCAGCTGTTCTGGGCTGCTGTGTGCAGACAACGACGGAAATACAGATTAGTAGCAGATGGTGTCATCCAGGGTACAAGGCATAAACATTCGAGTGCTTAACACTCAGATAAATCAACACAAGACCCTTGAGGAGTTAGCGAGGAAAATGGGGAAAACAGGAGCGCGTAACATGAGGTGCCAGATCACTGAACAAGACTGGGGCCACTCAGGAACCCTGTCGAGCTTATAAAATCTCTTCAACTCTGTTTGAATAACAATCATTTGCCTATCAGAGCCATATTTGAATCCAAACAAATGTTATGATGACATATTTGCTGCAGTAAAGACTATTCCAAGTTTTTATTTGAGTCATTAAAGAAGAGCCAGTTTGCTCAGTGTATGGTCTTTGCAGGGTCCCCATGAGGTTAAGATTCTTCGCCTGCTCCATTAAGCCAAGGTGCAAGGGTGAGATGAGATGATAGTTTGGCATCTGAGTATAAACCATCAAGTCTCTGCACATTTCTCAGGTTCATTAACTCACCCCATCAACCTAAATTCCAACCTTATGCTGACACAAAGATAGCATTTCAACATCAACCTCTACCATTAGCAAATTCCTTTGTTTTATGGCTGAATTTATTCCCTAAAAGAGGCAATTTTATGTTTTCCTCTCTAATCATGTTTAACCAATCTGGAGAATTAACAGCACATGTGGTCGAGCTGCACTTCACTGGATGGATGTGATTGGTATACGCATGCCTCTGTGTTTAGCTTGTTAATCTTATTGCTGTTGGTTTGTGATATTACTGTTGTGACATAACACTTGGCCTTTGTTTTTAATTTTTTACTTTTTCCATAAAATGAACAAACAAAAAGCTTTGAAGAGAATGATGCGAGCAGTGTTATTGCTCAGGTCTAGTGTGCTGGGCAGCATTTGAAATCGCATCAAAGCAAACTATATAAAGACCCAAATACATCATCTCTTATCCTGCACTTGAACTTAGTTTTCAGGTTGTGTGGTTGCCAGCTAACCATGGCTATCACCTGCCTGAATAACTTACATTCAAGGAATAACTTGTCGTGGCATTGCTCTATTTAATATTGTGCCAGGTTTTCATAACCTCGAATGAACTCCCAATTCAGCAGTGAGGAAAATGTCTCAAAATCTAATTTGCTTCTGCACTGAATGTGCTGCTTATTGCAGAGACATAGACAAATGTTATTCCCTCACCGTGGCAGCATCAAACTAATTTAGCCTGAATGCTTAAAACTTTTCGGTGTACAGACAGAAGCAGGATGCCAGCTACAAAACCTGGATTCAATAATGAGCAGGAAATTCTCCTCTGGAACATTTGGTATTCTTCAACATATCATTCCTGCTAACTGCACCTATCCTCTCTGTGTTTTCACTGATCATGCATCAAAGTTCAACAGGCAGTATATTTTCTTCTTCACTTGACAATATGCAAAACTGAGGTGCTTCATTTTATAATTGTGCCAACAGCAAAATATTATCCAGTTTTGCTGTTTAAATGATACAAATGTGTCATTGTGGCTTTAAGGATAAATGGTGAAGATGGAGGAGATGTGTTAGGGAATATTAATGATTAAAGCTGCACTAAATAGGCTATTGAACAACAGGTCAAATGAGTGTAATATGAGAGGTGTTACTCATAGCGATTAACTTAGAGCATTAACACCCAACTGTAGTTTTCTCAGCTCTATGGAGCATTTTAGCAACTTTGAGCTCCTTATTTGGTTTTACTACCTGCAACTTTGCTGTTTTTGTTTAGTCTCACCACTCATTAACCACAACGAGAAGCTGTTTTTGCTAAACAAAAGTCCGAGATATGTTTTGCAAGAGAAGACAGAGATAGAAGGAGAGTAATTGAAGGAGAGTAGATTCGGTAGGCCTACATAAACCTGACTCCAAATCAATGCTAATATAGCCGGATTTCAAAAAAGGGAACTGATAGCTAACGTTTTAGCCATATTAGCAATGTAACTTGTGTGTGATGTTCAGGTTGTTGTGGAGTTCTGCCCCCAAGTGGCTAAAAAAACAGGCTAATGCTGCTTTAAATAGTTTTTGCTGGGATATCAGAGGGTTCACTTACTGTACTGTATCACTCACTCAGACATACAGTACCAGTCAAAAGTTTGGACTTACTTTATGTGAAGAGGTTAATGGGATAGATTCTTACATGTTCACCTGACACAAAGTAGAACAAACACTTGTACATAGTGACAAAAAACAAAAGTAATGAACAACATAGACTGTTCTAGAGGTTTAAACAGTGATGGGCCACAAAAAATAGCCAAAAACATGTGCTGTCATTGTAAAACCACACTGAGTATCATTTGACCTGAGGCATTTCAAATTAAATGTTATATGTGCTTGAAGAAACATAATAGTTTTAGGGAGACATTTGGATATTTGGCTCTTAAGTTGCTAAATGCTCCACTATGTTCACCAGCTTTTCTCTCACTTTATTTGTCTGACATTTGGTGCTGGGCAAGTAGTGTACAGTGGGTGAAAACAAATTAGATGATGAGAGTGTTGAGACTGAACCGAAACTGAGTTGAATTGCAGAATTGGGTGATAATTCTCTGTGGTTTTGTCATTATGAGGCAACCCTTTCACTTCACAGTCATTGGTGCATTGTAACACAGGTTCTCCACTGATTTTACATATGAAGATCAGCTTATAATTGAGCCTTTTTTTTTTTCTTTTTTTTTTTTTTTACAAACAGCTAAGTTTTAAAAATATGCAACAAATAACTGTAGTGGAGTAAAAAGTGTAACATATGCCTCTGAAATAAAGTGAAGTGCAGCTTTAAAGTAGCATAAAATGGAAATAATCAACTAAAAGTACATGTAGCTTGAAATTGTCCTTGAGTAAATGTTACTTACTTTCCCCCCACTGGAAATATATGTTGTCATGTGAAAAAGATGTTGAATTGTAACATAATTATTAACTGAACATAACTTGTTTGGTTCTCCTCCATCAGCCATAACAATGTAGTGATGAGCCTGTATAGGCAGTGGAGCTTCAGCTATGCTGCAGCACCTTCTGTGCCCAGGGACCCAAGGCCAGAGCTCCTCCTCCTCTCTGCTACACTGAAGAGATCTCACTCTTACTTTGTTCTCTCTCTCACACACAACACTGTTCATGGTGCTGGCTTTCGGTGTCCATACACATCAATCTTTTTCTAGGTCCTGCGTTGTTGCTCCCTCTAGGTTTCTCTGTCAGTTTTCTGTAAAATGAGCCCAGATTTCTCCCAGTTTTTAAGCTCTTATAAATTTGCTCAATATATCTTACTTCTCTGCCATAACTCTACACATCCCACCAGCACAAGGAGGAAAATGGGAATCTGGAAGTCATTACCAAATGATTGCATCTCAGAAATGAAAATGCAATTGCGAGAAAAGAGGGTGTAAGTGAAATGGTGATTGTTCTGTAATCCCCCACCCATTAACCTAAATATAGGTAAGTATGAGTCAAAGTAAACTGAGGGAGTCACGACTATTGCTACTTTCTTTCATTATCTTACATTTATTTGAAGTTCAGAGCTTAACCCTGGCCTGGTTGTACTTCAGACCTGATTTTAGGGGTTACACTCCTTGGGCATTTTGCTTGTGTACAAGTCCAACAGCTCAAATACACGTCTGGGAATAAACCTTAGCCCAGTGAACAGTCTGTGGCCTGATTACCTCACTATGACAAGCAACGTTGAATAAAGCTGGCAGTGTTTTGCACCTCACTAAACATGAGCAACCAGCAGGCAGCAGGTAATTAATGGGGTCCTCACAGCCTGCCATCCTCTAAGAGTCCTGCAGGCAACAAAGGAAGTAAACAAGATTCCCTGTGTTCATCCTCCCACTTAGGATATTGGCAAAGTACACAAACAAAAGTTTGGCAGATCAACATTTTGAGCAGCATCATCTGATTTTGTTCTCATTGTAACTATGTAGTTGAAAAGTTGCCCCGATGCTGTTACCCAATGTTGTTATGATCCTAAGCATAATATCACCCAGGAAATATTCTATTGTGCTGAATTTACAAATCATGTATCAACAAATCCCACCCACATAGGTCACATATAAACTGGAGAGGAGAACAAGTCAAACATTGGTTATCTCACTTTGATGTAATGTCTGTTCTAAGCCAAGATATGTGAGCCATTTTTATAAAAAAAACTGGAATTAGATGCTTTGAAAACAAACGTGGTATCCTAGAAACAAGTACTTAAGATCTTTGTTTTGGTTTATACATGCTGTATGTAAGACTCTACTACCACTAGTATTTTAGTTCTTGTACTGTGATCATGTTGATACTGGTGCTCCAGATCACCATCAGACCCTTGATGACAGTAAAGTTCACTTTCTGGCATCGCCAGTCCCCACTTGGTGAAGTACAGGATGACTAGTGAACAGCATTGTGTGTCAATGCACAGTTAGAACTTCCTTTGAAGCCGGGAAGACAAACTAGAAGTCCTGCGGTGTTGCATTTTAATGATTAATAGTATATGTACAGATCAGCCTCAGTGTTTTTTGGGTTGTTTTTTTTGTTTTTTTTTTACAGTTTTCTTTCTCCCCTGTTGCCTTCTCAATTGCCTCACAAAACCTATGAGAACAATTCATGGAACACTGTTCTGTAAAAAGAGGCATATCGTCAAGTCAAGGGACTCAGATGTTGCTGTAAATGACTACCTGTAACAATCCATTTCAGTGAGAGAGGAAATGCTCTGTATATCTTGTTAAAAATATCTTGTTTTTTATCGGTCAGAACGTTCTGGTGATAGTTCAGGAAGTTGAGGAATATGAATCGTGTCACAGTGACATTTTGAGAGCGTCAGAGAATGAGGTGTTCAGAAATGACATTGCACCCTTGTTGCCTTGTTATGAAAATGTGTAGAAACTGGCACTGACTCACACAGAAACTCTGATTGGTGGTTGCTATGATGTGGCTCCATACATCAGCTATAAAAAATAAACTGTCTCATCAGGTCAAGTGAAGGATCGTGGTAGGAAGATAAATTTTGCGGAAAGAAAATAAGCTAAAGTGCACAAGTGTTTAAATTTAGGGAAGAGACAAAAACAAATGAAGTCAGTGACAGTGAACTGACCTGTGTTTGGCAGGTCAGGAAGGAAACAGTATAATATTTTGACAGTGAAAATTGTTATTGTGAAACGTCTTGAAGAAAAGGTCTGAATCTCCTGCCTTGTTTTTTAGGCAATGTCTACAACCATGGTATCCGCTCTGTGAGGCTGAAACATCTGGGGTCAAAGTTACTACAATTCATCCTCAGGGGGCCATGAATGTCTTGACCAAATGTCACAGTTATACATCCAATAGTTCTTGAGACATTTCACTCAAAGCCACATAATGTCAACCTTATGATATTGCCAGAAGAAAAGTCAGGGGATCACCAGAGTCACTTGGATACATTGTCTGGGGACCATGAATACGTGAACCTAATTTTGTGCCAATCCATCTAGTAGATATTGAGATATTTCACAGGATTAAAGGGGACCTATTATGCGCATTTACAAGTCTATATTTTTAATCTGGGGCTCTACTGGACTATCTTTGCGTGATTTACAGTCCAAAAAGCTCCTCATTTTTCTTAAACTGACTCTTTATGCAGCCCCTCAGTTCAGCCTCAGTCTGAGACAGGCCATTTTAGCTCCTGTCTCCATAAGTCTGAATCCAATCCGAAATATGAGAGTGGACAACACAAAAAACACATGGAAAAACCTTAGCAACAACCCAACGTCAGCTCGTAGCAAGGAAAACCGTCACAAACAGCATTCAGAGCAGGTTGAGGCCCCGGCTTTTGACTCGCAGGGAGCATTTCTACATGCGTTAACTTCAAGTTTAGGAACTTTAACAATGTTTAACGTAGACATCCATCATCATAACAGTATATAAATAGCAAAACATCACAAAAAGCAACGTTAGGATCACCAAATTAGAAATTAGAAATCATTAGAAATGATCCTCTTGGCACCATGGATGTCTGAACCAAATCTCACAGCAATCCATTCAGTAACTGTTGAGATATTTCAGTCTGGACCAAAGTGGTGGGCCGACTTAGAGCTAGCATGGCTCAATCTACATTTATTCAAATGCAGATTAAGCTTTCCTGTTGGCTCCAGCACTGAGAAGAACTCTGCCCATTTGTGCCAATGATGTGAACTATGCTGACATTTTGTACAAAAGGTGCCACATGAATAAAGTTAGGTTTGTTAGGCCTGCAGAAGTCTGAAACATTTAGGTGCTGGTAGAAACCATAAAAAACTGAGGCCTATCAATGATTATACAAAAATCCAGTTTATAGTTGAAAAAGGAGGGCAAGGCACAAACTCACCACTAAGTTTTGACACTGTCCTTCAAAAATCTTCTACTCTCATTGTACATAGGCATATTGTTAACATGAATGTACTGATTTTAATGAGAGCAATAATGTGTCCACATATTCTATCACAGTTACAGTGGCTTTGGAGCAACAAGATTCATGGTGTAATCATGAACAAGCTAATCCCAGTAACTACTTTAGAAAGTGGAGAGTACAGTAAGTGAGTCAAGAGGACAGTGACATCCAAAGAAAATGCTGCTTCTCTCCAGACATTTAAATACTTTACATTATCAATTGTCGTGCGAACAGAGCCGTCATTCCATTTGGGAGATTTTGCAAGGATATTTTACAATGCCAGCCATTCTGGCCAAATTTGTTTCATTGGCATTACTCAGCTTCTGGCATGATCAACATAAAGGGGCTATTTGAAGTAAATCTTTACTTAAGAAGACCATTTCTACCTAACTTCTTTATTTCCATCATTCCCAACACTGTTGTGATTTACAGAGGATGTGAGATTTGCATGTTACATGTGTCACTCTCTCCAGTTCTCAGTAGTTTAAACATTTCAGGTGCCAGATTTCCTCTTTGGATTGTGCTCCTGAGTCACACTGAAACATTTTTTGTTAAAAACACATAAACCTGGTGGTGAAGTCACAACTTGGAGAAGAGAGTTGGAAACTATAGTTGTTTATCAACCTAACTGACATCCATCACCTTCAGTTCATGACTCCTCCAGATCTCTGGTGTTTGTAGCATTAATAGAGGAATCCAGGTTTATGTGTGGATCTCTGCTGCGTACTAGGCAAGCATTGGCTCGTGGTGTTGTCTGAATGACCAAGACGGTTTTCAAAAAAATATCTCAAGGAAAAAGATGGAAACGTGGACTCCAAATTTTCTGTTTTTGGTTAAGATTTTGGAGCAATGTGTTCTTGATGTTTCCCTCTGGCACAGTTTGGTCTAAACAAGTCTGTCACGGATTTGTTGCCACTTTTTATTCTTCTCTCCTCATTTGTAAATAGTACATGACTTTGATCGGATGAAACTACTTTACACTTTCACTTCCACTTAGTTGATCTGCTGTGTTTGCACCTTTTTAAATTGAAAACTGACTACTAAACCCATTTTCCCCCAGTGAAGTGATGTCAAGGTTGCACAGTTTACCTCACATTTCAACTATTTTCCATTCTTCTAAAGCCTCATTAGTTAGTACTACTGGGTAAATGCTGACAGTGATTACATTCTTAGAATTAGAGTAATTGTGTAAAAAGTCTGCTTTTAATCATCTAAAAGTAGTATTAAATGTGTCATTTGTAATTTGAGTATGTATCCAGCAAAAGGTTACAATCAGGTCCTATGACACTCAAAAACTGATGATTTCTTTTCTTCCATAACCAATGCTATAACTTTGATGATTAATGATTTGAAGGGAACATATTGAAACAGATTTAAACATATTTAGAGAAACTACAGCTGACAGATGCACTAACACGTCTAATGAGTGCAAGTCTGTGGAGTATTTCAAGTTTTTCCACCCCTGACAGCATTAATCTGATGTTCTCTGGTCCCTGCAGAATGCTTTTATCATCAGCGGGCATCGTTATATTCTCGTATGTCTAACTAACTGTTCACTACTGTTTCTAATTTCTGTCAGGCTAATGAATCCATGTTGCTGAGAGGCATTCACCCAATTTGGTAAGAAACTGTCTGTTCCTCACCCCCTTTTTTTCCTCTAAATGGAATGCACATTTCCAATTGACGCAAACCAACCCCGAGACGTATCCTATTGGTACATAAAGGCCTATCCGCATCCAGTCCCTCAACATGGGCTCCAAGAATGAGACGTTGTATCAGCTTTTCTTTCTCTGACACCAAAGAGGGAAACCTTGGCAAAAATCTGACAATCTCCAGACGCAAGACACTGCTTGCCAGCAAAGTGGAAGCATCCAAAGTATCTATTGTATTAGGGGTCATTTTCATGTTTTTTTTTTTTCTTTCTCACATTGCTGACATAGCTGAGATTCTCACTTTGAGTTATTTATATTTTGTGAGTTTTGAATTATATCACTTTTTTGGTCAAATTGCAGTCACCCACATATTTTGAAAGTTCTACTTTATGCTTGTGTAGTTATTTCTTGAAAGATCACCTATAATATCCAAGAAAGTGAACAACAGCTTTGCCAGAAGAGGGGTGAAAGTGCTGTTTTACACCCCATAAATTTCTGAATTTATCATAATTCTGCTGGTATTAATTTTATGAGTGTAGATAATAAAGTGCACCTACTAGTAGTGCAGCAAAGTATTTAACTTTTTGGTTATGGTTTCTTCAACACTCTGTCACTCCAGAGAGTAGAACAGCCTGCTTCCCTCCACCTCTCTCCTTAGTGAAAGTGAATTAGCTCCAGACACACATAGGAGGGTGGCTCTGATAGGGGAGGGGATGGTGGGCATCACGGTGAGGGGAGAGAGGGGGAGAGGGAGGGGTCTCACACCCACCCCCATACCAACCTCTGTGTGTGAGCACGGATAAGAAAATTACGCCATCGGAAGGTAATTATGTAACTCCGTCTCTTAACAACCGGCCCCAAACGGTTCATACCCCAAAAGATTTGATTGACAGGCTCTCTGCGAGCCTCTATATAAGAGGAGGGAGGTGAGTGGCTCAGTCACTGTTGTGCCTCCAGTCCCTCAGTCTGTGGATGTAGTCAACCAAAGTGGACTTTACGCTTTTACGCACGAGCTTACAGGAGATACCACTAACCATTCATTTGACCATCGGTCAAATAAGTTGCATTTTTTCGACTTTTCTTCATTTCCTTGTTGCCGGATATCTGACTGCATTAAAAACTAAAACTGCATTGTCAGGTAAGTTGAATGAACGGCGCATTGGGCTATTTATCGTCGAACTTTTTCAGCGTTTGGAGATAGAATAAGGTGTGAGTCAAATTTAACACATCTGGTAGTCAAGTAATGAAAACAGTAAAAAGATGAAGCTGAAAAGATGATGGCGATATCATTCCTTAACAGAAAGTTATTAGACCACAATACAAAGTCTGCAGGCTTTGTGGTGCCTGGCTGCAAATGATTTATAGTCACGGCTGTTCGCCGGATTTGATTTTCCTTTTAATTGTGGCATAATTAGATCATTTTCCCCCCTAAATCGTCCCATGAGAGGCTCAAGTGCAAAGTCAACATTTGAGATGGCCTCAGGATGTCGAAAAAAGACAAAAGTCTGAGACAGAAACTAATGAAAATGATTTCTTTTGTGTGTTTTGAAGGAGATATGATACTCAGGAGAAGTCTCTACTTGCTGCTCTTATCATTTCATTTCCTCCACGCAGTACCTCAAGGTAAGTAAAAACAAAATTGTGTATATGAAACCTTTATATGATTATAGTGGCTAAAAAAATATTATTATATGATAACTGAAATAAGCTCAATGCAACACCTGCGACTGATTTTATTTGTAATCAGACATTTCAGTGAAGTTTTAAGAGGAGAAAAAGTGAAATTGAAGACTAAACCCTCCAGAAATGTTGTCATTAGTTTGGGATTCAATTTTTTAAAAAGCTTATCAGCTCTTCTTTTCTTCCAAAGTAACTGTCCATTTGCATCCTTTCTTGTGTGATCTGTAGATGGTGAGCAGGAGGATGAGACATCATTTGACCTGTTTGAAATCAGCCACATCTCACGCAGGACTCTGGGAGCCAAACAGTTCAGGGGCCAAAACTCAGATGCCCCTGCCTACCGTTTCATCCGCTTCGACCACCTGCCCCCAGTGAGACCCCCTGTACTAAAACAAATACTGCGACAGATCCAAAACAATGAGGGCTTTGTGTTTGTGGCCAGCATACGCCAGGACCGTGCCTCGCGGGGCACCCTGATTGGTTTGGAGAGCTCTGATGGCCGGCGGCAGTTCGAGATTGTGTCCAACGGACGGGCCAACACTCTGGATCTGGTGTACTGGGTGGATGGCTCACAGAACGTAGTTTCATTCGAGGATGTTGACTTGTCTGACTCACAGTGGAAGAATATCACTCTTCATGTTCATGGGGAAAATGCAAATCTGTATGTGGGCTGCAGCCTGATAGACAGCTTCATCCTGGATGAGCCTTTCTATGAGCACCTGCAGGCTGAGGGAAGCCGCATGTATGTTGCAAAGGGATCCATCCGCGAGAACCACTTCAGGGTAAGACTGAGACTATGGCTTTTTGGTAGCTAGACTAGGATTTCAGAAGATCTAGGAGCATTAGGTGCCTCTCTCAGCCGTGCTGGGTGAAACACGTTAAAAGGCCCCTGCAGTTTTTTGTCACGTCTCATAAGTTTTAGGAAACAAAACTGTGGTTTTACCTAGGCTTATAATAAAAGCTCATTTTAAACAACAGTTTCCTGAAGTTGAGTGGCTCAGTGTTGCCTTTGAGTGGAGAGGACTCCAAATATAGACTCCAAATTGCCCGTTGTGTGTAAAACTGAGTGTGAATGTGTGTGAAAAGGTCAAGAATGAACTTCCAGGCTCAAGTTTGAGTGTGTTTGTGTGCAAGCTGTGCCAGACTGATACTCAGTGCATGCTTGAATTGTATAAAAAATGGATACCTCTGAAATAATGTAGCCAAAAACATATCAGAAACTGTAACCACAGTGATAAAGATGAGTCTCCTCTCATCTAACAGGGCCTTCTGCAGAATGTGCGTTTCATCTTTGACACCACAGTAGAAGATGTCCTCCTGAGCAAAGACTGTGAGGTCACCAAGCAAGGTAAGAGTTGGATTTTTTGTGCTTAAACCAGCATTCACCCCAATGTTCCAACCATATTCCATCTGTGGGAACCATTTCTATTAATGTGACTTTTATAACCCAAAAGATGAGTCAAAATAATTGTATTTGCAAACTGTTTCAAGCCCTGCAGATGTGATTGGGAAACTCCCTCACACGCAAGCCTCTAAAGCACAGTATCTGTGTTTTGTTAAGTAGGCCTATCAACCACAGCAACTTTCCAGACCAAACAGTTCAGCATTCTCAGTTGAGTCACTTCGTATAAATTTAACTCAATGGTCGTTTTTTTTTTCTTCTTTTTTTTCTTTTTTTTGAAGTGGTCCATAACTTGCAGATTTGATATGTGGCAAAATCTCCCAGCATTACTTCATGTTTACGGAAACAGCAGTGTCGACGCAGTGACTTGAGGTCGCACAGTGTGCGTGGTGCACAAAAGGAGATACAGATGCTTACATTTATTTCCATTGGCAGTGGATTCGGGATAATGTGCTGGGAAAGAAAATAGAAAAGAGAAAATGAATGCTATACTGCAGAGCAGGGAGCTTCCACTTCCAGCTGCACACACACACACACACACACACATACATAGTGAAGTCATGAATTGGCTGATTGGGTTGCTTTTCTCAGCTGAAGCTTTGCTCACATGAGGAATAGTACCTCATGATCCTCAGTGGGGCTCACACGAAGAGCGGCTGCGAATAAAAAGAATAAATATGTAGATAATCATCCTTTTTTCAATAAAGATAAAGGTCACCAGATCTGGAAACAGCGTCTTTAGTTCACTGTGACAAAGCAAATCCATATGAGGTGTTTGTGCATGATAGAGCAGCTGTTGCATCTCTGTTGCCACAAGCAGTGTTGAATTCCAGCTGAATGAGTTTATTTGTTTAACAAATGTCATCAAGGCCTGGAAGTTTTCTCCTTGCTGGCTGGTACCAGTCAAGGTTCTGCACTGGTAGCAATTTTAATGCCAAAAGACACTCATAAACCCACACAAACCGCGCTCATAAAAACTGTCATGTTGGACATTAATGAGGAGTATTAAAGCTACCCAACCTTTTGCTCTCTTTTTTAATTCTTTCCTCTATCTGCTTTTTAAAAAATAGCACACGTCTATCACGAGGGAAAAGAATGTGTAAATACTTTCACAGACAAGCAAGCGCGCGTTCACATGCACACACAGCGTGAAGCCCTCCTGAGATTTGAATGAATCCAGCAGACTGAAAGGGAAAGAAAACACAGCGCTGGCTAGGAGTGGGATATCATTGGGCAATTTGGATGACTTCTTGATTTAGAGTCCCCAGTCTGCTATTAATCTTCACCAATTTACATAGCAAGATCCAAACCAGTTGCAGATATGTGCTGTGCTCTGGCTGAATGACAGACATTCCATGGAGCTTTGATATGTGACTTGTGTATTTGTTTTCCTCAACCACACATTCATAAAAGGTTATCATGCCCAAATTGCTATTCGATGGTTGGAGTGAAAGGGAAAAATAAAGGAGAAAATTGAGGGAACATGAAAGAATGGATGCTCAATCAAGATGTCCTGTCCTCCTCTGTGTTTGGGATTTTTTCCTGTCTTCACTGTGCAAAGATCACAGCTGGCAGACACGTTACTCTAGGCTAGACTTCCTGCTCCAGATTTGCAGATCATGCAAAAAACACTCAACATTTAGCTTATTAACACGCATCAAGCAACCCTCTAGTTGAAGATTATATTTCCTCTCACATTTCACTGAAGAGTGAGACAAGAAGAGAGGAGTCAGCAAACTTACAAATGATAAATGCTGTGACTCAAGGGGTTCTCAAACACTTTGGACTTTACTGTGTTGACATCTAGACAAGGGACTAAGGACTAAGGGATTAGAACTGTGAGCTTCACAGGCTCCTTGTAAATCCATCTGTGTTGTCACTCCAGTCTGTTAAGTTCATATTGGAAGTGTCCACTTATCTAAAAGGTCATTGCGATTTATGACGACGGTGTGGTTTTCTCATCACACCAAGAACACCCAGATTTCTGCTTTGAGCTCCCCAATGTCAGTCCCCCCCCCTCCTCCCCTGTGTCCACCCACGGCCAACCCTGCTGTCATCTCCAGTGGAAAGATTTACCGTCACCGTTTGAAACAGATAAATTGTTCAAATCAAACACTGCTGACGGAACATCTGTTTTCAGGAACACAATAAACATCATAATCACCACATTGTTGTGATCTTTCAGCCGGCTACAGGAAAACAGGAAATCGCTCAGTTCCCTGATCAGAGTCCTTGAGTTTCAATCATGATTTCTCTCAAATATGTTTTCCATCAGCAGTTTGCGTTGCTAACTCATTCGCTTGCTTGCTCATTCACCCTGGTGCCTCTCCTGTTTCTCCTCCAGATGATGCCAATATTGTGAGCGAGAGCACAGAAATTGTGGATGTGAGTCCCTCCATCACTACGAACATCATTGGTCAGAAGACAGATGAAGCGGGCACAGATATGTGTGAACGCTCCTGCGAGGAACTTAGCACCATGTTACAGGAGCTCAACGGCCTCCGTGTAGTCGTCAGTAACCTTATTGAAGGCTTGCAAAAAGTGGTAAGTAGCAGAAGTGACAAATGTGTTAACCTGACTGATTCCCTCTTACACAGTGTAAATCAACATAAACCTGACCTGAGTTGGTTTTAGACAAGCTACTGCCTGTTTTGTTTCTATTTTACAGGCCAATTTCAGTGATGAATGTGAAAAGCTGTTTTTGATTGAGGGTAGAAAATTAACATTTAAAAAAACCCATGACATTTTAGGAAAATAAATGATACAATCCTCAGTGCGGCAGCCAGGAGGTAAGGGGTTTAAATTAGGTTACTAGGTAACCTACATTGGTTTGAAAGGAAACAGTAAGTAGCCACAGGGCTGTTTATAGAGTCGCATGTGATGGCTGAACCCCTTTGACTCCTGCTATCTGTGGCGGTGTGAGTCAGACAGATTTTATGACATGTTACATGTGGATATAGGAAGTGTTCCCCTGGCAGCGATGGGGTCCAGTCTAATGTCTGGCTGTGTTTAAACAGCCCATGTGTTTCCTCTGGGAGCCTCCCAGCAATAAGAGAGTCTGGGCATGAACCTTGGGAAAAAAAACGGCTGGGATGAGAAGGGTCCCTGAGGCTCTTCCAGATCGAGTGGTGTCTTAGATTCTAGTGCTGCACATTGCTACCTCCCTTTTCCAACAAACGGACCACCCCACCCCCCCACCCCCCCACCCCCACCACCACCACCACACACACACACACACACACACACACACACATACACACACACACACACACAAAAAGAAGCTTTGGCAGTAGTTTATCGATCGACTGACAGCCCCCAAGTGTTCAGGAGTCCAGCCAGAAATCCCTGGGTCTCCAATCAGGTTGGAGATTATAATGTGTATAACTGAACAACACTTTTTCTGGAAACATTTTCTGGTTCTTTGAGCCTCTTTTCTCTCATAAGATGATCTAAGAGAAAGATTTCTTTAAAATATATGATTGTTTCTACTTCAGATTATCACTGGATAGGCACAGGTTGGCAGGATGCACATTTAAAGGGAAATTTCACCATGTTTTATGTGAATGTCCAATCAGTATTGGTGGTAAATGTAGTCAATTGAGGCAATAAATTCATCAGTGTTCATATTGACTGAGAAAGCTGACTTTTCCAGCCCGTTTAGCTGGCTCGTTGAGCATGCAAGACTCTGATGCCCAACTTGGACTCAGCCTCTCTCTGCTGCATTTCTTCGGCCATATGCTCTGGCTCGAATAAATACGACTCTTTAAAATTTATCGCGAAGAGAAGGAAGAAGTTTTGTTTTGGAGCGGCATCTAGAGCACACCCTCTGGCTATCCAGAGGCAGAGACTAGAAATCCAAGCTGAAATAGCCTGTAGTTTTTCATTGCCCCCCACTACGTCACTGCACATGCCAAATGACGGCACTGGTGCTGGAAGAACAACAGATTTTGCAGCTGCGCCCCAGAAACACAGAGAACATCAGCAACAACTGCAGGAGTTTTTCATGCTATATCCTTAATTCAGATAGATAGAGATAAGGTTGAAAATTGGCGGAATGGTTCTTTAACCCTTAAATGTTATGATGTGTACAGAGGTTAACTTTACTGGTTTTCAACTTAAGAAATCTTATTTCTACAGTTTATTTATTATTATATTATTTCTATTTCTACAGAGTAATATTAAAGTAAGTAGCAGTATTTCTACTTGAGCAGAGTGTCCTATTCTGCATTCCACCTGGTGAAAAGTAACTTCACATGTGCTCTCTTCGCTTAGTGGAATGCAGTGTACCCATTACCATGAGTGTGTCCTAATCATTTCTGACTGAAAACCTGTCTGCTGTTGTATGTTCAGACAGAGGAGAACACAGTCATGAAGGAGGTCCTTGGGAGGATGAAGAACTCAAAAGAGAAAAACATGTGCTGGCAGGATGGCCGACTGTTTGACGATAAGGAAGACTGGGTTGTGGACAGCTGCACCAAATGTACCTGCCAGGTAGAGCTGAGTCGTATGGAAATATGTACATATTTACTATACTATATGAATGACCCTGATATATCACTTAATATTCATTGATGGCAGGAGTCCAAGATAGTGTGTCACCAAATTACCTGCCCTCCAGTGGCCTGTGCCAGCCCCTCATTTGTGGACGGCGAGTGCTGCCCTGTGTGTATATGTAAGTAATCAGCACCTCCTATTATCCAATGCACTCACCATATAAAGGCAGTTATAAACACACATGCAGTTTTATGCATGCATGCTATTTTAAATTAATGGTGCAATATGCTGGAAAAACAATATACTACGCATATTAAAATTTAATACCACAGCTCTGTTGCAGCCAGTTTGTCTTTGTGAACGAACCACATATTTATTGGTCAAAGTATAAGGCACTCAAAATGGCTACTGTGGGTTTTTCAGATGAAGTCATGTGATAAACAGACAGACATAAAGAATAAAGACAGCGCAGTTATTGTCCTATTTCAGTACTTTTATTATTGTCTTTTAACAGTGAGTGGATATGGGAGTGTCTCTTATGCAGAATAAGATATAAAATAAAAACTTTGTGCTTCTAATTTTTCTAGCATTAGACAGCGAAGATGGCTGGTCCCCATGGTCAGAGTGGACAGAGTGCACAGTCACCTGCGGGACAGGAACTCAACAAAGGGGCAGGTCATGTGATGCAACCAGTAACCCCTGCACCGGACCTTCAATCCAGACCCGCAAGTGTAGCCTGGGCAAATGTGACAGCCGTGGTGAGAATATTTTCTTAAGTAATTTATCTCCAGTAGTAACCGCCTCATGCTGTGATACTATCATGATCAAAGTATGTGTGTGCTATTGCCACAGCTACACACTAATCAAAGACAAACAACAATATGACATATGGGAGGGAGGAACGTGATGGAAATGTGGAAAAAACTCAGCACTGAGTTAAATATCAGATGAGATCCTCCTCAGTGCAAAGGACTGAGTTCACACCTCCATAAATCTGTTGAAAATGGATCCATCTGAGTGAGGTTGAATCCGAGTGAAGAGTTGGATCGCATGCTTAGCTTGCAGGGTGTGCCCAGTCGCAGTTAATTCCAAATAAATCACTGGCTAAGAGGGTGTTCCACAGTGCAATGACTCACTGCCTCCTGCCATGCAAAAATATAAAATATTAATGAATTAGACTATTAGACATACTAAATATGAGGTGGGGTGTCATGGGGTTTTGCTAGATTTGTGCTGGATGCCGAAACTGATGAATTGGGTGTTTGATAGTTTGTGGGATTAGCATCTGTTATTGCTTGCAGCTAACATTACATTGCATCTGTGTGAGTGACTGAATCAGTCTAACCAATGGAGGATAGTTTACACACAATGACATAAATACTGGCGCAATCATCTTAGAACATCTTTGAAACTGAGCCATTGTCACCAACATTGCATAATATTTACTTGTAGAAAATGTGTTGGCCATTTTTTTTTACATTCGCAGATTAAACATGTCTGTTACTATTTGACTGAATGACAATCTAGAGGATAACACATGACATGTGTGTTTTGGTGATCTTTGCCCGATGTCTTTGATGCTCAGTTCGCCAGGATGGAGGGTGGAGCTTGTGGTCACCGTGGTCGTCTTGCTCGGTGACCTGTGGAGAGGGACAGATTACCAGAATACGACACTGCAACGCCCCCGTGCCGCAACTGGGGGGAAAAGACTGTGAGGGAAGTGGGAGAGAGACTCAGCGCTGCACTGCGAATCCTTGTCCCAGTGAGTATTTTGGCCCACAAGGGGACCACTCAAAAACAGCTTCTCCATTACAGCAGCGTCTGTGTCAAACAACCAGACATCCTCGTGCCTCATGGCTCCCCTGAGGCAACATTCCCCACTGGCCTCCTGTCTGTCTTTCAGGAAATGTTGACCCAAATCAGCTCAGTATGTTTTCTCTTGTAGTATTAAGTTCCATGCTTCTGACTCTGGCTGCTCTTCAGAATTAGGACTTTTAGTTAAGAGTTGAAATCTTTGAAATAGAGCTATATTTCAGATATTGTTCAGGTATGTATACTAAACCTCTGTCTTGTTTTTAGTTGATGGGGGTTGGGGTCCTTGGTCTCCATGGGCAACCTGTTCAGTGACATGCGGAGGTGGAAGCAAAAGTCGGATGCGTGAGTGCAACAGCCCGCAACCTCAGTATGGCGGCAAGAAGTGTATCGGGAAGGCCAACGACAATGACAGCTGTAACAAAAAAGAATGTCCTATTGGTGAGTACCAGCCCCTCTACATTTTGTTTTTGCTCTAGTGATGGTAGTGTTGGTCTGTCTGTTGGTCCACCACTTTGGTCCAGACTGAAATATTTAAACAAATATGGGATGGATTGCCATGAAACAAACATTCAGGGTGTCCAGATGATGAAATATACCAAGTTTGGTGATCCCCTGACTTGTCCTCTAGATCCATAATCAGTGTGCGTGTTTAGTACTAATTAGCAAATGTTAGCACACTAACACACAAAACTAAGTTGGTGAACATAGTAGATTTATACCTGCTACACATCAGCATGTTGGTACTGGGATTTAGCATTTAGCTCTAAGCATCCCCTTTGCTTAAGTAGAATAGCATGGCTGACTATTTTGACTGAATGCAGGGCCTCACTGGGCAAGTAACAGGGTTACTGCTTCCGAAAAGAGATGTTGTTGAATTTTTTTTAATGTCATTTTTCAATGCTGTGAGCACCATGAACAGAATACAATTTAACTCTATCTTGTATCGGGTTGGTGGCAACAAATCCCAAAATATCTGCAATTGTAATTCGGGTGAACTAACCATTTGAAGTCTGTTCCAGTTGGTGGGAATTTATCTTGAAGCATCAAGTTGGATAAAGACCTTACATTACAAATGAAAGTTGAATCATTTGGAGACATACTTTACAGATATGTCAAGCAATGATCAACAAATCAATTTCCCTTGTTTGTATGAATTCTTATTGTCTAAATCCCTTGCAGATGGCTGTCTGTCTAACCCGTGCTTTGGGGGAGTGGATTGCAACAGTTCTCCAGATGGTTCCTGGGAGTGTGGCCCATGCCCTGCTGGTTTCCGTGGAAATGGTACCCACTGTGAGGACATTAATGAGGTAAAGATTCCTGTTTGTCTTAGCTGCACAAACCAGATGTATGTTTAAGATTTCATTCATGTAATTATTTGTTTGCATTTGCTGCTTCTTTTCTTTCCCTACTCCAGTGTGACATGGTGTCTGATGTTTGCTACAAAGTGGGTGGATCGCAGCGCTGCGTCAACACTGATCCAGGCTTCCACTGCCTGCCCTGTCCAAAGCGCTACAAGGGCACCCAACCTTTTGGTATGGGAGTGGAGGCTGCCAAGAAGAACAAACAGGTGAGTCAATACCAGCAACAGGCTGTTGATTGGATACTCCTGTAGCTTTCTCCAAAAGCAAGTGAGTATTTTCAAAAACAGTGCATTTTTGTCAGATCCAAATTTATGAATGATGGAAGCAACAGCTTGAGTGGTTTATCGGCCTCAATCTTGCAGGGTGAGTGTTTGCATAGTGTTGGAGGGGAGGCCCAGGGCCACCATATATGAATGTGAGACACCTTGACCCAGTATCAGCGAGCAGAGGGAGAGGGAAGAGAGTTGAGCAACTCTTAACAACAAACATATGTTACACATATCTGCCATTTTTATTGTAAGATCAGAGGCAGTTTCTCTATATTTTACTGTAGATACTAAATAGATCGGTGCTTTGATTCATGCAAAATGTTGTAAAACCTTTCACAACAATATACTACTTTACCCCTCACACTGTTAACACTTCTTTCATGGTGCCCCACCCTGGACAGCACTGTCCAACACAGGAGTGCTGATGAGCCTGACCCAAGTCTTTAATTTCAAATAATCTGAGAAGCATACACCTGTTAAGAAAACTAGAAAGAAAGATATAGATGTTCACAAAGCATCTTTATTATTATGACTCTTATTATTATTATTATTATTATTATTATGACTGTTATGACTGGTTCATATCAAAGAGGCACAGCTTAGGTCATGCATACTCTTATCAATCATGAAATCTGAATAAAAACATTTAATAAAAAAAATCAAAACTCATTAGGCAAATCATAGGCCCTTGAATGTACAAATATTTGTAACCTACTTTATCCAGTGACCACTTCTGAATGAAGGCTGACTATTCCATATAATCATATATCTCAGAAATAAATTGTGTGAAACAGAACAGAAGGCCAAATAAAAATAGGCAAAAAATAAATAAATAAATAAAAGGTAGGAAAATAAGTACCTGCAGTTAGTTCAGTTGGTGCGTGGAACCTTGCACATTTGGACACTTTTCAGAAATGTACTTTTACTGTCAGCTATCGTTTCTCTCTCTCTCTCTCTCTCTCTCTCCCTCTCTCTCGGGCACTTAGCTGGCTCAGAGGGAGGTTTTGAAAACACATTGTTTTGTGACATTGCCTTGAACCGCTAGCCTAATTTGACTCGACTTGCTAGCTAACTAGGTCAATGTGTGCATGCATCAAGTTCTAACATGCAAAAATTGCTCTGTGTTTATGTCTATGTGACTACGTCAGACTGTATATACAGTATGTGCACATCATGTTATTTTGTGCCATTTACTGACTTTATTCATTATTTCATATTTTATGAATGCACATATAGGCTACAGCATATGTTATATTAATCTTTATTAAAATGGGTCAACAGTTTTTCTTCCTAGGTTGCTAAGGAGCCCTTCTTGGCTCAAGATGATGCGAAGTGCACTGGCCTGGCTGTTTGTTTAAATAGTTAGAGACGCATGAAGTGCTTTGAGCAGGAGACAGACTTATCATTTCTGACAATCACATTACTAGGCCATGAAAGCATATAATCTTCATGTTGTAAGGAAATATGAAAGAAATTAAAGTCAGACAAATTTAAGCACCAATTTTTTATTAAAAAAATGTTTGGTGGAGTAAAGGGAAGTTGTACTACTTCCAACGTCTCTGATGTGGACCATTTTGTCACTCTTTGGCCTCTGCAGCTGTTTGTCTTTGATTTGATGCCCCAATTTCACTAATTGATTTGGGAAAAAGGGAATTGTCTCATCGCTGGCATTAGAGGGCTCCATTTCACAGTTTTGATCAAAGGCATTTTCTCCCTGTCACTTTCTGCTCTATGAGCTCATGGAGTGGCATCCAAACTGGAGTTGCGTTCATCCTCTGGTAATGAGTGGCAGCTGTGAATACCTTGTGCTGCAGTAAAGGGGCAATAGTGGGTCATTGTGGGATGTTTGATGCATTAAGTGGGATTTTGTGAAATCAACTGTGCCCAGAAGTGCCCCACACTAAGGCTTTGACCAAAATCTCTCCTTTAACCATCCACCTCTATCTGAAGTTGTCCTGTAGTTTGGAGGGGCATTCAAGAAAGTACTGACAACAAAATCGAAACCACTTAAAAAAGACAGGACCAGGACACAGAGGGCCATCTTTTTCCTAATTTTGGAAGATCACATCAGTTAGTGGCAAATCTCATAATACAGTTCCATTTTCCCTCATTTCTCCAGGTGTGCGAGCCAGAGAACCCATGCAAGGACAAGACACACAACTGTCACAAATTTGCCGAATGCATCTACATCAGCCACTTCAGTGACCCAATGTACAAGTGTGAGTGTAGGACTGGTTACGCTGGAGATGGCTTCATTTGTGGAGAAGACTCAGACTTGGACGGCTGGCCTAATCAGAACCTTGTGTGTGGCGCCAACGCCACCTATCACTGCAGGAAGGTATTTAATTGAAATATTTGTCACCTTCCTTCTGTCATTAATGGAGAACAACGTGCTAACCAGTCTGTAGCAATTATGTGATGAAGTTACCTGTAAAACTGATGAACTTCCCACTATTTCAGGACAACTGCCCCAGTCTGCCCAACTCTGGACAAGAAGACTTTGACAAAGATGGTCAAGGAGATGCTTGTGACAAGGATGACGACAATGATGGAATTCTAGATGAGAGGGTACGAGAGTTTTTAACACGTTTGTATTCATCATCATCACATTCACGATGATCAGTGGTGGTCAATTCTCTAACAGACATGTACTCTATACCATAGGACAACTGTCCCCTCCTTTACAATCCTCGTCAGTTTGACTTTGACAAGGATGAAGTTGGCGACCGCTGTGACAACTGTCCCTATGAGCACAACCCTGCTCAAATTGACACCGACAACAATGGAGAAGGGGACGCCTGCGCAGTGGACATTGATGGAGATGGTAAAATAATTACATCTTAGCAAAGCCTAAACAAATATATATCAAATATTGTAATCAGTCCATTCAAAGTAGTTATTGATTATATCTTCTACCTTAAACTATCAAGCAAATGTCATCACCTACCCTTTTCTTTCTCAGACATTCTGAATGAGAGTGACAACTGCCCGTATGTGTACAACACTGACCAGAAGGACACTGACATGGATGGAGTTGGTGACCATTGTGACAACTGTCCACTGCTGCACAACCCTGACCAGGTACTGTAACACACCATATACAATATAATCACATGCCATAGTACTATAGATGGTACAGGACATGTTTAACCTGTATTTATCCAACAGACTGATGTAGACAATGACCTGGTCGGAGATCAGTGTGACAATAACCAGGACATCGATGAAGACGGACATCAGAACAACCTGGACAACTGTCCCTACGTGGCAAATGCCAACCAGGCCGACCATGACAAGGATGGCAAAGGAGATGCATGTGACTATGATGATGATAATGATGGCATACCTGATGACAAGGACAACTGCAGACTGACACCCAACGAAGATCAGGTGGACTCTGATGGTGAGGATGGAAGATTTTAAAGGGGTTAATTGTTGCAGGGTGGGTGGCTGCTCATTTTTACCAAGTGCTCAGTCCAAAATGCAGGAATGTAAAACAATACATTTGTCTAATATATTGTCTACAAAAAAAGAACAAACCAATACAAAGGGGACTAACTTTTAATATTCAATTACAAGTGTTAACTGGTGTTAACATTTGCATGAGTTAAGGTAATTAATTTAAAATATTCTCAGGATAAGATTATTGAGTCGCAGTATTTATGTTAATTTTGCTTTGTGCGTTCTAGACTATCTAACTAGGCAGCCGGACAACAACAAAGCTATGAATAAACCAATAATTTTGTAGCTAGATGAATTACTTGTTGCTTATGTTGACCAAGCTTAGATCAGTTATACATTTTTAAAGTTTTATAGAACAGTTTGCCATCCATACATTGCACTTTTAATATTTAATGCTAAAGGCTTGAACAGGTTTGATGCAGCTATTATTTGTGGCTGGCCAATTTTAAATGCAATGTTTATGGAAAACCTCAAAATTTTGTAGTCTATGATGATTGTCACATGTATGTAAGTTTTCAGTCAAAAGATAAAACAGTAAGTACACAAACATTTTGTTGCTTTCTTGTAAATATTTTAAGTTTTACATGGGTTTTATGTAATGTAGTAATGATATGCTACCTAAACGCATATTACTGTATTACATAAAACCTAGCAGCAGTTGACAAAATAATCTCATCACAAGGTCCAGTAGCTACTGGGAAGTTAAAGATTTCATCACACACAAATGGAGGTTGTTATAGAACTGTAGTTATCCAAATTTTAATGACTTTAAAGACTTCTCACCCATGTTGGCTAAAAAGTTTGGATTGATTGATAATTACTAATTTAATGACAATTTAATCAACATTAATTCATTACAATTATTTAATTAATACCATTAAAATCACCACTGCCTGCACACAACAATAATTTGGACTCCATGCACACAGTGATGTTCACAGTTTGCTTCAGTTCTCCCAGATATCTTCACAGTTAGCAATTAGTGCAGTTACAGCAGGTGTGAAATGCAGTGGCTGTGGAAAGAGTCAAGCACTGTGTTGGCATGGGTGATGTCATTCTGCATGACTTCAGCGAGCAGCCCAAGAAGGCACAGGCCAGGCTGTGAAGTTTTTATTTCCTTCAGGCTTTGCTCTTGATTAATCCGCAGTGCCCAATTTGAGCAGGGTTACCTGGAGTTTGTACAGCTGCCTGTAACTGGAAACAGACGGTGAAGGAGGAAGGCCCTGGACGCTGGCGCTCTCATGCTCTTCACAGCTCGTCAGATCGTGTTTATTTGATGGAATCATTTTAGCCCCTTGTGCAATAACAAAGATGATGACAGAAAGCAGCTAGCTACTTCCACGCAGTGGCCTTCATTAGCCACTGGCGTCCTTTCCTCTGTGTGCTCCTGGCTTACAGTGTGGCTCTAATAGATTTCAGGCTTCAGACAGTTACAAGTATCAATGGAAGTTGTCACAGCATGAAAAGATGGCTGATTTGGCTCAGTTGATTTGGCAAAGGTATTAAAGTTAGTTTGTTGGGAGGAATTGCTATTTTTCCATTCATTTTTAATACAAACTTGGAAGAGTTCCTCACGCCCACTGCAGTGGGAGTATTATGACACTCATATTAGCTGCCATAGAGATTTTTGTAAACTATAGAAAAATAGGAAAAAATTCTAGTATATATTATGCACGTCTAATTTAAATTAGGTCAGACTTATTTATTTGATGTCTTTTGTAACAGGCGATGGAAGAGGTGATGCCTGCAAAGACGACTTTGACAACGACAATATCCCGGATATTATTGATGTGTGTCCAGAGAACAATGCCATCAGTTTCACAGACTTCAGGAAGTTCCAGATGGTCCACTTGGATCCTAAGGGAACCACTCAAATTGATCCCAACTGGGTGGTCAGACACCAGGGCAAAGAGCTTGTTCAGACTGCCAACTCTGACCCAGGCATTGCAGTAGGTGAGTAACACATCTGTACTTGCTAACAATTTATTGTTGTTTTACTGCTCTAAAAATGATCCATTTTGACTAAAAAGAGTCCTAACATTAAGCATCATCCAACTCTTGCACCATCACAGGCTTTGATGAGTTCAATGCTGTGGACTTCAGTGGCACAATGTATGTGAACACAGACAGAGATGATGACTATGCAGGCTTTGTGTTCGGCTACCAGTCAAGTGGGCGCTTTTACGTAGTGATGTGGAAGCAGATCACTCAGACTTACTGGGAGGACAAGCCCTCCAAGGCCTTTGGCATCTCTGGTGTTTCACTCAAAGTTGTCAACTCAACCACTGGCACTGGAGAAAACCTCAGGAATGCTCTGTGGCACACAGGCAACACTCCCGGGCAGGTGGGCTGAGGTCTAAATGCTATTTGGTCTGTATTAAAGGCTGTGACAGTATTTTTCATTAATGTTGTTAATGAATTTAAATAGGTGCGTACTCTGTGGCATGACCCCAAAAACATTGGATGGAAGGATTACACAGCTTACAGGTGGCATCTCATCCACAGACCAAAGACTGGTTTCATCAGGTAAGAAATAAAGTAGTCAGTACATCAAAGAAAAACCCAACAGTCCATAGTAGTACAGTATATATTGTATGTATGATATGTAATCACTCAAATTCCAAAGAAAAAGAGGCAAATAGTGAGAACATGGAGAAACAAACAAAAGAAAGAAGTTTATCAAAGTGCTAAATGAATCATATAATAATCGCTTAAATAATCTAATTTAAGTGAAATGTTGGTTTAGCCATAGACCCCTATTTCTGTGACTATTTTCTTTTGCCCACCACTGAACTACAGTATACATAAGTGCTATAATGTGAACACAGTAAGAGCTAAAATGTTTGTCATGTTATTTGCAGGGTTGTGGTCTATGAAGGTAAACAGATCATGGCTGACTCAGGACCAGTTTATGACAAGACATTTGCTGGAGGAAGGTTAGGTTTGTTTGTCTTCTCGCAAGAGCTGGTCTTCTTCTCCGACCTCAAGTATGAGTGCAGAGGTTAGTAGAAACACTTTCAAATTCTTAAAATTTATAACCATAACTGTTTTGCAATTGAAAAAATGGTGTGTGTCTATATGTGTGTGGGTATGCAGAAATAGAAGCTTAGAAAACTACTACATGCAACACCTAAGAGATTTACACTTGTGTGCTAAACATCAATTAAACAACAACGAAACAAAAGTACACCTGACTTTTTAGAGTAACCCAACATTAAAAATATTGGAGTAATTGCAACCGGGTCAAAGGAAAGTGTACTGGATAATGTTTTTACAACTGTCAGATGCTATATTACTTAGGTGACTTGCGTCACCTTGTAATTCCCACTGTTGTCTGTGTGAATGAGCTATTAATTGCACAATTAATTCCTTAGTGTTGAATTTGCCATATGAATGAGGTTTAATTATAAATCAGGGCATGATAAACTTTCTTTATGGGGTTGACAAACTTCCTTTAATTTCTAATCTTTTGTTTCCTGAGCCAGAAAAAACAGTTAGACATGCCAACATGTCATATAACAACTCCTAACAGAAATATCCGCTTATACATCAAGTGCATAAACAAAGACTTACTGTAAATGCATGTGATGTAAAAGTGGTATTGCCATATTACATATTTCACAAGCAAGGACCACACCATCAACACGATGCATTCAAAAGATTTATTAATGAAAAATGATTGGTGTGCAAGGCTTGAAACTTTCTTGAAGTTCCCCCGTTTACTGTCTGCGTTCTGGGGGAAGTTTCGGCCAGGAATCCACTGTAGCACCCGGGTGTGACGGACCCCCTAAACCTCCAGTTACTTAAGACAAGACTGAGCGGATCTGAGATCTTTGAGATCTGAACAGATGTAGCAGTGATGCGGTAAACTTTGATGGTATGTGTTTTGATGGCCATCATGGAATGGGTGTAGGTAACAAAACAGGTCATGGTGATGAGATTGGATGACAGGAAGGTTATGTTATACTGGTCATGAAATTAACGGAAACTCTTCCAAGCTGTCCAGTAGGACAAGAGGATTGAGGGTGATAGGCTGTTGATGATGAAGTTCTGGGAATCAACGATCAGAGGTATTAGGGCAGGATTTACAGGTTGAATGTCAGTGCCCAATATGGAGGGACCGGTGTTGGGTGGGTATCTGCATGAGGTGCCAAGCTTCTGAACTTCTGGAATGAGAAACGGGAAAGAGAGTCAACAATGGCACTGGAGTGACCGGGAACATGAGTTGCGTGGAGAACGAATCAATGTGTCACCAAGTGCCAGATTAGGCGTTGTATAAACAGCATGTTGGAGCATCCTTTGTTGATTATGTCTATGATTGCAAAGTTGTAGACCCCCCAGGGCCCCACAGAATGGCCGTGGCTATTATGAGGTATATTTCCGAAAGAGCAGAGGAAGCAATCTGGCATTCACTTGTGAGCTCTGGGGGCTATTGTGCTGCAAACCATCTTCCGTTGTAGAAACCCCCAAAACTAGCAGAAGAAGTGGTATTGGTGTACAGATGGATGTCGTGTGGATGAGTCAGTTGGTTGTTGTAGGAGAAGGTGATACCGTTCCGGTTTGTGGGAATGTTGAGCCACAGATGGAGTTTGACACAGCTTGAACTGTCCATGGAGGTAGAGTTCAAGAGTGATGGGACAGAAGAAGCAATTGATAGCAGGTGATAGATAAAGGCTCAGCCTTGGGGAATGAGGCATAGGGTGAAGTTGAGGTGGCCTAGGAGGGAGAGAAGTTTGCGTTTGGTGCAGCATGGGGTGAGGAGGAAGTTGGAGATCAGAAGGCTGATTTGAGTTTTTCAACTGGAAGTGAAGCCTGAAACAGATTTGTGTCAAGAGTGATTCTGAGGAACTCAAGGGATGTGGAGGGGCCCTTTGTTTTCTCTGCAGACAGTGGAACCCTGAGGTTGGAGAAAACTGAAATCAGAGTGACCAGACTGGAAGCGGGTGTCAATGAGGGAGGAGAATTGATAAGCAAATCGTCCAAGAGATGGACAAGGAATGGAATAGTTGTTAGACAGGATCCAGCAAAGGGCTTCCGACAGGGTGTCGAAGAGTTTAGGGCTGCAACCACAGGTGAGCCTAAAAGCAAAGTAATATGCATCTTGCCAGGAGGAGAACTTTGAAGGCGCTGGTGATGTCCACTTTTGAGAGCCACGTCCCTTTCCCGGCGAGTTTGATGAGGGAGATGGCATGATTGATGGTGTTGTAGTGAGTAGTGAGCAGGAACAGGCTGGGTGAGACAGGCACCACATAAGGAGCAGTAAATTTCATTGTTGAGTATGAGCCCTCATTGAATTGCTGAAGACTGTGGCTTCAGAGGTAAAGTGGAAGTGATATCAGTAGAAACCACTGCCTCCAAAACGGAGGGCCAGATTAAGGATAATGGCCATGTAATCGTTCATTTCCCATTCCCATTCATTTCCATGCCAGGAGCCCCAGCTGTGGCAGGCTGATGTGAGTGCTGGATGAGGGCAGCTGGGGGTGCTGGCATCCTAGTGCCAAATGCCCCGGCTAGAGCAAGCTACTGTGGTTGCTGGAAGTGGGCGGCAGGGGGCACTGGAATCCCAGTACCAGGTTCACCTGCTAAGGCTGGCGTTTGTGATTGCTGGAGCTGGATGGTGAGAGGCACTGACATCCCGGTGTTGTTTGCCCTGGATTATGTTGGCTGCTGGTATTCCGGTGTTGGGTGTTCCATCTGAAGTAGGTTATTATGTTAAATATTGACAAGAGGCAGTTGGTGAAGCCCTGGTGTTTTTTGTTCTGGGTGATGACCCCCATCTGTTGGTGCTCTTTCTGCTGTCTTTGAGCTGGAGGATATAGTTGAACTGTCCCTTTAATGGGGTTGCTGACATCACAGCTTGTTGTTGGAGTATGTGTGTTGACGTCACCCGGAAGAGAGCTGGTGTTGAAGGAGCGATGGGCACAAAAGGCTGACATGAGAGCATCGAAAAGCTTTGCTTTGTAGTCTGTTCGATGAAATGGAATTCCTTTATTTTTTAGTGTTCTTCGAAGAGTGGCAACAGTCCAGTCGGAAATTTCTGATGAAGGCTGGTCATCAGGGAATCTCACTGTGGTGTGGTGACACTGCAACTGGCAACTGTGTTGTGAGGCCAGATTAGTTGGGATGATGGCGGGAGGCTTGAGTTGTCCTTAGACGTGATGGAGTTGGAGAACGGCAGTGACAGCGATGGACTGTCCTTGAATTGCCTCGTCCTCTCTTTTCTGATGAGGGAGCTGGGCTGGGAGACACGGAGGATGTGTCAGATGAATTATAGTCATCTTGTATGTTGAGGAAAGATGAGATGGAAGAGACTGCGTTGAAGCTTGCTGGACTCACGCACTTCCTGGGCGGCTCTTGGATTATGGAAAGCGGGGTATCAGGCACGGAGGTGGTGGAGAAGTTTCTGCTTCTGTCGCTGGGTCTGCTGGCATGAGCTGATAGAAACTTTGGACATGGTTGTTCGAGTAAGTCATTGTCTGATGGGGATAGTGAGACGAAGTTCACACTCAAGGTAAGGTGAGTGGATGGATGATGTTGCCTGTAGGATAGAGGAGCAGCTCACTTTTCTGAGTGTGATCAAGGCGATGTTGTGTGATCTCAGTTCTGGTGCAGAATAGTAGAGCAAAAGAGGAGGAGAGGGGTAGGTGGGTATTTATAGGAATGCCGGAAGTGGCACAGTTGCGGTGTGGTCCTGCTCCTGAAACTCTGATAGATAGTTTCAATACATGAACATTACATATACATTATACATAAATATACAGACTTACCTATGTCTAAGTGCCTAGTCTTGGGATTGGTGGGTATTACCGGTACTAGTCATGTAGAATATTCTTGGTCCTTGTAAGCTTCAATGTGTGTTTATGTATATGTATGTGTCTGTGTGAATGTGATGTGAACACAAATATAGACATATGTGGATACATGTATATACATATATAAAAATATCAAAAACAGAGGGGTACAATGTGGGTAAAAATCTTTAAACCTTCAACATCTTTTTCAATACTCAGATAAGCCGGAGTTGCCAACAGTGTTCACAAGGTAATGATGAGGTGGTTATGTTTTGTATGTTGGCTGAAGCAAGAAAAAAGTGTCACGCTACGCTGTGTTTGTGCTTGTCAGCTTGCTCGTGTACAATGCCCCAGATGCATTGTGAAAGGCCTTGTGTGTTGTTCCAAGGTCCAGATCTTCTGTCCAGCGCTTAACAGTGGAAAATGAGCCTGCAGCCTTTTCACAATCACAGCTATTGAAGACACGCTTTTTTGATGCACACAATGCATATGTTGTTGCTGCACTTTGGCACTTTGATTGTGTGAATCTCGCTGAGTGTCCTAGTTTTGATTATAATTAGGATATAAATGTGGCGGTAATATAAGCTATTTTCTCAATCTTTCCACAGATAACTGAATCAAGTTGGATAGAAAAACATCAGAGAGACACAAAGACAAGAATCTCTCAAAGTAAACATCACGTCATCACTAAATCCATTTCAACGTAAATGAGACTTTCCATACTTTTCCGTGTTTTGCCTTGATCCACCCACTGGAGAGGAAACCATGGCCAATTTCAGTTTTCCTGGTGACTTGTGTACATTTCCCTTGCTGGGAAAGAAAAACGGATGAGAGTGGACGGGTTTTGAAAAGCCTCTGCAGAATATCTAATTATAACTAGTGTACTTATGTCTACATTTTTAAAGGATTCATTGTACAACCACTTACATGCTGTATGTGCTTTCCTACAGTTTTCTACTTTCTACAAATTGTAAATGACTCAGTTGTTCCTTATCTTTGATACATTGCTGTCCGCCGGCTCCATTTCATGGCTTCTGTCTTGCAGAACAACTAAACCTACAGTGTCTTACAAACATAAACTGTAACCAAAAACATTATCATTTAGCTGTCTCAAGTCCATAACTGTTTCTCCTCATTCTTTTCATCCTGAATGTGTTTTTCTATGGAGAAATTGAATGAACAATTTAAATAAGCCATTTTAGTAAGTGCCAAAGATGTTTATACTAAGTCTGTATTATAATTCCTTTTTGTAAATTATTTATGCTCTGCTTGTTGTTTGTTTGCATTTTTTGCTAGAGTTTGTAAATAATTATTTATTTGTTTACACTGACAAAACGCATGATTGAATATCACAAATGTCAAGATAACACATTATAGTATTGCAAGATTTTGTGTGTTATCATGCACTTCCCTTACTTGTTAGTTTACCAAATGAGTGTCATCTGACCTCCTCTTTCAGATAAACTGTAGTGCAAGGCTCTGGGAAGGATAAACATCAGCTGCTTTTAAAGCTTTAGTGCAGGAGTTTTGTTTCCCCCTTCTGGCAGTGAGAGTAATTACAAAAACACTGTCAACCATAGCCTACTCCGTCGCTACTGTTGCAGCTGTAAAATGATGGATAAATTACCGCAAGCGCCACACAACCCCGTGAATTGACTCGTTTCACTATCAGAATTTGATCCATTCGATCCAATAACATTTGGACAGTCTAGAAGAGCTGCACAATTCAATCAGTTATCCCCATTCAAGTTAGCAGACAGCTAACCAGAAGACAGCCGGCTCAGCCAGCTGAAGTATCCAGGTACACATTCAAACAGCCAGTATGGGAATGTCCCTCCTGACATGAGATTTAAAAACTCTGTATACTTTGAAATACAGAGAGATTTATCTGGCCGTGATAGGCTTAATCAGCATTGTGTGAACTCGTTTGGCAAGGGCTTGAATGTAACAGACATTCATTTATGTGTAAAAGTTCCGCACTGCAGGTTTAAATATTCACATACATAAACACATGCTGTGCTTATGTATGTGATAGGAACTGCCAGAGAGTTCATTCTGGTAGTATGTGTATGTTAAAAAAAGCCACTGTGTTTATTTTCCTAGCTGTCCAGACAGGACCTCATTGTCCTCAAAGTAATATTTCACTTTGGTACACATGGAACATTTTTCAGTGCTCATACTTAATGTCCATAGGAGCTTATAAATGATCAATTACCAAAATCGTCTGCCAATTGGGCTACTGGCAATGTAGCCAGCACCCTTTTCTAACTTGATATTGAAACACTTTGTATCTGTAACACGTCTATGAACAAACAATTGATTGTGACAACAACATCAGTTTAAAAGGTAGTGAAATAATCAAAGTTGCAGTTGAAGTGTTTAATTCCCAGTAAATCTAATATTGTTGCTATCACAACCCTGGTTTTTCTGGAGCTTCAGGTGTGTGTGCTACACAGTGGAAAGTACCAAGTAACATCACATTAACAGCTGAGAGTCTGAGGTTTAACATTCAGTCATTATGTGTGATGGCGTCATTAGCAATGACTACAATGAAAATATTTAATACAAATTACTTTTTCCATTCATATGTTAGTCATGAGTATCACTTATGGATGTTGTGAAACTTTACGGTGTTGATTGAAAAGGAATCCAGATGAAGGTCTTTGAAGACAAAGTGTGGTTGTGTGACTGTATAGTGTGGATCGAGGAGTTGTTAGCCTACAACTCTGTTGTCATTAGTCTGTATAGCATTCATGTTCTTCCATGTTTGGTTTCCAGCTTGTTTATTTCATTGAGAGTTTGCAATGCACAAAATGTAAATGTTTTTGTATACTTGTGTTGTTAGATATACATTTTCTACAAACATTAGTGTAAGATTGTCCTGTTTCATAAATAAATCACTTGTACACCATTTTGTTGATTATATACATGAGGATTACCAGGTATCATAATTACCATTAAACTAACATGTCTTTAACATTACTGATAAAGTGTAAGACACATCTCTCAATACTCTCAGACTTCCCTAGACTCTCTGTTGCTGTCAGCCTCAAGCTCATTCATTTCTATTGAAAATATGAACCTTAAAAATCAAAAAATAAACTTTTTCCAACATGTCCCAAAAAACCTGGGCATTGTAATTTTTAGCAAACATTACTCAAAAAGGAGTAAATTGTGTTTTGTTGGGGACTATTTACATCTGCCAACGTGATATGGGATGGTGTGTAAATAGCACGCCACTTTTAAGGACATTTCATGACATGTGGCTGTGGCTCATCAGGTAGAACCCATAGACTGTAAAAAAAAATATTAGACATAGCCACCGTGACATCACCCATTGTTTGTGGACTCCTGTTTTGAAGCCTGAAGTTTGGTATTTTGACCATCGCCATCTTGGATTTTTGGAGCCAGAAGTGATGAGAAGTGACCATATTTGGACGAGAGGGTGGAGCTGAACCTAACGCTAACTGCTAGGTTGGTTAGCATGGTGCATTTACAGTGTATGGTTAATGACAATGCTATTGTTAATGCTAATTTTTGCTGCTGAAAAACAGGCTTGAAACCATTAAAACCAAATGAACTTAGCCTAAAAACTAAACATCTGACTCCTCAGAGGGGATTTTAGTACAACCAAATGCTGAACAAGACTTTTTTAGTGTTACAAGTAACTTTTATGAACTGAAAACACACTGAAAAAGCGAAAGCTATGCCTACGCCTATACTGTGTGAATCTGGGGTTACGCCATGGTTACGTTACCTAACCAACATTGTCGCTATGGTAGCGACTTGTCAATCACTACGTACCCGCACCATAAAGCATACCCTGCTTTATCATCAAATTATGGTCTCAATTACTAGCTTCAACTCTTCTTCAATAAAGCATGATGTTCATTTTGCAAATCATGGCCCCATTTAGAGTAAAATAGACAATAAAGCAGGGTGTGCTTTAGGGCGTGGCTACCTTATGATTAATAAGTTGCTACCACCGAGGTGCGTAAGGTGCTGTAATTGGACCCTGGGGAGCTCCTCCCCAGCTCCATGCTCTTGTCCAAATATGGTCACTTCTCATCACTTCTGGCTCCAAAAAACCAAGATGGCAATGATCAAAATGCCAAACTCAAGGCTTCAAAATGGGAGTCAATAAACCAATGGCTGACATCATGGTGGCTATGTCCATTATTTTTATACAGTTTGTGGGTTGAGCGGGTTGTCCACTAATCAGAAGATTGGCAATTTGATCCCTGGCTCCTCCAGTCCACATGTCAAATTGTCCTTGGGCAAAATACTTAACCCCAAATTGCTCCCAGAGGCTGTGCCATCGGTGTGTGAATGATTAGAAACTCCTCCTGATGAGCACGTTGGCACCTTTCATGGCAGCCTCTGCCATCAGCGTATGAATGTGTGTGTGAATGGGTGAATGTGGCATGTAGTGTAAAGCACTTTGAGTGGCAGGAAGGCTAGAAAGGTGCTATATAAATGCAGTCCATTTACCATTTACATTGAAAAGCTGTATTTTAAGCTTTTTGCGTGTCATCTAACACCGTTGGTTAGGTTTAGGCACAAAAACCACTTGGTTAGGGTTAGGGAAAGATCATGGTTTGGGCTAAAATGATCAGTAAAATGCGGTAAAAATGTCCTGATCTGTAGGTAAAAATGTCCGGTTTAACACCAGTAAAATGCCCAATGTGACGGTAAAAATGTCCAGTTAAAATGTCCTGATGTGACAGTTAAAATGTCTGGTTTAACAGCAGTAAAATGCCTGACATGACGGTAAAAATGTCAGGTTAAAATGTCTCAACATGACGGTAAAAATATCTCAAATGGTGCTCTCCTGCTGCTTTTGCAACTTTTTGCCAACTAACCATCTAGCCATCAACCCAACCGGCCTCAACCCAACCCACCTCTTCCTAATGAGCCAAAATCACAATGGATGTATTATACGAGCTGGATTCTGGACCGAAAATGGCGCCTATTCAGTCCAATATGAACCGCTCGCCTGGCGCATACACCAAAAAAGTTTTTAGCTTCCAGGTTTACTTCCAGGGGTATACGGTGCACTGAATATGCACAGTAGTGTTTCTCCCGCTGGCCCCACCTGCAAGTTCCCACTAGGCCCATAGTCTTTACATCGTGGTGATGTCACAGATTTTTAAATCGCTTTTCTTGGCTCAAGGAAAGTTTTACAAACATAAAACCTCCATGGTTCAAAAATTCATAATACAAAGAGTCATAATTGCCTTGGGATTTTTTGCTGCAATACCGCAAGTGGCCACTGGGAAAAATTGGATGCAACAGCGCTGTATCCAGCTCTTATGATACATCCATGAAAATCACCTTAGGATTCTGATTTAGGATTAATTTATTGTTTCAGTCAATTTCATGAGATTTGTTGACAATAAGAAAAAATTTTTAATATCACCAGAATTATCCTTTATGTTTGATTACACACAATACATCCTCACCTAAAAGTTTCACAGTTTTCAGTTCACTATAATACAAATCAAATTAATGGCTATTTACAAGTAAGCCAGACACAAAAAAAAATATTTTTCTACCATAATTTCCATTTGCAATTCTGCTGCACTCAGTGACAGTTCCTTGCTGTCATGACAAAGACATTCATTTAAACTAAACCTTCACCTTGTGGTAAGGAAGTTCAATAGTAGTAGCACTATTGTTAGCATGTATCATGCAGTCAGGCAAACATACATGTACAACCACACAATGAGTTAAAGTAATTTTACTTCTTCATTATAAGATGTACTGTATTTTATTAAAGGGGCAAAGAAATAATAAATGTAAGTTCTGTTCAAAGGACTGCTGAAACATGGTGGTAAACTATTACTTACAAATGTTAATCTAACTATTCATGTCACACCCAATTTCTTTTCAGATGCACTAATACTTTGTTAGGAAATTTTGGTTTACGAAGGTTTACTAAGCATACCAAGTTCTGTCTGACAAATGTCTGGGATGGACATTAGAATCGATGAGACAATATGCAGTGTCCTGAAGAAAGCCTCCATCTTTTCTACTTTAAAAAAGTCAACCTCCCACGCCTACATGTCCAGTTCTTCAAATGTTCTGTAAAACCAAATGAACAACTGAATTTGCTCATTGTTTAAATATTCCAATGAAAAGCCCTGATACAGGAGGATGTTGTCTGTGGTTTTCCACCCGACCATCTGCCCCATAGTGCAGAAACCGTGTAATGAAGGGGCTAAGTAAACGATGGCGAAGCCAGGAAAAAAATGCGCTATTAGGGAAAATGGGGAAGTCAAAACCTTGCTCTAGTAGCTTTATGGCAGAGATATCTGGGTTGAGGCTCTTGGAATAGTCCACGTGGCACACACCAAAGACTGGCTATATAGGTCTGGCACTAGTTTCTGGTTTCAAGCCCAGAGCACGTTCCAGGGTGGTTCATACAGCTTTGCCAGAGGATGTCAATGTGTGACACAGTAAACCAGAATTTTCTGCTGAGGCGAGTATTTAGCAACCAGCAAGCATTTTAAAAGCATGAATATCCTCAAGCAAACTGGCTTCACTTAACTGAATGAACATCAGGGGAAGTTCACTTTCACCAGTGGTTTTTCAGACAAACAGTGACAAAGTGAGCAGTTTGGACTGACACCAAGGATGAGCACATGATAGTTTGGTGTCAATATTTATTTATTTTGGAGGTTTGGATGTGGAGCTCGGCACCAGATTGTCAGTTTTAACAGCACAGAGAAACACACAGAAAACTAAGTGTGGAAAGGGAAGCCTCTTATTCAAACACAAGTTTAAACCGAGAACTGCTCTCAGTGTGATGCTCCACTTCAGTCACAGTGGTGTGAAATACCAGCCTGTCCAACACTGGGATACTACAGCTATAGATGATATTCCACTAACAGACTTTCTCCACTCTATAACTCCACTTCCTCCTCTCTCTTACCCACATTTCCATTTTTCATATCATCTGCCATGGTGTAGCCTACCTGGGGAGGTTGGACAGTTTCAGAAATGGAGCCCTGAGAAAGGGGGAAAGATCAGACTCAGAACCTGAGGTAGGGCCTATTTTAAGAAACCAGCACACAAACGTCTGAATCCAATTAATGGCGTTCAGGGAATACGTGAGCTCAGCAACAAAAGTAGTCGCTGCTGATAGGCAGCCAAAATATCCATCTAAAAGTTCATTTCATCTTGTCCAAAAATCGTATTTTTCTTAGAACAAGAATCTGCCAGTGACTGACATGATTTCATCTGTTTCCAGTATAAAGCTTCTTTCTAAAAGATATTTGTGGGTTGATCCACCTTATTTTCCTCATCAAAATATTGATTTTAAAGATTTTTTTCAACAAATATATGGGAAAATCAATACCATAGTCATGTTTGTATGATAAATACAAATCTACAGCTAGCAGCTGGTTAGCTTAGCTTAGAAAAAGCTAATCCCAGCCAAGATATATCCCAGCACATAACCACCAGTAAAACACCACAACTTGACATTTTTTATGCCTTGGTTTGTTGTATGGATTAAACAAGATAGCGAGCCTAACTTGACCAGGCTAGCTCTTGTTTCCAGTCTTTTTGCTATGCTAAGCTAACCAGCTGCAAGCTGTACCTTCATATTTACAGCAGGGATATGAGAGTGGTGTTGATTCTGTTATCTAACTCTCAGCAAAAAAGCAAATACTTACACTTATTTCCCAAACTATTCCTTTAAAATAAATAAATACTGCACAAAACTCTATTAAAGAAACATGACATTTCTGAAATAGTACCTTAGTATCTGAAAATCAAACGTCAACCAATGCTTAAAAACCCGCCTCCTTCTCCTGTGCATCAACAGGAACATATTTTTGATCAAAGAGCAGTGTTGACTCCCAGGAAACATGCATTTTCCCTTTCTTCCCGGAATCCAAGTGAAATCAGCTTTAGTGTTCCCACCGGCTCCTTTAATGAGTGAACCTATGCTGTTGCTGAACAAAGTGACTGCGGGGCTGCCAAAGGCAAGTGTGCTAGTAAAGAAGTGGGTCTGTCAATTGAAATAAAGTAAGTCATTTATTTCAGGGTATGAGTTCCTCTAGTCATTGGGAAAATATCCATGGTCCTTCTCGCTGCCAACCTCAGGGGCGCACACTCATTGCTCCCAGAAAACAGAGTTGCCAGAAGTGTTGGGCTGCAGGCTGAGGTCCTGCAGCACACGGGCTCCAAGCTGTCTGCATGAATCCAGCTCTTTGATATTACTCATGGATTTGAGATGCTTCACTTCAGATGCTTTAAATGACTGACATCAGAAAGTGGTACAGTGGTCAAGAAGCTAGAGAAAGTAGAGAGAATTTTCAAGTAGAAGAGATGGAAAAGAAAGACATTTTTCCAGCAAGCAGCAGTAATTATATATAATTATATATAAATTATATGTCCAAACATATATGTTTGGACATTTGCTCAAATCCAGGCTGAAAAAGGCACTCATCTTTAGGGATGTACTGTACATATTCAAGACAACCAAATGGAACTGCAGTTTTTTGTTGTTTTTTTTCACCGAAAGTATGTATGATCCTCAAAAAAGCCCAGGGTGTCAGAGCGAGGCTTGTTTCCACTTAGCTCTTGATGGCACTGGTGTGAAACTGAGAACAGATGCATTGGGTCCTGTTAAATCAGGTTGTGAAGTCTTGGCCTGGCAGTAACCTTGCACAAAACAAAGCCAGGCAGTGCAGATAGCTGCAGACACTGTAACTTCTGATTTATCTGACTTACTAAAATAAACTCAGATCAAATGCAGCCTTCATATCTTCAGGAAAACAGACACATAATCAAGGTATCTCCTTGTTTCCCTTTGCTTAAATCACCATTATTTTGTTCTTAATGGTATTATCCAACAATGCAAACATCCATTAAATTCTTAAATAATGTGATACTGGAGTCACATCAACATAACAGGAGGTTCAAATCCCCAGTTATTTGAGGTAATCTGGATGGAGTGACTCAGTCTGAAACTGTGCCGTTGAAGTGTCCTTGAGCAACGCACAGCCTCCACCTGCTGTAGTCAACTGTTCAGGTTAAATGAAGGTCAAAATGAAACTGAACCACTCTTAAATGAAACATAATTTGACATTAACAGCATGCTGCAAACACAGAGATCACACAATTTCCTGAATGTACAGCGCACCTAAACACTGCGTCCGAATGAAAGTTGAAATGTATGTGACAGATTCATAAGTTCCAGCTGGGAAGCAGACCTGTGCCATGCTCGGTGATGGGCGCAGCAGTGTGTGCTGTCCACAGGAGGCATGTGGAGGAGTGTCAAAGCTTTTGGCACACATAAACACTTTTACACAGTCCAGACATCACATTACACACCACCTGCACCTGAAATAACAGTCAAGTTAAATCTGCATGTTGCTGAAGGCTGTGCCTGTTTGCTGCTTAAGCTGTAAACTAAAAGCACTGAGAAAAATAAATTAGACATTACTGTTATTTTGCATTGATAATCAGTATAAAATCACTTAAAATGGTTTATAGAAAACTACAGTATAATGTAGTTGTAAGTGTATAAATAATTAATCAATACTTAATAGCAGAGTGTAACATAGCTGAAAATGTATTTAATGATAAATGATTACATACATGAATCAGTCCTTCCATTGTGTAATAAATCATATTAACATATACAAATCACTCACAGACTGGTTTGATATACTTTTAGAAATGTGCCCAAAGCTCATGAGGATGTGAGGAGCTTGAAGATTCATTCTTGACATCAGAAATAACAATTTTAGAAAAGGTCCACTTACTAGATTTCTTCCAGACCTTTCAGCCACATCTCATGGCCTTCAGTAACCAACATGGAGCTTGCTCAGCTGTCACAGAGTGAAGATGTGTAAGTAAATAGATATGTAAATAAATGAATAGATAGCATTTATAATAAAATACAATAAAACTTCTCTCTACCACATTAAATTATATTATTAATACATAGATAATACATAGATACGTCATAGTTCATATTCATTTTATATTATTAAAACTGTGTTTTACTGTCAACTATTTGTTATCTGTTCATACATCTATTGTTATCAAACAACTTTTTTTGAACATATACAAACAAAAATCCAATAATAAGCACAATGGCACATATGTAATACAGAAAACTAATAAAACTATACAAAAACTTAAAAACTGGACAAGACAAAAGGTTAGTCTTAAGAGATTCAGAAAACATATATGGATACACACACACCAAAAAGGATATTTAATTTGATATTTCTTTTTTACAAATGCTAAGAAGTGTGACCAGATAGCAAACTACTTTTGGCAACAGCAAAAGCTGTAGATACCACTTATTATGTTGTTTATTGGGAAGTCATACATTACAAATAAATAAATACATTAATAACGCTAATAACAATAATGTCTGCTTACTATTACATTATAGTGTGTTATAAACTATTAATTCATTATTTATATACTACTTATAAAAGCTACATAGGGCAGTGCTGAAATTGTCATCATTTATCCTTCTTTCTTCAAGCATATTCATGGTTTTGTTTAGAAATCTACAACTAAAATGAGAGTTGTGTTACTGTTAGTGTCAGAGCAGCAGAGGCATTGTGATAGAAGATGAAGGCAGTGCATCGCCTGCTCTTTATGAGCAGGACTACAATGCTACAAGCTCCCCTCCCTCTTTCACCAGTGGAAACAAGTGATCACACCATATCCTTTTACATCTCTGATGGCTTTTTCAGCCATGTTGCGCTCTGCAGTAATGGAACATCCACTCATGAAAATACACATGGCAAGCTATTTAAAGATATCAAACTTTCTCTCCTCTCTCCTTTTTTTTTGCCATTTACCCATTACACAACCGCAGGAAAATCTGAGTTTTCCACACTTCATGCCAAAGTAGTTTATTTCGATAATGCTTGAAGATAAGCAAATGAAAATATGTTTCCAACACATTTTAATCATTCTCTTCACCTAATAACTCAGTCTTTAGAGTAGGCTGTTAAGAAAAGACAAACCAGAAAGAAAAAAGCTTAACTTTACCGTATATACAACATGTTTATAATATTATTCTGAAGAAAAACTTTTTGTTTTCAAGACAAGATTAAATTCCTTTAAGACAAGAGACGTGTGGTGGAGAGGACAAGGCAAGTACTCCCTCAGGAGTTCTTTTTGACTGACTTTATTCTTAAGCTCCTCAAAGAAAATGCACAAAATCTGCTTGAAACTCAATCAACTTACCCTTTAAGTGATAAGAACACAGACAGCACTTAAAGTGGTGTTAACATTTTCCATGTGTCCTCAACTGACTGTTCACTTCACTGCCAACACTTCAGTTTACCACAAGTTGATTGATTGAAACTGACTTATCTCAAAAGTGAGAAAATGAGAAATTGTAGCAGCTTTCAACGTGAATAATTCATCTTAAAGAATATGTGGTGAAATCTTTGACTGCACTCACCGCTGTGCCAGCTTGCACCGCCTCCAAAACTAATGATATAGCTGGATAGGCTGGCTGGTCGTAAAGTCAAGTCAGGTTTTTTTATATGTTAACAGTCTTCCGACTTCTGTGAGAGGTTTGTTGGCTGCACACATGTCCAGAAGCACAGCTGGTGTTGGCATTGTCTGAAACAAAGCAATGTCAGAGTGTGTGTGTGATGAAAATTTGTCTGGGCAATCCTTTCATTACTGAGCAGTTGGAATACTCTTGGAAAAAAAGATTTGATGGCCTTTTTATGCTTGTTGGAGCAGTAAAAATAGCCCTGATAACTCCAGTTATTTGTAAGAATGCTGACACAGAGCTACAGGCTCACTCACTGTGTCTGGTGGTCCAGCAGACTTTAATATTTGTGAGAAGGAAGTTACTCAATTTTTATTTTTGGATTAACCTTCACTTCATAAACTAATCATCACTTGGAACTGAAGGGCTAAAGTAAAACGAAAAACAAAAAAACTCTAATGGAGGTTTTCTCACTTTGCTGTGTTGGAGTTTTTCTGTTTTATACTGTTTTTGTAATCTGTGATATAAATGAATGTAACTGTAGCTGCGCATAGTTGTATTTAATATGCAAGATTTTTCATCTTTCACATTTACATCCTAATTATGCTTAATGTGCACAGTCCCTGATAATAAATCAATACAGGCAATAAAAAAATTAAACAAAACATACTTATATTATGTCAGGATTTCATATTATAGCCTATTTCAGTGATTTAAAAATGGAAACTGATCTACTAACCATAATAATCTCCCCTCTACAAAAATATATCTTTCAATATTCATCATTTCCAGTTGTGGAAGTAAAAAGATCCTTTACTTACAGCAATGCCATTTGCAAGTAAAAGTACAAACAGTTGCCTGATTACACATCCAGCTGATGTGTAACAACATTATTCATTTGGAGTCATGTTTCTGGCCACCTGTCGAATGTAGGTACAATATTTGCTCTCTCTGTTTGGTCTCCACCAACTCCTCAGAGAAATATCTGGCTCTTTAGCTGCTAAATACTCCACTATGTCCACCAGCTAGTTGCTAACGTTGTCTGTCTGCTGTTTGGTGCTGGGCAGGTAAAGTACAATGAATTTATCAGAGCTTTTTTCACCACAAACAGCTGCCTTCTGCATCTGGATATGGTGATGAGAGCAGTGGCACTGGATCAAAAAAGTAAAGGTCTTAATGTTTTTTTCTTTCCTTTTCCCTCTCTTTCCCCCTCTACCATTTTAGTTTATAGGCTCAGTACTGTTGGCATATTTCATTTCATCTGGCTGTTTATTTCATTTTAATAATATAATAATAATATACTTTATTTATATAGTACTTTTCTTAAAAACAAAAGAAAAGCAAACAGAGATCATAAAACTGAGGGAAATAAAATGAAGTTACACAAAATATAAACTTTCAGAACTGGGATAATAAAACAGCAACAAACAATCATAAAAGCTTACCGATCAAAAAACGTTTTAAGAAGAGATTTAAAAGACACTAAAGATGTTTCCTGTCTGATCTTGATAGGCAGACTGTTCCACAGTTTGGATGCTCTAACAATAAAGGCTCAGTCACCTTTGGTCACTGGCTGAGACCTGGGAATAGCTACCAGAGTGCCATCCACCGATCTAAGTGAACGCCCAGGCACATAGGGGGGTCAATAAGTCCTTGATGTAATTTGGAGCAAGGCCATTTAATGCTTTAAAAATGATAAGTAGAATTTTAAAATCAATGTGGAGTGTAACAGCCAGCCAGCAGCCAGTGTAAGTTGGCAAGTATCCGAGTGATATGTTCATGTCACTTAGTGCCAGTTAAAATCCAGGCAGTAGCATTCTGTACCAGTTGGAGTCGGTGAAGGGATCTCTGACTGATACCGGCATAAAGTGCATTGCAGTAGTTGAGGTCAGAGAAAATAAATGCATTTATGACCTTAATGTGAATTAGTAGGAGACAGAAACAATCTGAATTTTGAGATTATTTGAGTTGAAAAAAGGACAAAAGGATTGGACAACATTTTTCACTTAAGCTTCAAAACAGAGATCTGCATAAAAAATAGCAGACTGCTTAATGTTTTTGGTCAAGGGACCAAGCTTACTGTGAAGCAAGCTGGTAGAATTTGTTTGACCTACAACTATGACCTCAGACTTATCACCACTGATTTTTAAAAAGTTTTGGGACAGCTAACATTTAACATCACTGAGGCAGCCAAACAGATTTATCAAGGCTGCTGGGATTGTTGGTTTGAAGAAGAAGAAGGGACATATAACTGTGTGTCATCTGCTTGACAGTGGTGGGAGATACTATGGTTCTGAATGATCTGGCTGAGAGGAGGAAGCACCTTAGATAAAAATGATAATTTAGAAATTGGTCTGTAATTATTAATAGGGGATCCAAATCAGGCTTTTTCAGTAATGGTTGAATGATTACATGTTTAAAACATATGGGAAAATTGCCAGAAGTTAGAGAACTGTTAATATTTAAAAGAATAAAATGACCAACAGAGGGGAATATCTCTTTAAAAATCTTAGTTGGGATAACATCTACACCACAGGTAGAGGATTTCATTTGAGAAATTGTTTTGTCTAGTGCTGAGATGTTAATGGTTTTAAACTGGGAAAGTGAAGCAAGATCATCGTTGGAGGTGGGAAGATTTATTTTTTATTTTATTATCAACTTTAGTATTATTATTATTTATTTTTATTTTATTTGTTTAATTATCTTGTTAATTTCCATGCTTTTTTTGTTTGTGTTGAAGGACCCCTTGAAAACGTGATGGTGCATCTTGAAGGTATTTTCCAAAAAAGTTGCATTTTGACATAAAATAAACTTGTGCTACATAAAAACCAAAACAATGAGCTGAAAGATGCTGAAACGCTCTGTGGAGCTGAGGGGAACTACAGAGTTGATTATATGTTCTCTTTAAGTAAAAGTACTAATTATGCAGTATGACCACTTTCAGTGTTGTTTGGTTGTATATTAAGGTATTATTATTAATGTGTAAGCAACATTTTAATATTTTATTTGGTCAAGCTGTTGCTAATGTAAACTATTTTAGATTCTGTTGGGTGGTTTCATTTGTAAAAATGTATCATAATAAGTCGATCATATAATAAGTTGTAAGTTAAATATTAATCTGCAAATTAAATGCCAGCAAATACTCAAGTAAACTACATGTACAGTAAAATTGTACAATACGTGAGTAAATGTAGTTATTTTCCACCACTGGTCATTTTGACAAAAACTACAATGAAGAAATCTTCAAAGGTCCATTATGCATTATATGTTTATAACATATAAACATATTCAAATGGCAAGACAACAAAATGCATGCTTTACAGCTCTCTTGCCACTAAGTGTGGTTCAAGCCAGCTCAGACCAAGATGACTTTCCACACTGGAAAATCCAGACACATCCCTTAAGACATTTAAAAACCAGATATCCTCAGGTATTATCAACACAATATTCTGTTTGGATTGGCTTGTGTATGTTTTCTGTACAATATTGTGTATTCGCACAGCGCTGATCACTTTCACCAGGTGAAACCTCTTCTGCTCTTGCACTGCCCTCTGAACTGCTGCAATTACACTATCACATTCTGAACACTAGATTACCATCGCAGACACATTATGTTATTCCCATTTGGATACCTTACACTGATGCCACAAACTGCTCTCACACATGTGCTGTGACCAACATCCAACATCACATGTGCACATGTGACCTCATGTTGAATCCCTTTCTCATTCCTGAGCAATCAAATCCCAATTCTGACATCTGTCAAAGAAAGCAGGACTAAAAGTTGAAAAAGAGGACATGCAATTGCATAACCATGCAGTATCTTCTTCATCTTTGTGATGGCATTATTTCAAATAACTTCACTCAGGCCAGTGCTTTTTGGCACCTGAGTCAGGCCTCATGCATGGACCCCAGAGAGCAGCGCAGTATGTGTCTCCAGAAAAACCTCCCAGTGTTTCACTGACAGTCGGATGTGTCAGTGGGGCCCACCCTTACTTTGTCTAATGGACGAGGCTGCAGAGTCCAGTCACATGCAGGACAAACAGACACTGCATACATCAGGATCTCATTACTGGCTTACTGCACATATACACTGTGTCAAATAAAGTTTAGGCCCCAGGCTATGTTGTCATTTTTTCTGGTTTGTACTTTTTTCCTATATGTCCAACAGCCTGCATTCAGAAAATCTGAGCACATCATCTCCTTTCATGACATTCCAACACATAATCATCAAAAATTACTTAATCAGATTCTGTGCCTTATTTACCAAAGCTTGCACAAAACCTGAATGAACACAGCTTTTTCCATTTTTGGGTTCTTCCTGATTTATTTAGGCCATCTGCATAAATGTAGTTAGTCACAGTTTTCCAATCAGAATACCAACTAATGCAGCTGACTGTGATGTCTGCACAAATACTTTGCACCATGTATGTGACTAAACTCTTTTCCTCATACTTTCAAATCCGTTTTTACTATTACCTGCATATCTGTTACTGAGCCACACATCTGTTTTTAAACCACACATTATACTATAATAAATAAATTGACTGCATTATGAGGAATATGCACATAAGCTTCCTCACAGTGAGACCCAAACCCATTTAGTGACGGCTGATAAACCTCCACCAATTGACCTATTATTTTCAAGAGCTATGCAAAGGGTTTGAATGAGTGTTAATTTGTTTCGGGAGGAGTGAAAGCCAGTTACAGTCTGTTGATGCAGAATGGCTAATAAATCACACTTATGCAGTGATTTCACTTAATCCTCTGTGCATTCTTCATACAGCATGCTCATCCAAATCACCCCTGTGTTGCTGAGCCAAAAGTATAGTTCTCTCTGGCTGAAAGCTGTTGGCTTTGGCCCGTTGCATCAACCTGATTCCGTCTTGACTGAAAAATGTCAGCTGCAACCACTGATTTTTATAAGAGTAAATATTTCATTTCACTAAATAAATAAATAAATACATAAATACATAAATGGAACAAGCCTCGGCTATTAAAAATTTGCTCCACGTCCCTAACAGGGTGACAGCAGAGAGATTTTCAAGATGAAAGCGGATGTTTTGATGCTGAGTTGGCCGGCTTTACCACACGTCAAAGAAGCATGTAGTCCAGCTTCATTACATCTGGTCTTTAGTTTGATCTAGCAAGGAAGCTTTTTTAAATTATTTTTTATAGCCTCTCTGCTTGATTTAACAGTGCACAATAAATAAGAGTAGGGGGATGTCATGCAACAAATGTCAGGAGCCGCACTCAAACTCACGACATTGCTCTTATATGGTATCCTATTGCCTGCAGTACCAAAGAAAGGCCCTAGAAGGGCGACTTTAACAGTAACACATAACTCATTTAATGAATGCTGACATTTCTTGGAAAAGGCTAACTTCTTGTGGTGAGGAGCCCCCGCAACACATCTTTAATTCCAGCAAACCTCATATCAACTGCACTTTTCCACTAAAGAGTCAGTGAAATGTGAATGAGGCCTTCCTGGCTACCCACTTTGAGTAGCAGGCACACTGATGGTTAGTCTTTTCAGTTCAACAACCAATTTTCAAGACGTACTGTATGTTTTAACTGTGATTTACATTTTCCATTTAACAGTCATTCTCATGTGCTTTCCTCTTGCTTCAGCTGTGTCCTGCAGTGTTTCAGCTTCGGCAGTTCTTAGAGTACATCTATAAGACAGTCAGATATTGGATTGCTATTTCTGTTTATTTCGGTTACCTGCATTTATAAGCTTTTTTCATATTGAGGCCATGAACCTAAGACCACACTTTCATTTTATTGTAATGAAATGGGTGCTTGTGCTCCCTGATCCTGCACAACTGATTCTCTGTCAGTTTTACTCAACATACTATAACACATACTCCTGCTGATAAAGTAGTAGTTGTATGTATGTGCTTGAAACAAGAAATAACACATTGCTACTTGTGTCTGAATCAACTGTGTCGGCCAAATATGATGACACATTTAAGGAATTTGACTCCGGTTCTCAGTAGCTCCTAATACACAGAGCGCAGAAGACAAATTTACAGGATGACAGAGACAATATTCAGCTAAACAAAGATATGTAGGTCAAATAGTTACTACTCTATGTACAGGGTTGTGGTATAAATAGTGAAAGAGTGCAGCCAGTGTGAATAATCCCAGAATAAATACTGCATGGACAATAGATTACTCTGTTTACAAAGGTGGATTAATACTCCTATATGAAAATATATATACAGTATATACAGTTTGCTAAGACATGCATGTGGCATCCATATATTCACTGTCTATGTAAACTCTGCCCTCTCATCTTGTCTTCTGAAGGCAGTATATTCCCATTCTTAAAGGAGACTGTAACATCAAGATGATGACCTGGCCCAAGTAAACCAAATGTGAATGGTGTCTTTAATCTATCCCCACTTTTGCACTCACAAGTAGATTGAATTATACATCATCATCACCATCATTTGCACCCCTAAAACAGGATTTTGCCCAAAGTAAAGAAAAATCCAAATGTTACATGTTTAATCAGCATTTCACTTGGCTGTAGAGATGATTACCTTTGACTAATCTCATTTTGTCTGACTGAAGTATTTGTCAGATGGGTGTCTTAAAGTTATTCAGATACATTAGTGTTGACTTTGGCGACTTTGTAAAGGTGCTACGGGATTTGAAATAGTTAACACATGTACTGAAACTCTAAGTGAGTCTAGTTTCTCTAACAGTTCAGTTCAAAGTGTAAAACCTGCAGTGCTCCATCACTTCTGAAGCTACAAAGAGTACTTGCACATAATATACTCACTGAACGTTATGTTATTATCCCCCTGAGCCCCTTCACACTCTCTGTCTTTGGTATTTGAACATAAAGAGCTTCCTGAGCTATTTTACTGTATGTTTGGACCTCTTCAGACATGCACGTCCTCTCTTCAAGGTTATTTGGTCGTAAAGGGCATGAGGACTAAAGCACTATGGGACCTGTAAAAAGAGAGCTTGAAAACACTTCTCAGCAACCCCCAAGGTGGAGCAGTCACAGGATCCCATTAACCTCCTTTTAGGGGTCTCTGAGTTAAAAGAAAAATGATCAAATAATGTTTGGTTTGGTTCGAAGGCTCTATAAGGTAACATATCATAACAAGGTCTTTACTAACGAAACAGATCATTTTGTTATTTATGTGCAGGGATATTTATTGTTTCGTTTTTTGTTTTATTTTTTTTTCATTGAAATCGTCTAAAGGAGCTGCTCTCAGTGAATCTCTATTTCCCTCTAGTGTTGGGAGGAGGAAATTGTCTGAGATATTCTTTTGACAACTGATGTCTTGGTGTTTAACATCCACCCTTACTTTGATTAGTTTGTCAGTGAGATAGTAAAAGGAGCTTTTTGGTATTATTTTTTGTGAGAGGAGAAAGTCTTTCTAATCCATTATTTCTGTTTCTGTTATGAACTTTGAAAAACCTGATTGATGCCCTGGAGTTTGACTCACTTGAATGTGACTTTTAGGAACTCTATTGTTTACCCTGTTAATGTGACTTGTTTACTTCATGAATCTTGCTTTTATCAAAATTGACTTCATATCCAGAAAATGAGTTTTATACATATAAAACAATGTAACACAAGAGGCAAAGCTTTCCTGATTTCTTTCTTTCTTTTTTTTTTTATTTTGATTTAATTTTAATAAATTATGTAACAAATCGTGCAGAGGGTGTATATAATGTTTACATTTGAGATATGGTGCATGCATGAAAAATATGGCATCCTGGGTTAAGCGTCATCAGTTGAACAAGGGCACAATATTTAACTTAAACCTGGACTACTTGAGAGGAACTTTGAAGGAAGAGTTTAACAGGATAATGAGTCCAGTAGAGGAATGACTGTAAATGGGATGTGTTTTGTAATTTTGGAAGACACAATTCTTACAGAAGTAATCAAGCACCAGCCTCTATTTTTTATTTTTTATTTCTTTCCTTCTTTATTTTTGTACAGTGTTTTATCCCCTTAACCTTACAGATAATAACCAAATCCTGTCATTTTGATTAATTACTGACTGCATTTTCATTTTGGGGTCAATTGTTCCTCTTAGGTAGTTTTACATTCTCTATTTTTTTAAAAACATTTAAAAAAATCTTTTTTAACCCTTAATGTTAATTCTAGTTTTAATACCTGTGTATTTATGTTACCTTTTCACCAAATCCAATGAAACACAGTTTCATTTCTTCATAGGTAGAATTTGATACTGACAAGTAAACATGCAACTGTGGTGAGATTACAATAAAGGTCCTTGAATCCTTGAATAAATAATAATAATAATAATAATAAATAGTTACATCAACTTTTCTTACGCACATGCAATACATAACCAACAGGGGTCGCTGTCCACAAATCTATAGCGCTGTTTACCACAGTTGTTTGAATAAAACACAGCAAAGACGAAGCTACTCTGCAGCCGTGGTCATTCAGATTTAGTCCAAATTATACAATGATGCGACGTTATTGCTCAGACAGCAGTTATGTTTATTCTTGGTAAGATACTTTATTGAATTTAAGAAAAAGAGACCACTGTGCATGTGTCCCACTCCCAATTTAACGTCCTCGTGCCTTTCCTGTTACCAAATAAAAAGAAACGACTGAGAGGAGGGAAAATATTAAGAGGTCTCACTTGCTCACTATTTCGTGTGAGTGGAATAGCATTGCATCGGAATATGTTGCAAGATTTATTGCATCCTGTTGTTGACCATAGTTTTTCGTTTACTGGTTTACTTGGACCAAATTGCCAACAGAGTATATCCTGAGATGAAATGAACTGTTGTTTTTGAGGCTCTGTTGTTGCCATAGTGAGTGATTTGCCATATTGGTCACCATGGTAACAGAGCGGCTTGCGGTTGGGGTGTGAGATCAGTGTGTGAGTGTTACGTGCGGTCTTGCTGAGCATAAACGATCTTTGTAGCTACCCTGGCTCCAAGGCTCATACAGCCTACAACTCTCCATCGGGTCTAGGCGTGGCTTTGAGATGGGTGTGGCACCTTGTGCCGGGAAGTTTTCTGTCAACAGTGAGTTGTGATTGAAATCTAAAGAAGAGCAAGACCTTCAAGTGGCATGGACATAAAGTAAAGACTGTTTTCTTTCCCATCTTTGAAAGGTTGAAGGTCTCTGAGGCAGGACAGCTCTCTGGAAGACAGAGAAAGGTAAAAGTGTTGAAATTAAATTCAAAGTTGGTATCTGTCTTTTATGTATGTTACAGCCTAGGTTAGTAATAACATGACCTTTGTATTTAGCAGTCTGTAGAAATAATATTAATCATATTTTATATTTATTATGATCATTTGTTCAGCTATAATTCCTTCTAATCTCACCACCTAAATGCTGCTATAAGTCTTAAATTTCCTGGTGTGTTCTTCATGTTGTGGGGACATACATACAAGTCCCCACATGACTTTACAGTCATGTGGGGACTTGTCTACTTTATGGGGACAAAAAGCAAGTCCCCTTAATTTTAGGATGAATACTTGGTTTGTGTGTGTGTTGCCACTTATTTTTCACACTTGCAGGCCAGTATTTTCACATAAAACCTTTGGTGGTAAATAATAAGGATAGTGCTTCATCAGTGTTGTGTAATAACTGAAATGGGACACTGTATGATTGACCTGACCTTTTAGAGCATAACGATCTAATAACACAGAGTATGGATGTAACATGATATTACCTTGACTTTTAGGAAATGCTCTGACAAAACTAAAGCACGTAGGTATGGGCTGGTCAATGAATAGCTGAAAGATGGTGTCTCAAATCTATGAAAAAGGGTCATGTGTGCTGTCAGTAGCAAACGTTTGCCCTGTGACTGGCAGTTTATGGTCACTCCAGCTCAAAGGCTCCATTCAGGAGTCTAATCAAAGGAAACCTTTATGTACAGAGCAGGGTGAGTGCTGTCCCAGCCCAGGGCAGCACTAGCTGATAGCTTTGTTTGTCCAAGCCAAATGATGAAATATGCTGTCTCAAGTAAGGTGTGTGGGAGAAGGGTTGGTTGCTAAGTTGTGCGATTTTTACAGGACAATATGAGCCTCCTGCAAATGCTGAAATCCCAGTTCTTGAGCCATCTGATCATCTGTTATGTGTTCCTGGTCAGCGGCCTCATTGTTAACCTGCTGCAGTTCTGCACTTTACCTCTATGGCTGGTCAATAAGCAGCTGGCCCGCAGGGTCAACTGCAGACTAGCCTACTGCATCAGTAGCCGTAAGTACTGTTCTTACTCTCTGCCACATAAATGACAGTGAAGTCTGTTAATATAGTTTGTTTTGCTGCTGGCAGGACGAAAAGTCATGTTGGTGATCAGTTTCTTGCACTGATCACCAACATGACTTCACAAATGTGGTCAAACTACTCATTGCTCACAAAACACTGACTTGTCTACATCACGGTGTCTTCATGATCCTCAGAGATGGTAGCAGCCCTGGAATGGTGGTCTGGAACAGAATGCACGCTCTACACAGACCCAAAGAGTTATCCACTGTATGGAAATGAAAATGCAATTGTAGTCCTCAACCACAATTTTGAGATAGACTTCCTGTGTGGCTGGACCTTCTGTGAGAGATTTGGGGTTCTTGGGGTAAGAGAAAGTGTCCCAGAAAAAAAAAACAATGCTTTTTTGTATTTAGTGCCATTCATTGTTTTTTTAATATATATACCTTTCAATTTTGATGTTTTTCCAGAGTTCAAAAGTGTTGGCCAAAAAAGAGCTGGCTTATGTACCTATCATTGGTTGGATGTGGTACTTCCTGGAGATCGTTTTCTGCAAGAGGAAATGGGAGGAGGACCGGAGGACAGTGACTCAGAGTCTCCAGAACCTGCGAGATTATCCAGAAAACTTCTGGGTAGGTTTCACCCTGTTTTCAAGTCAAGACAACTGAGAGAGTGATATCACAGAGATCATTTCAGAGTAACACCGTTAATGAACTAATCTAATTTTCCGGGGCTAGTTCTTGCTTTACTGTGAAGGAACACGCTTCACACCACAGAAGCACGAGATCAGCATGCAGGTGGCTGAGAGCAAAGGTTTGCCCAAACTGAAGTATCATCTTCTGCCCAGGACCAAAGGATTCTGGGTCACCATCCAAAACCTCAGAGGAACTGGTGAGTTGTTGTTACCGTGGCAACCAGTAAATATCAGATAGAGGTGTGCTGGGTGTCTTTGAGAGGGGAAGGCACCTGATTTGAGAGTATAGTTAACTGCTGCTGTGTGTCTTTCCTTGTGTAGTTGCAGCTGTATATGACTCCACGCTGAACTTCAGAAACAACGAAATGCCAACCTTGCTTGGAATTCTTAAAGGGAAGAAATATCACGCAGATTTATATGTGAGGTACAGCGACATGTTTTGCTGTGAGGATGGTTGCAGTACAAGCAACCTTTTTATATCCTCTTAACTTCCCGTTTGATGTTTTTCTTCTTTATGCTTTATCTGAGAGATCTGACTTCCCTTCTTGTTTGCAGGAGAATCCCTCTAGAGTTGATCCCAGAAGATGAGGCAGAGTGTGCTGCTTGGCTCCACAAACTCTACCAGGAAAAGGTTAGAGTCTGTTGAAGGTGGAAATTTCAGATGGATACAGGGTTTCTGTGGAAGTCAGCCACCCCGATCCCAACGGCCTAAGCAGTAGTCATACTTATTAAGTATGTGGCATTTACTGTGAGGAATAGTGCCTCTGCTCCTTTTCCCTTAATGTTAGTGTTTTATTTCATGAAAAGTTTGATGGATGTAAGAAGGATTTTAGCAAAGCTGGTCTTTATTTCAGGCGAGGTGGACGTCCATTATAAAGTAGAACCTGGACTATAATGTGTATTTTGGTGAATTTGGCTCAGTTCTGTAGCTTCTCTCATTACTTTTCTGGTCATGCACTTTAAGTAACTCATTAATTTGAAGACTCTAATGTAATACATTATAAGAGGCCGTTATATTTTGGCTCCAACCACTTTGTAAAGAACTTGACAGCAACATTTATTTCAAAGAACAAACATGCTAATTTGAATGTATCCACAGGACAGCTTTCAAGAGCACTACATGCAGACAGGGCGTTTTCCAAGTCCCATAGTGAACCCCCCATGCCGGCCCTGGGCCTTGATCAACTGGCTGTTCTGGTCCTGCCTGCTCCTCTATCCCCTAGGCCTGCTACTGGCACAACTGATCAGCTCTGGATCAATATTGACCATCTTATCTTCTGTGGCTCTCTGCACTGCAGGTTAGTTTCATGCATTCAAGCCCAAGGTGACGTCACTCTGAAATGGGTATGTAACAGTCCGTCCTTCAGTTTAACCAGCTCCTCTTTGTCCAAACGTTCCATAAAGCAGCAAATTTGACAGCTCAAATGTAAGTTAACTTTTTTGGAAAATATCAGTCTTGGAAGCATGTCCTTAACAGCATTCAGGCATGCCCTTAAATGTGTTTACAAGCAAAGTTCATCCATCTTAATAGTTTCACTGAGATTTTAAATGGAGAAATGATTTTTTTAACAGCATGGGTTCATGAGGAGCATGTTGCATTTTCCACATAAATGAATGCCCGTGTTTGTGATTGGGGTTAAATTGTCAAATTCTGACATCAAACATTTTCACTTAAATTGTAACTACAGTAAATTCTGGATAGCATTGGTTGCTTCCAATCTCAAAGTAACAGATTACCTCTGTGATAGTTGATGTGTAGCACATGTATGACACTAATTTGGGCCTATATTACAGTCACTTCTTCTGACTTTATCTATTGCCTGATTTCAACTGCACAACTAAATTCAGATTGTTAAATGTCTTCATAAATTAACAATTTACTGTGGAAATAACCATGTCCTGTAAATGATCTCAAAACTGTCAGCACTTCTTTGTTACTTGCTTCTTTGTAATATTCTAAAAGTACTCTCTGCATCTTTCCCTCACAGCTTCACTGGCAGTTCGATGGATGATTGGCCAGACTGAAATTAACAGAGGCTCAAATTATGGGAATAAGGAGGCTCCTCTAAACAAGAACTAAGGGATCCTGACTTACTCTAGAGCTGCTACTAATCTACAAACTGCCAAACACCAGTCTGACAGGCCTCTGATGGACCAACAAGTGCAAACATGCCTCAAAGCACAATGCAGACTGGGTGTTCTCGTATGGATACACAGCGCCAGAAGCTCAAGATATAAGATCATAAAACTGGACAGTGCTGAGCAGCTTATGTTCAACTTGCTTTGGAGAAATAAAAAGGAATGTGAGATAAGATAAAATATTCTCCTCAAATCAAATGCAAATATTTGAATAAAAACAAGACAAACATTTTTAGTAGTAATTCAAACTGAAATTGGAGTTCACTCAAATGAAAATTGAGTTAATGAGTCAGTTTGTACATTGCAAATACTGTAAGAGCAGCAGAGAACCAGTTGTGTGTTGTGTGTCAGCGTCCTTGTGTCAGGGAGGGAGGGCAGGCTCTGTTTTTCCTCTTAGCTGGCTACGCTCCAGTCGCATGAACAGCTCGACAAACCTTGAAAATTGCTCCAAAAGCACCCGAAAGCTCCAACCTAACATTTACTTCACAGCAAAGGCAGTGTCTCATCTTAACAAACGGGTGGTGAAGCAGCACGCTCACTGTCCAACACTGTTTGGTTAGCTCTCCTTTTGGTTAGTCACAGAGAAAGCCCTTATCTTCTAAAATCAGCTTCTCTGGGATGTTTTTTTTTTCCCAACAACTTTATTGAATTGAATGTAAAACGGGAATATTAGTGAGAACAGGCATAAACACCATACAGAATAAATACATAGCAGTTATAAATTAAAAAATATATTAGGTGCATGTTGTGATAAACATGAGGAGAGAGTCAACACCTGAGTCATTGCTGTGTGGTTTTTAGTCTTACACATACTTCTGTTTTTCGTGTAGTAAACTTCCTGAAGGGGTAAGAGAGGAAGGGAAAAATGAAACCTAAAGTATGCGTAGCAAACATTTGCCTTGAACATACTGAACTGTCATTTTGTTTTGTGACTTTAACGGGTTTGTTGAAGGAAAAAACACCTCACAGCCAAACTTGTTTTAAAACCTGATTACTTTACACAGGTGCCATGTATGCTAATGAAGAAAAGATAACCTCAAAATCACAGTTTTGTATGCAGTGATACATAAATGATGTGGTTTAAACTATACAGGTCTGAGAAATAATAATAATTGTGACAAATATAACAATATTAATATATAATATGGATGACATTAATATATGAAAATGGTGTTATACAGTATGAAGCACTGAATAGTTGTATACATGAAAAGAGAGCATCAAGAGAGTGCTACGATTCATGCTAAATATATAATATTTTCAAATGTTTTATCACATGCTCAGCACCAGGACTACACAAGCCCACATATGCATTAAAAGGTAACTTGTTGGCTGATATTCAATTGAAATAGGGCCAAGAATTAAAAATATCAAAAAAAATAGTGACCTGGTGGTAGCAGGAAACCAACACATACAAGATTAATGTTTTTTTACCTGCTATTCCAAGTGTGCTCATCACCATCCTGTCAATGTGAGTGTTGTTCCTCAACATGCCTGAACAGCCAAAGTAATACAGCTAAATCAGTTTGGCTCCTTAAAACATGCTTCAAAAACATCATAAATGACCATAACTAGATTACTCTGTTAGGGGGGCCTCCATTATAAAAAAAAAAAAAAAAAAGTTGCTGTTGGACTTCTTTGCCTCCCTTGCCTTTGATGTAGGTACACCTTCCTACACCGGCCTCACCTGTGTTCATATACACATATACGATGCCACTGCTTGCATGTGTGTTAAGTTATGGAAGATTTATAATGCCTATATAATCAGATTAGAAGACAGACGAAACATTTAGCAGGTGTATTGTTCATCGTTATTGTTCAACAAGGACCAGCAAAGACCATGCCACGACTAAATGCAATACTGAATTATAGCCTGTAGGTGGACTGTTGATTGATTTATTTATTTTGGTACAGACAATGAGAGCACATCTTGTAAAAGAATCAGCCCCCACCCATTTTTAAAACTAATGATGATGGTGTACATTCAATATTAACTGGTTTATGTTTATGACAAAACTTCAGTGCTATACAGTGTTTTTTCTGTGACAATCAAACATATCACTGTCCTATCACTGTTACTATTTTTGTTAGTTTTTATTCCATCTTATAAGTCCCCGAGAAAACTGCCAGCCATCCAGTGAGTTTCTAACATTTTTCAGTCATGACCTCAACCTGGGCTTCGATCTGCTTTGATTTTGATGTAGCACGGCAAAGTCAAGTCTCACTGAAGAACAATTCATTCAGTTATTAAAGACAATAGGTTAAATAACTGAGCCTAGTTGAGCCAGTCTAGTCTTTATTTCAGGCAAGGTAGCGGTCTCCTCTATAAAATATGTGGACTGTAACATGTTTCTGATGGATTTGGCTCAATTCTGTTGCTTCTCTCGTTACTTTTCTGGTCATGCACTCCATAGGCTAAGTGACTCATTAATCTGATCAGGCTAATGTTATACATTATACAAGGTAGTTGTATTTTAGCCCTTACCAGTCTCTAGAGATACTGACAGCAACATTGCTTTTTAAAGAGTAAACCTTAATTGCCACGTTCTTCTTTTGGTATTGAGTACCACTTTCTAATGAGGCACCATTTATAACAGGAATAAGTTGTAACAATTGGCTTTAATAATGGTTGATTAATCTATAACTAATGCTTTATAGATGATTCATAAGCCATTCAACAGAACAAGTGATGGCAGATTCTTAAAAAAATAGAATACAAATATTTTCACTGTGTAATTAACAACTCTTATTTACCTCTTGGTAATATGTACATGGTGGAAAACAATAGACATGCCACTTTTTTTAAAAAAAAAAGATTGGTTTATTAATATTGTTTGTACATAGCAAACACTGTAAGAGCAGCAGAGGACCAGAAGTTGTGTTTGTGTGTCAGTGTCTGTGTCTGTTGTGTGGATGTTTTGTGTTCAGCAGCAGGGAGGGAGAGCAGGCCCCGTTTCTCCTCTGAGTTGGCTACGCTCCAGTCACATGAACAGCTCTTCACCAGCAACTACACTTGAACATTGCTCCAACTTGACATTTACTCCTTAGCAAAAGGCAAAGAAAAATACATTAAAAAATCCTTCCTAGTGCCCGCTCTTGCCAAATGACAAGTGATAAATTAATTTGAATATTTGGATGGTGTTCATTTCATCAGGTAAACCATCTTCTCCTTCCATTCAGTGAGGCTTACCACACCTTTTTCAGCCTAAAAGGGTGACTGAAATAAGATTCCTCCCTCCTCTACTCAACTGCCCCCTTGGGTAAACAGTTTAAAAGTGCCATAGATTATGTCCCCCCCGCCCCTCCCATTTGTTAAAAAAAAAAAAAAAAAAAGTATTCCTCAATGCCTTTTCAGAGGTCTCTTCACCAGTGAGAACAACAAATGTGGCAATAATTACTTTAACTTTACAATATTGTTTATACAAGAATTAAAGCCAATCCTATTCTTACAGTATGTACAATCTCCACCCCGCCCCTCCTCCCCCCAGTCCATGGGTACATAAAGACATGACCCTATATACTCCATAGGTCCAGTTGTCCTCTGAAATGATAATGTATTAGTTCCTCAGTTTAACTCCATGTGCCTTCAGCCGAAACTTCCACTTCTCTGCGTCCACAGTTCTTTTTTCTTTTGCCAACAGCATGTACAGTAGTGCTTTAATTTGTAAACGTAAAAGCCACAGAGGGGTTCCATTCACTCTTCATCCGTACAAACCTAAAAATAGACAAGAGACAGCAGCTGTAATGGGAACATGTTGCAGGATCATTTAACGCATCTGTCATCAGTTTATACTCAGACATTAAAATATATTTTCTTAAATGTAGGTGCTTTGCTTTCACTACAAAGTTTGAAACTCGTTTTACGCCACGACAATTAACTGGTGAAAGTTTTAATGATTTCACAAGGATTTAAGCAAAAAATGCTTTAAAAGGTACAGTGTGAGGAATTTAATGGCATCTTGCAGTGCAGCAGGCGCGTTGCAGCGCAGTTGCTGCCCCCCTTCCAAGTGTGTAGGACAACCTATGGTGGCTGCAAAACACGTGAAAGGCCCTCTCTAGAGCCAGTGTTTGGTTTGTCCATTCTGGGCTAATGAAGAAACATGGTGGTGTAACATGGCAGGCTCTGTGGAAGGGGACCTGCTCCCTCTGTAGATATAAAGAGCTCAATCTAAGGTAACGACTCTTATTTTCATGGGCTAATACACTAATCGAAACATAGTTATGATTATTTTATTCCATTTCTGCCAAGTCCGTTCCACTAAATGCCACAAAATTCTACACACTGCACCTTTAAAATACATGTCATAGTAGTGCCTCACCTTAACAAACGGGTGGTCTAGCAGCATGCTAGCAGTCCAGCGGCGTTTGGGTTCGCTCTCCAGACAGTGACCAAGGAAGTCCTTCCCCTCTGTGCTCAGCTTCTCTGGGATGGGGGGTTTATGGCCCATGCCCACTTTGTACATGATCTGAAAGTTGTGCTCATACTCATGCCAGGGCCTCTGCAGATTGAGATAAGGAAGTGAATAACATTATTTGCTTGTGGTTTTTCCTTCCCACACATTATTCTTTTTTTGGTGTAGTGAATTTCCATAGGTGGTAAGAGGGCAGACATAAATTTAAGACCTCACACATGTGGGCACAAATTTGCATTTAACTAGCCTAACTAGGTTTCAGTTTTGTTACTATTTTTCATAACCCAAATAAACCACTAAAACCACAACATAAAGACTGGATGTGGGAGCCACAGCTGATCTACAATGACTCCTGTTTGCGTTAAAAACAGAGCTACAATAAAAAAAAGAGAGTGATGCAAGAATTTCAGCCGGTTTTCCCTGTTCTGTAACTGAAAACCAAACAAAAAAAAAAGATGATTTTTTTTTTTTTTTTTTTTTTAATCACTTCTCACCTTTCCAGTCACCATCTCAATGAGGACACAGCCTAAACTCCAGATGTCTGCTGCTCGTCCATGACCTTCACCCTTTGCTCTTGTGATGACTTCAGGTGCCATGTATGCTGATTAAGAAAAAAAAAATGGAGAAAATAACCAACAGTTACAACTGTAGAAGTTATTAAGCAGTGATACAATAATGATATGACACAATGCAGCATGTATACTGGATTGAAAAAAACATATTGCTGCATAATCACATATATTCATATGTTGTGACCAATATATTATTATTATTATTATTATTATTATTATTATTATTATTATTATTATTATTATTATTATTATTATTATTATAATCATATGCAGTATGAAGCATGAAAATACATAAAAATGAAAAAGAAGAGTATATAAACATGCAGTTGTTTTTATTCACAGGATGTCCAAAATTTGCATCACGTAGTCATCACCATGGCTACACTACACACACAACAAAACATGTGGGTGGACATCCAATGGAAACGGGGCAACAATAAAAATAACAGACGACAGTGACCCCTGGTGGCAACATGCTGACACAATATATAATTTCTTACCTGCTGTTCCAAGTGTGCTGTTCACCTCCCCAGGCATGGTGTGAGTGTTGTTCCTCAACTTGACTGAACATCCAAAGTCACCCAGTTTAATCAGGCCTGATGATGTTAGAAATATGTTTGCTCCTGATATGAATAGAGGAGAGATGGAATTACTGGCGGATTCTGAGTTTTAGATACACTTTCGAATAAAATGCACGAGGGAAAGGTATGAAAAAGAGTATTTGACTCTGACCCTTGATATCACGGTGGACAATGCCGTGTTCATGGAGGACATTGATGGCTGTAGTGATCTGTTTACTGTAGAGCCTGATGACATGTTCCTGCAGCCCCAGTCTGGACACCTCCTCCAGTGTGCCCTCATCACAGTACTCCATGAAGATGTACATCTCCTCCTACAGGTGCACACGTGGAGATTAATACCCAACTGCTTCACCTGAGCCATCACTGACTGAGGAATCACGTGTGATGTCTGAACTGACATGAATATATGCCTCTTACCCGATGGAGCTCAACTCCGAAGTAACGCACCAAGTTTGGGTGCTTAATGCCTTCAAATATTTTCAGCTCGTCTGCGGTCTCCTTGATTGTTTTGTGATCATTTGGCTGGAATCGGATCTGGTTGAAAACATGGGAAATAAAATATAAGTTAATTCTACCTGCAGCAGTCGTGATTATACTGAAAACTATTAAACTGGTCTTGCAGGAGTACATACCTCCTTCATGGCCATTAGTTCTCCAGTGTCTACATTGATGCAGGTGTACACTTTCCCATACTGGCCCTCTCCTGTTATAATACACATGAGCAAAACATCACTTCCTGTATGTGCGTCAAATAACCCACGTCAAAAAACAGTCAGTAGTGAGTCTTACCTATCTTGTTGCCCCTCTGCCACTTGAAAGTCACCTTCCTGAGCCCAACGTGCATAACATTGTCATAGGACTTGGGTGTGTGACACACTTGGCCAATGATGTTGCGCTGCTTCATCACAGCGTAGCGTTTGTCTTCAAACTTGCGAATGGAGCGGCGGACGGCCTCCATTGGGCTTTGCCGTGCTGCTGTGTCTGAGATGGGAAAAAGGAAACAGGATTTAGTATAATAAATATAATATATATTAGCTATTAAAAAAGTTTAACAACATTCCTCACTGTATGTTGCAGTCTATATCTAACATGCCACATTATTCAATACTCTCACCCTTGGATTGGCTGATGAAGGTGCGGAGCTCCCAGCTTCTGCGTGTGGCGCTGTTCGGGTCTCCCTTAGGGTAGGAGGGTTCTGGAGAGAGAAATCACAAGAGAAAATTCAGCCAATCAGGTGGATTAACATGCACAATATGGATTGTACTATGCAGATCACTGACTGCACCTACCTTCTCTGTCCTCTGTGGGGCTGGAATGGCGGCTCAGAGATTTGAAATGCAACTCTGCTGCAACCGATGACAGACGGTCATTCTCATGAAAACTTGAACCCCTGCAATGATGCGGTAGAAATTAATAAAAAAAAATGTGGTTCAATCAAAAACTAATGAATCAGATGGCATGTTTCAATTTTGGGATTTTTCTATTAATGGCCAAAATAAGAATTAACTCAAAGTGCAATCTTTGTCAAGCCTGCACTTTGTATGATCTCAAAAATACTATGTTCTGAAGGGGACTGAAGGTATTTTAAGACTTCATATGAATTTTAAATGTCTCGTGAAGTGCTAAGTGGTCCCTTTATGCTGAATTGTTTGTGGAAAATTACATAGTGCATGAACTTGTTTCCTAAAAGCATCTCAATGCAAAAGCTATCCCATAAAATGGGACAAAAATAATCTCAAGCTAAAGGTGCTTTTAGGAAAAATAACAGACCTGCACTTGAAGTATTAAATACATTTAATAAATACTGTAAATGACATGAATCATACACTTCTATACTGAAAAATCAATATTAGAGTTTCAAAATAACAAACAAAAGTGACTAAACCATCTGACCATTCAAGGGAGACAGAGATTCACCTCATCCCCAGTATGAATTTGAAACCCATTAACAGTTCAGCAGGCATCAGTCATTATGCTGTTTAAACACGCTTGAAAGGTTAGATCTCTAGAGTGCATGTACTGATTTCAAAAGCACACAAATAATCCAAAAATCGAATTGCAGTGAATCACCAGCATCAAAGCAAGATTGATGTTAATAGCACTAAAAGCAGAATACCATAGCCCATTCTTTCAAAGAGGTAGTGTGTGTGTGTTTTTTTTTTTTTTTAATTTTCACACCATGCACAACAATCACAGTCTCTTCCTTTGACCAGTAAGACGACCGGTGTGAGGATATTGTTCTGATTTGGTGACAGTTTATGGAGTTTGTAAAAGGTATATTAACACTAATCACTAATAGTGATTTTAAAATTGTTGTTTTTGTTAAAATTAGATTTTAATAGGAATATATTTTGTATCTTACATCAATGCCATGCATATTATTTAGTTAGACTACAAGTCTACAGTGAGTAAAATAATCATATCTGAACTGCTATAAACGTTTTTGAATATGGGGGTGTGTCATAGAATTTGAAGGTTCAATAATCTAAATTGTAAATACTAAGATTAAAAAAAACAAAAAAACAAAACAACTAACTAGAGCTCATCTAGATTTACATCTGTGATGTGCCAATATAGAGCCTGGAAATGCTCAATATAAGAATAATGGCGGACTGACTTTATGCATACAGCAGTTAATCCAATTTCTGTCTTTATTCAAATGTATAGTATATGTTTGGATGTAATCAGAAGACTAAAAGCAGGAACTCAGCACTCCATCAGTGAAACCTTTAAATCAAAACTATTCATAAAAATGTAATAGAAGTAGATAGAAACGTAATGTAAGAGAAACCTATGTAATATAAAATATGGTCCTGCTTTCATAAGCGCTATGTTTTATTCTTTCCATCTTTTGAAAATCATTGTTAAAGCTATACATTGGCAAGACATCACAGATTTGATAGGAGGGTAAAATACTTTTTGGCTCTGGGCTCGTGCTAGTAGCCAAAAAGGATTTATTGAATCCTCTTGGATACAGAACAGTGTGTTAGGGCCTGGAATAACATTTTTCAAATCTTAAAGTGAAGCATTTCCATCTCTGGAAGCTTTCAAAATTAGCACTGGCTTTTGTTTTTGTATATGGGCCTGTGTTTTGCCAACATCTGCTACCAGGTGACTTGGGGGCAAGGCTACCTGACGTCATTGGGGGTGCTGCCGGGTGCTTTGGTGTGGCTGTGTTCCCCTGGGCCCTGCGGGACGGGGCGAGGGCCATTGGGGAACAGCTGGTTCCGGAGGTCACAGGGGAGACTTCGAGAGCTGTGTAGTGAAAAAACAAACTGAGGAGCTCTGCCTTGGGAAGTCGTTTGGCTTGAGTTGGATGTGTAAATATGTTTGTGTGTGTGACTGGATGGCTGGTTGAGGGACAGATGCACACACTCACTCACTCAGACATCACACAAACAAAGAAAATAGAAGGAGTATTAACTCTCACAAGCATACACAAACACACACAGAAGCTCACATCACACACAAGCAACATCAGGACATCAGAAACCACAAAAAGCAAAGATAATGAAGCACGAAAAGCCATGCAGGACAGAGAATTAACATATTAAAACACAGTAGCACACAGATTATTGTAAAAGCTTCAGCAGAACTGTCATCACTAACCTGAAACCTTCAGCATTAGGGATGAAAAGATTGGGGTTTGGAGGGTCACTATGGCAGCGAGGGACTTTGACGGGACGAGGGCTATTTCTGGGAGCTGGAAAGAAAAACACAAATGCTTAATTTAATCAAGAAGCATAAAAAAGGAAATACCTTGAACAGGCTATGTATTGATCCAGTGGAACTCATGGATATAGACAGTCAGCAAGCTATAGTAATGTATAGCAGTACAGTAGGGTACCACTAGCAAGAATGCAAGCTTTATTTATATAGCACTTTCCAAAACTGAAAGTTTCAAACTGCTTTACAGAGAGAAGAAAAGAGAAAGACGGGAGAGACACAGAAAACAAGGAGAAATGTGTTCAACCAATGTTTAAGTTATAAAATCAAGACAAAAGAAAAGAAAAGAAATGCATTTCAGGAAACTTTTTAAAGATATGCACTGATTTGGCTTCTCTCAGACTTTGTGGGAAGCTATTTCAGTGTTGAGCAACTACTACACTAAAACGTATTTTAAATAGAACAGGTTGCCATTATCAAAATCATTATGCCAATAGCTGCCCACAAAATGCTTTTAAGAATTAATTATAAAATATTCTTTTATATCATTTTTATTGTAGTTGTGGAAGAAAGTTGATCTTGTCTCAAAATATACATAGAAAAGAGACATAAGTGTTTTTACAACCACATACATTTGGTGCCAGGTGATTAAGTAACCATGTGGAAGCAGTGTGTTTTGTTGCTTTACTTAATCCGACCCCAAAACGGATGAGTTTTGACATTTAGTTCTGTGAGGCAATGCTGTAGTACCGGTTTGTGGCTTTCATCCTATTTAGAGCCTTTCCATTAATTTTTTTTTGTCTTAATTTGGTGGTGATCACTGTCTTTCATCAATTTCTATAACATCACTTTACTTTTGTGGTTGCATGAAATAGCAGGGACATGGCTGTGTCTGTCGTTCTTCAGTTGTCCTGTCTGGTTTTAATAATCTTTCATTGTTTTACCCCTGATAAAATTGCACAGGACGATCACAGTTTTCTACTTTTGGGCACAGAGCAGCAGCAGATAGTTGCTCAGGAGTCTGAGGGGTAGCTGGAATTCTTCCTCAACAGTGAAGGGACTAAAACTAACAACACACATGATCCTTTGCTATTCTACAGGAACTGAATTGTTATTTAATTTCCTTTGTGCCTGCTTTGTGTAACAACCATGACACCCAGGTTATAAACTTGCAACAGAATGTAGACGCTGATCCGAATCCTGAACTCCAGATATGGAAGTCACTAGCAGTTCTTATCATAGAGGAGCATCTTACCAATGTACAGGCCGGTGACTGGGCTGTGAGGTTTTCCAATCACATGTCCAATGCATTCATTCATCAAAGCTTGTAAATTCTGCGGCAAAAAAAGTCAATCCCGTCAGTAGATAATACATAAATCCATTATATTTCAAGCATTCACATTGTGCAGTTTGTAGGAAATGACAACGGAATCAAGAGAGGTAATTTTACCAGGAAGTCATCCTCTGGTAATGCTGATATGAAGGCAGGTTCAATAGCCTGAAGAAAATCAAAACCCTGAGTTGCCCACCTGTGAATGGAAACACAGCAGTAAATCAGTGTGTCCTAAAACTCTCTGCTGTTCATTTCTTTCTTTCCTTCTCTACCATTTCCATTATAGCAGGATGTGAGCAGAATGACAGAAAAAATAAAGAATACTGAACACAGCAGAAAAGGCAAGGAATGAGAAATTGGCAGAGGGGAGATGTCACTTGAGGTTTTGAAAACACTTCTATGGTCAAGGTGTAGCAGCCAAAGTTTTCATCACCATTCATGTAATGAAAAGCTAATATACAGATATGAAATGATAAAAAACATTTTTGAGATGCCATTTATGGTTTTCTAAGAAGAATGTCAGTTAATTGTGTTGTACAGAGCACTCGTCTAATGCTTGTAATTTATCATGGAACAGATTTGAGTATCCTCATCCTTCAGGACATGTTCTTAATGGTTCCTTGCCTCCTCCACAGTAAAACCAGTGGGTAACATGGTGGCACAGTTTTAAATAATACAAGAATGACAACTGACTCACTGATAAGTATGCCTATTTTTGTTTGCATAGTGGTCAAACCAGTTTTGTTCCATTAACCTGAAGACCTGACTATTATCATAATACAATGTTGCCATTGTTTCCCGTCACAGCACAAGGCAAAAGCTGTTGACAAATAGAGCCAAATAACATATTTTAATAAAGCTTTTGCTTTTACACAGATGATAAATATATCTGGTTTTGCTGTTAATAATAGTTCTGAAAATAGCAAACAGAAGGGTAAATGAGGACTTTATCACACAAACAAACCTCCATTATCTACTATGAACATACAAGATAGAAAAAGCTTTTATCATACTAAGTTTGTTTAAAGTTAAGGGAAACATTGATTCTTGGCTTTTATTTTGATTAGATTAACAGTTCTAGTAGGACAACTTATTTTTTAGTGAGGTAAATGCCCCAGTCAGTGAGCTTGTCTTCAACTTCCTGTCAGCAAAAGCATCGTCGAGCAACATAGTCAAACTTTTAAATGTTCCCTTGGGACGCCACACTAAATGACTGACCCTGTGCCCCAACCAGGGCCCGAAAAAGAGAAGTAAATGAAGAATGACTTCATGTGTACTGTATGTGTGCTGAATTAATGGTAAGTGATGCTTTACCTGGGCTTGGTGCCCCTGCCACTCTCACACTTGGTTAGGACATAGGTCATCCACTTGCGGGCGAAAGCTATGTAGCGTTCGCCGATCCTCTGCCTGAACTCCCCTGACATCAGGCGCACCACCTCCTTGTGGTACTGTGAATAACAAAAATGCAAATGAGACAAAAGTTTTATTTTTACAGTTTCACCTCCCACCCACATCAGATGACTTTACAATTAACTCAGTCCTCCTGCACCTGTATTTGGCTTTTGCTAAGTGTAACTTCCCTTACTTTACAGTGCCGACAACAGCCTTAATGTGTATTTTCGGTTTCACTGATATATTTGGTAGATGTTGCTAGAACCCAGTTGCTCTTAATCCGATGTAGGAAAATGTATTTCTGCATCTAATAAGTATTTGTGAGCCTTTAAGACTAGAAACCAACTATATCTCTAATTTGTCCATTTCTGATAAGCAGCTGTCATTAAATTACATGTATTATAACATCCTGACCTTTCACTGAGGTTGTCTGAAAATTTAAACAATAACTGTAATATGTATTTGGAAAATCTTTACATTATTGCCTACCACAACTGGCCTCAGGTGCTAGCATGTATTACTGTAATACTACTGTAATACTAAATACTAATGCAGTTTTGTTTTGACAGCCCTCTGAACCCTGCAGACTCATACCTCAAAGGCAAAATTGTAGCCCTGTATCATTGCCTCTCTGTAGTATTGCTGCAGAGTGGCTAACTCTGACTCCTCCACCTCATCCTCAAACTCTGTGGTGAACATGTACTCCACTCGGTCAATGGCAGTGCTGATCTTAATGCATAGCTGTAGTGCCTCATCCTGTAGTAGAAGAGAGAAAGAAAGGGAGGTGATGCAAGAGTGTGCAGGAGAAAGATAGAGAGAAAAAGACAAGCTATTTTTACATAAAAAAGGTACTGTAGAGCTGTAACGAAACCGCAAATTCAAAGCAACCAAAAAAAACCCAGAATTAATACCATCCATGTGAGAAATTGCATGTGGTATTGGGTCTCTGACTGAGAAAGTTTTCAACAGATGAGAAAGTTTTGTGACTTCCCTTTTGAGAATTACTTCTCAAATCTGTTCCGATAGTGGTCTTTTTTTGAGGCAGCAGAAATTCCTGGTAACCGATAGCAGTTTCAGAAAAGAACAGAAAGTAGGACACCAACGTGCACCTGTCTGTACAACAACACGAAATAAACCAGTGTTTTAAAGGTTACAAACCATAGCGTGTGGTTATGTGAGTACCTTGAGCTCCTCCAAAGCACTTGCGATGAGAGGCTGACTAGATGTTTGCTCCCGGCTAAGAGTGAGCACATCCTCCATGGACTGCTGAAAGGCTTTCCGCTGGGCCACCAGATGAGCCGACTGCATCACTATCAAGAGCATGTTCTCCACCTGAAAGCACAATGGATCAGTGGGAGGTTTGTAAACATCAGTCACACACATACGCACTCACACACCGAGTTAAAAAATGTCACATACCTTCATGGCCCTCAGCGTGTCGACAGTTTCCATTTGGGGAACCAGTTTGAGCAGCTCTCCATCCCACTGAGCCCAGTCAGAATCAGTCGTGGAGTCCCCTGCTCCGTGCTTACTCATGAGCAGGTAGGCCTCATCCTCTGCAATTTCATCCGGCTCTTTGGAGCAGTCTTTTCCCGCAGCAGCATTGAGAAGCTGCAGGATTAGAGGCCGCTGATCCTTCAAGCCACAAGGGACAAAAACTTGCAGCTCCTCCAAGCCTGGAATCTGAACCTGGAAACAAAAGGAGGAAGTTAACAAGGTTTGATCCAAAAGACACAGGAGAGAGATCAGAAATATAAAAACAGAAATGTGCAAAATTCCCTGAAACACACTTTGACATAGTTTCTCTTCTTCAGTGCTTCCAGGAGACAAGGCACCCCGTTAGTGATACTGAAATCCGCAGCAACCTCTAAGTCCTGCAGAGAGGGAAGCAAGCAAAGTGTGTGTCAGGACACACAGTCCCAGTTCTTTATTGAGCAGAAAAAAAACAGGGTCACAGATAAACTGCATAGTCAGTGCTGTTATGGCTTCCTGTTTCAAGGGAATAAAAGTTCTTCACTGCAGTCTCTCACCTTGCGAAGCATTTTGGCAAAGCCGAGAGCCTTGGACGCTCGTTCCCTGGCCTCATGGAACAACTCTTTAAGTGACCTACTGGTCTCAATAACTGACCGCCTTAGAGAATCAAAGTTTTAAAGTTAAAAACACCTCCAACAGGACAAACAATTTTTTAACACTGACTTGAAAAACAGAAATCTAATAACCATGTTATCGCCCTTACCTGATCTCATCTGAGGCTGTGCTGTCATCTGCACTTTCCCAGAATTCCCTACCACTCTTTTGCAGGCCAGCATCAAGGAACTCTCCAGTTGATTTGAGCAGCATCCCAGCAATGTCACTGCAAAGGAAGAACAGTCTTCAATTTCATTTAAATAATTAATAAGCATTTAACATCCTTAAAAGTGCAGTGTGTACAACTTAGTGGCATTTAGCAAAACAGACTTGGCAGAAATGGAATATAATATTCATAAATATTTTTTAATTAGTGTATAACCACCTTAAAATGAGAATCGTTTTGTTTTTGTTATCTTAGAATGAGAACTTTATATCTACATCTTCCATGGAGCCCACCAGGTTGCACCACCATGTTTCTACAGTAGCCCAGAAAGGACAAACTAAACACTGGCTCTAGAGAGGGCCTTTCATGTTTTTTGGTTCGAGTTTTGCAGCCAACATAGGTTCCCCTACATGCTTGGAAGGGGAAGGGGAGAGAGAGGGGGTATTCAGTTGGTTGCAATCTGCAACCTCACCACTAGATGCCACTAAATCCTACACACTGCACCTTTAAACCAAAAAAGTATTTATGTCAGTTTGGTTTCCAAGTACTCCAAGAAATGGGAATGGAATTTTTAACGATTTTTTTTTTGTATTTTTGCCTTTATTGGACAGTGGACAGCAAAGAGGCAGACAAGGAACAAGGGGAGAGAGAGATAGGTATGACATGCAACAAAGGTCCCTGGCTGGAATCAAACCAGGGACGTTGCGGTTATGTGGCATGCACAGTAACCATTTGGCTACAGGGGTGCAGGAATGTAATTTTTAAATCAATACATGCAAGATGGGTTGCAGAGCCACTGACCAGAAAAGCTTCCCGGACTGGGCCTCTCCTCCACGGATGTATGGAGTGATAACCTTGGTGAAGTGCCACTCCTCCTCTAACAGGTTCTTTAAGCTGTGAGAGGCCTGAGGCAGCTGCTGCAACATCTGGATCCAACTGTGCATGTAGTCAAAATAAACCTGCAAGAACAGTGACAGATGTTAGATGGATATTTCATTCACAACTTAGCTTCCAATAATGCATAAATTCACAAGCTTTTGTCTAGCAATTATTATACACTGATGGTAAAAATGGTAATTTAATCTCTATTCTAACTATAGGGAATAACAGTAACAAGGAAGGAAAATGAGGAGTCTTACCACAAGCATCTTGTGAAGATCTTCCTCGAACTCATCAATATTGGCATTTGTCTGCAAGCCCTGAGCATCAGCCACCACGCCACGCAGCATGAACTGATAGTACTGCTTCATCAGAAGACCACCTTTAAGAACCTCCTTACACTCACGCACCAACTGCAGAGCACAAATAACACAGACATTAGCACTTCAAGACAGCCCACCTGTGATGTAAACCATCATCAAATATAGTACAGGGCAATAAAATAGGAAATAGCATCATCGCATGACATGACAGCTTTTCATTCAATTCAATGTTTAAGGAAGTACTTGTAAGTTGTGATTTAATAGCTGCTTGCCTGTTTGATACTGAGCAGTGAAGGCTCTCCAGCAGGCCTCTGTTCAAGTCGCAACTTAAGGCATTCGTGAATGACGTTGAGAAGGACTCTGCAAAGCACGAGGAATGCTGGTCGGAAGGATGGGAGGTCCATGTCCAGCAAATCCTCCCAGGATACCTGGTCTGCTCCGAGTTCTGGTTGAGCCGAATCACTGCAGGACACGTGACGCGACAGCTCTGGCAGGTAATCACTGTACAGCATAGGGTCTGGGAATTCTGTAAACTGCAGGTGGAAGATAAGTCAAGTAAAATTAATTCAGCATGTCTCATAGCGCAACATAGCTAACCAGTAGTATATTTGTACAAATTCCTTGGCTTTAAAGTAAAGTCAAATTTATTTTTAGTTTTGTTTTGGTATTACATAAATATAATTATTGTAGCTACCCAATCTCCACCAGATGGAAATCTGTCTTGCCCCAGAGGGATACAAAGATTCTGTAAAGATTCATCTCTTTTGCATTGCATAACACTGTGAACATTACCAAAACTTTGACCAAGCCCAGAATTGTGCAAAGGCAGACTGCTGTTCCCACTTACTCTTGCTACAAAGTCACTGTTGTACAGCTACAACTTGTGTCTCCTCCTCATTATTTACTCCACAGCTTCTGAACATAATCACATTCAACAAATCAGCAGTCCAACAAGTGTTCACATTCCTCGTTCATTTCAAGGAAGGCAGTTCTGTACTTCTTTTGAACTCTCCATTAAATGGTCAAAGCTCACCATTCCTACCACCCACATGAGCTGATTATCCATTGCAATAAACTCAATAATGATCCTCTCCCTTTCCCTTTTTACTGCTTTTTTTCTCCATGTTTTCTAGCCTTTTCACTGTATGCTTATTGCTTGGCCTCAGACTTCTTGTAAGCTACTATCTGGGAGAACTCCTCCTAATACTGTTTCCTCAGGTGACTCATTTATTTACTAATATTTGCATAGCAAACATTACAAATAGCTGTTTGACTGCTTTTTCTCTCCTTTTTACAGCGAATCCAGACTGTAGTCATATTGTAAATATTTTGACAGATATTGCTATTGCGATATGACACAATTTTAGAGCAAATGATCATTTTTACATCATAAGTTTAATTTTCTCTGAGAAAAAAAACAATTAAAAACATGATGATATGATCTTGTTGGGGTCAGTGCCAAACAAACATGTTTTCTTACATCTGGAGAATATGATTTCTAGGCCAGGGCATCTCTGTAGCACCACAAATGGCGTTCACACATTTACCTTCATCAAAAATTGTAGTTTCTGCAATTTGGATATTGCACATGGACACATTGCAATTTCGATAATATATTTCAATTAATTGCTCAGCCCTAGACTGTAGACAGGACTGCAATATAGCAGTGCACCATATTACCATCATAACTAGGATGTTAAATGTTTAACATAAAGGGGGTAGTTGTAAATAATTACATCTATAAATAGTTGCTGACATATCTAATTTACCAGAATTGGCTTAGATTTGGTTTCTGTTTCTGAGCTGGCTGTTAATCATCTGTAACTGATCTCATGTGACCAGTAATACTGAGACATAATCTCGAGGGACAGAAAACTTGAAAATATTGAAGGCCCCCTGTAGCAAAATATCAGTAATAGTTTGTTAGTTTTACCCTGTGCGTGTATGCATGTGAGTGAGAGGGAGTACAAGAGTACTGAGAAGGAGCAGTCTGATTATGTACTTCTACATGGTCAAAGGTCAACAACTCTCAAACACGTTTTTATCTTTAAAGAACGTCAGAGCACGTTAGTCATATATATATATATAATGCACAATTAAAGATATAAATTTCTAACCTCCAGTGCAGGAGTGTGGCGGAGCAGCGCTGCCCTGGACCTCTGAAGAGAGCGGTCCATCAGTTTATGCAGTCTTAGGATCAGTTTACGCAGTCCCATCTGCTTCAGAGCTTTATCCACAAAAGGTCTGTAGATAGCTGTGGGGCAGAATACGCCGCCACCCCCGGATGCTTCCGCAATAACTGCTGTAGCAGTTGGGAGAAATTCATCCTCTGACAACAATCGGGCAAATTTAGGAGTCAGGGAGGGAGACAAATCTTCCTCTGCTACATGTCCCACTCCCCCCTCCTCCTCAGCATCCCTGTCCTCTCCATCGCTTTCAGCTGTGAAAGTGGCTGTTGAGTCATTCTCCTCATCCTCCTCATTCTCCTCTTCGTCATTGCCGCGGGAGCAGCGAGGTGAAGGGATCTCAAACACAGGCCACCCGATACGGGATAGATCATGCAGGCCCAGCACAGTGGCCATAACCCGCAACTTCTGGTTGAGGTCCTGGGTGATATTGAGCCACAGACAGAGCGCCTGCACCCTGCCCTGGAAGTCTCGCGCTGCATACTTGTCATAGTCCTTTTGCAGGGCCTGCAAAGACGGGTACAAAGCTTCCACAGACTCCAGCAACTCCATAACCCGCTTGACCTGCTCAAATGCCAGCCGCTGCCGCTGAAGGTGATCCCTGCAATCAGCACCAGAGCCCAGAGGCTCTGCTGCATTCATCGCAGTCGAGGGGCAGGCACTAAAGCCCCAGGGATCTACTCCACAGTGGTTGGTCTCTGCTACAGCAGGCTCCCTCTCCTCACCACAGACTAGATCTGGGACAGTGTGATAGTCCCCCTGGATTGTTTGAGACCCTGAACACACTCTCAAGCTATCGTAGTTGACCTTAAAGTGCAGCACCTCACTGATGATGTCAGGGATGGCCTGGCGGGCAGTGAAAAGAAAAAGATCTTGGTCACCGGTGGAGCGTCGTGCATGCCACGCTTGCAGCTCCAACCAAATGACCTCATTGTTGTGACCCATGAAGGCCATGTTCTCCAGGCCTCTCTGCTCTTTCTCCTTCCTCTTGGAGGACATAGACGTGAGCTTGAGCAGCAGCCGCAGCGTCTCAAAGAACTTGAGGCGGTCGGCGGGACAGTCTGTCCTGGAGGTCTGTCGGTGAGTCCGGGCAATATGAGGCATAGACACAGGAAGTTTACAACTGCTGCAGCCCAAGCTCAAGTAATGCTTCCTGGGATCCATGTTGAGGGCACCGAAAGGGCTCGACTTTGAGAGTGGATCCAGCATGAACGAGCCTTCAAAGGTCTTCTTGTGGTCTCTTTCTGTGGAACGCAGGGTAGCCCTCTGCTTCTTGCCGTGCTTGTAGCTGTGCTCCTCAGGGGTCTCTGCCGGCTTTGGACTCTCTTTCAGGACAGATGTGCTGAGGTCCGCTGAAATACACGCATACATTTCAGTCAGTAGAATGCAGGTAAAACACATTCACATTTTTTTTTTTTTTAAAAGCTATGTTTTTTTCTTGCTCTACTAACATACTTTTGTTGGGTGAACGACCAGTACTCCTTGCCTGGCTGCTTCTTTGATGTTTGCCAGACATTCGTTTCATCTGACGGGGGGTACAAGGAGGTGATGTGCCATACAGAGCCTCCTCTTCCTCACTGGGAGAGTCCCAGGATTCATCCACTTCAGAGTTCTGTTGGGATGCATCTTCCACTGGCTTGGCCTGCCTATCAACAACAACACACAAGAACAAAAAGGACAAACTATTGACATAGGCTATCTTTGCATCTAAATAATAAGCACTGTTGCCTGGAAGAGATGTCAAAGCAAGGAAATGTTTTGGCGTTATGAAACTATTTCAATCATTTCACAAGGAAACGAGAGAAATGTGTGAACAAGGTCATACAGTGCTTGATTGTATGCACCCATAACAGAGTGTGCAGCAAATCTCCTTTAATGCCACTGCAAACAGGTTGCTAAACTGCAACTAGACTGAATGTCTGCTGCTACCTATAGCAGACTGACGAGTAGTCTGTCCTTAATTGGAACCTGACTGACTGTCAAGTGTACAGCAGCAACGCTGTATGCATGGCCACAGCCGTCCAGACGCAGGATAATAAGCTGTGGGTTGTCTACTGGCACCCTTTCTTGGGCCAGGTAAACATAATGGCACAACAGAGAGAGAGAGAAAAGTAACTATCATTAACACTGTCTGCTAAGTCATAAACCAAACACTGAGACTCACTCACCCAAAGTGTGTAGAAGTGGTTAGACTGCATGCAAACACGGTGTAAATGCAAAAGAGTATTTCACTGACATGTGATTAAGGTAAATATTGAGCAACAATATTTACTTGTTGAAGACTTGGGTACCAAGGTAGCTTAACAACATATGTTGCCTTTTATTAACAGACAGACAGTGAATTTCAGCTAAGGTAAGGACACAGGGGAGCATGATGCATCTAGTTCTGCAGAAAGAAAATGCCGTAATCACTAGAAACACTTCCTTCTGGGAAAAAAGGAAAAGGGAAAAAAAAGAAAATCTGGAGTGCAAACGGCACGCCTTTCCAGATTACAATGTCAGAGCTTTGTTCCTTAATGCCTTTCTGAGGGTTTTTTTTAATAGGATTAGAGAGAAAGGTTAGAGGGTCTGACCCTGCCAACGAAAACAAAAAGAGAAAGAAGAGGAGAGGGCATGAAAACGGGCGTCATTCTATATGCTGGCCACCATGTGTCCCTCCATCGATCATCTGACTGAAAGACATTCCCCCACACGCGCCTGTTAACGTCTGTGTAGACGGAGTTGAAAGGGGCACGTCTGTATCACTTTCATTGGGGAAGTGAGTGTGAGTGTTAAAGGAGGGGGGGTTAAGCTGGAAATCACTTGCTTAAGCTTTTCAAGGAGCCACATAGAGAGAGAGAGGGTGAAGACTTCTATTGCCCATCTGCCCCACTGCAGAATCTGTCTCTATACCCCGACACACACGTACTGAGTCCCCTGGGAGCAGCTGTGAAACTACATGGAGAGCAGACAGACACCTGCTGCAGATCCTTCGAATTTACATGCAAAGAAATTCCAGATGCAACGAAGACTTCATGAACTAAACATACTGCAAAAACGTTGTCAAATAGCGCAACCATCTTAACCACGACAGTCTTGAAATTACAGAATAACTCTTGCATGAAAGAACACTGGTGCCTTTATGAGTGTATTGTATGGGAAATTGTGAAGGGGCTTGTTCAGCAGGAGCAGGATACGACAGCGATCTTTTCAGTATGCAGGCACAAAAGGCACAGTAAGCAATCTTGCGTGTGACAATAAGGCATTTATCACAACATCAACAGACATATCACTGTGTTTTAGCACTGCAAAAAAAAATTACAGGTATCAGGAAACCGCATAAAGAAAGCAGATACAGTAAAACGGTAAAAGCTAGAGGAGTAATCTATACCTGCAATAATGCAATTGAGTATTTAAAAAGAACTTTGCCATCAACCTCCCACTAGGTCTGTCACAAGTATGATCAGATTGTGCGTACATTTGTAAACATTCCAAAGCATGCTCGGGTGTGTGGTGTCTGAGGACAGAAATAGTACATGCATGAGAGAGGGAACGAGACCAAGTTTTAAAAAGACACTTCTCTACACAGAAGAGCATGACTAAATCACTCAGGAATGACAGCGGAACCAATGACGCCATCACTGCCAGTTGTTTGTTTGGTTGCCATGAGACACTTGAAGCACAGATTGTGCAGCAGTAAAGGCTGCACAAATTCCTCCTCTGAATTCTTTGCTTTTATCCTAAACCTACTTGCAGGCCGCGCAGAGAAAGTTACTGGCCTGCATGCCCTGCAGTTAACCATAGCAGCACCACAGTCTTCAAGCTGGCTGCCACTAGTGAATTATCACTGCAGATGGTGTCTGGCTGCTCTCAATGGCTCATCTGATGGCTCATTGGGGCTCCAATAAAGGCCTGTGGAATGCTAGAGCCCCTAGGCAGAAACACTGAGTGCATAATAAACAGCACAAAATCGAGAGTCTTTTCTGTATGGCGACTGAAGCAGTGATACCAAGGGCTGCCAGAGTCAGGGGGGCCTGACCTTTGACACCCAACCATCCACACTATTGTACCAGGAAGGGGCACTCTATTGTATAGTTGTGACACGTGGCCCGTGAGGCCCACAGCTGAATAGCACACAGCTGGTTAGTGAGCACGCTTGCTCACAATGCCCAAACTAAGGGGATTTTTTTTTTTTAGGGAGAGGAAAAGGAGGAGAAGTTGGCCGAGGTTTTGTAAGAGCACACTTTCCACTAATTAGGTCATGCTGGCATAACTGATGCACGGTAGGCTAAAGCCAGATTTTGATTACCCCCCATTGCAAAAAAGGATGTGTCTCCTGGCTACTAATTTCAGCCCACAGTTAACTGGTGAGGCAGTAAGAACATAAAACCTAATCATACACATGTGAAAGTGTAGCTCAGGCATATAACAGCATGCATCTCTGATCAGCTGCCAATCCCTGGTAAACATGCAGAGCTGATCAGAATTTGTACCATAGGCTGACAGAGTTCAAAATCAACAAACACAAAGTACTTGACCCCACCCTTCTCTGGAATAGTGCGACACTGCCAGGATTGGACCTCCCAGACTCTATTACATGCAACTGTGCAAAGCATACTGTGCATGCACAACAGGAATTTTTTCCTTTGCAAGACATGGAACTGTATGCAAACGGCCACTTTGTGCATTTTAAATGTCTGCTGTGCTTTCTATTTGACCTTATGAATTACTTAACACCAGGGAACATCCTCAGTCTAAGAAAAGACATAGACCTTACTGTACCAGTGGCAGCTCATGCCATTAACCACAAGTCACGTGATCTAAATGCATCTAAATGTAGACACTGCTTGCAGACTGTGTGCCAGAAGTAAACAGTGTAAATTACATGTTTTTTCACCTTATGCCAATTGCACCATAAATGCAGTGCAGGCAGCTGTCTGCTCCTCCTTTTAAATATAATCTGAAATTGTAGAAAGTGAGGGGCGAAACCGTCATCAGCCTCAACTTGCATTTCAGTTTCTTTTGTGCTAATCATAAATGTAAAATGAAATGGTCGAACATGTTATTCTGCAGTGCTTAACCATATTTCCTTCCCTTCTCTACCATCTGTTATCTCACATGAACGTATTCCGGTGGCATTTTAGCAGCATCAATTGCCACAGTTTTAGATTTCAAAGATCCTATTGTTAAAAAGGAAATAGCGGATGAGAGTGACAGAATGTGAGAGCTGCATTAATTTCTCTAAAGCAGGTGTGGGCAGAGACAGGACGCAGTTCGGAAATGCTAGAGGACAGTCCATCTGTATTCCACAGCCTGTGCTTCTGGCAAATGCAGTCATTAATGACTTCTAGCCATGAGCGTCTCCAGGGCTCCAGGCAACTATCCACTGTGCACAGTACACCACATCCTGAAATCTCTGGAATGCATGTGAGCCACAATGTCTTCAGACTGACTTTGAGAACAAGACATTATTGACAAAGGACCTCTGTGCTTGCAATGATAGCGATAGCCTTCAATTGCCACACAAGTGCCTAACTCATCTTTCTCAAAAAAAAAAAAAAAAAGTCAGTGTAAACTAACTTCACATTAGTATGAAGACAAACACTCAGGTGAAAAAGCAAATCTATCTGTCTGTTAATAAAAGGCAACATATGTTTTGCAAGTTGTGCAGCCTGTCATACCAGTCTGAAAATTGAAGTTTAATTACAGAGATATGCAATCTCAACCGAGGCTGAAGTAATGTGTTCCTGGCTCTGTTTTGTATACCCTTATTGTGTACAAAAGATTGGTACATTTCTAATCCCATTACTATAGAAATTACAAGTCCAACAAATTCTTCCATTGAACCAAATTTGGGCTCACGGTAATTATATTCTTTGCCAAATGTAGGCACAGATTTGAAGTCTTTAGAGCATGCTTTACCTTCCACCCCAAACACTGTGCACACACTAAATACACATGAACAATTAAAGTCTTGTATTCATGTCAACTTGAGATACAGACACGCCTCCAACAACAGCAGCAACAAAGTCATAAGTCATGCATTTTTCTTCATGCAACAAAACCGGACAGCAACCACATTAACAGGGCCAGTATTGCACAATCATGCGAGCTGTTCGTGTCCACTTCGGACTGAGTGGCCACAATGGTGCAACAGCAAAACAACTGGCTGGAACTAAATCATGGCTAAAATAGTCACCCAAAAAAAGTAAAACCGGGATTATTGCAGATGTCAGAGCTGACCCAACACGATAAATGCCCTCAAGACTACTCGCTCTGCAGGCAAACAACTGCATGTTAGGAGAGGGGAGGACAGGGGAAGACATAACAGCAGATTCCTGGGGTCTGTCGCCAGCGGTCAGGGGCAAACGGCGGCGTTTCGACTAGCAGATGCGCACATAAAACAATAACATTTTCTCAATGTCTGTCTGTACGCATTCCCCCGAAAGAAATGTAGTCGCTGTAACCTTGTTGCATTGCGAACACACATATCACGAAACATTTGTCGCTGCTCGTGCATCTGCAACGAAGTTAAACCACCTCCACGAGAAGAAAGAATGATAAAAAATACGCTTAACGTTTTACCATTTACACAGTGACAACAACAACAACACGAGCGCCAAGTCTAGCTCGAGGATTAACAATAAACAGTGGAGCAGCATGCTAGCTAAAGCCAGTGAAGTTTGTGCCTCGGTGTTGTGGTGAAATGCATGGTCTGGCAGTCACAAATAATCCACAAAACACACCTTCACGTCCACCTTACGGGCCAACAATGCAAAACTATCTCCAGCTCGGTCAGACTCTGTTAGTAAACTTGCGGGTGAACAATAAACTGACAAGCTAACAGTAGATATTAGCTAGCTTGGTCTCTTGACATGTTGCACTGTTACAGCCGTGAATAACCGCTTGTAATGTTACCTTCTCATGTGGCGAGCATTTTTTGCCTCTCTTCCAAGCGAGCGGAAATCAAATGAGAAGCAAATATCTATTAAAAGAATAAAACACGCCAGAAAATGTTGCTCCAAAAAGTTTGCAACTCCCACTGTTGCAAATGCAGTAACTGCACTCGTACCACTATTTCGCAGGAAGTCGGTTTCTGCGGGATGCGCAAGCGCTCCCATAGAGCCGACTGCAGTGTCACGTACAGCTCTCTATTTGGCAAGTGCGAGGTCCTGATGGTGTAGTGTCTGTTCAACAAATTCGCATACCTGCTGGGCTTGTTACGATCCGGAGGCTCCATAGCAAAGCAGTGGCTTCTTCTTCCTAGCCGTGCATGGACTAAACCATGTCTAAGCGATATCAGACAGACTTTGCACCGTTAAACGTTTGCAAAAAAATGCGGATATTAGTCTCTTTGAAGCACTTTCTATCCGCCGGCACAGTTGACTCTCGCCTGTGCATATGCCGTCGCCATCTTTCCAACGTTCATTGAGGAGTGCCACAGTAGGCTATTGCATTACTACGGCAACTCGGATAGGTCATCTGCGGTCATAGCTTTTGCAGCAGGGCCCCACAGTACTTGTTTTCATCCACAGAGTACACAGTCACAGATACAGTCAGAGTGAATCAGTTATCATATGGTCACCACGTGGCTGCAATAATGTATTATAATACTATAAATCACTTGTTGTGTGGTGCAATGGAACATTTAACGCCCCCCTTTCACTCAAAAATGTGTTTTTCTTCTTGTTCCCACAGTTGAATGTTTGAGTTTCATTATGCAGAATGATGAACGTTCAGAATTAAAAACTAGAAGATTGTTTTCACATTAATCTGCTGTAAGTGGTAAGTTTCTCTGTGCTTGTTGAAAATCCAATTTTAAAGATGCTTACCAGACATTTATTAAGACATATAAAAATACTCTGCTGGGAAACAATAATGTGAAATGATATGGTTTTTCCACAAAAAAGTATAATTTCCATGTATAGAATCTATAAATATGCAAAATTCAAATGTTTAACTGCTGGACACAAGATGTCTCATATATCACTGTAAAGTTGAATATTGGATCAGGATTTGCTTCCAAACTAGTTGTGAAGTAACAAATCATGCTCATAGTCCCGCCGCTTAAAATTTGATTTACAATGAGCACAAAGAAACTTTCCACTTTCAGCAGATAAATGTGAAAACAGCCTTCTAGTGTCAAACTCTGCACATACATCTTTCTGTACAGTGAAACTTAAACATTCAGCTGTAGGAACAAGAAGAAAAACATGTTCTTAAGTGGAGGGGGACTTTAAGGGGTGGGCCTATGAGCATGATTCGTGACATCACAACTAGTTTGGAAGCCACTTGTGCCAGTATTCAACTGGCACAAGTATGATGTGGAAACTTTAAGCCTCCAGTGCACATACACTGAGAGTGGACTTTACAGTGAAGTGGGAGACATCTTGTGTCAGCTGTCATACAGCATATTTTGCCGGCTTAGGCCATTTTGGGTTGTTACACCCACAGATGCTGACCGCAACACATGTTTGTGCAAAACACATAAGAACACACAACTCATGGCCAATGTCCTATATTGTCAACCAAAAGCATTGAAAATATGGCCAACTCAATCATGTGAGATTCAAAATCGAAAGCATGTGCTTACAGTGAGTGTGGGGAGTGCCTCCTCAATGCATATCCATTCCTTAAAAAGAAAAATCCTCCATGATCACAGTTAAGAGAGATCTTGGAACAGCAGGGTCTGACCTGGTTACCCAATTTCAGAAAGACTCATCAGATTAAAAAAACACATCTTCAACATCAGATGGCAATAAACAGCCTACAGGCAGATCACAGATATGCTAAAAAGAGATGAGTGCATGCTGCACATTGATTTTAGTGGAAATTACTTGTGCAAATACAGCAAAGAAATTCAATTGTTCCACAACAGGCAACTCTCCACACACGTACTTTACACTGCTGGAGACCAGTCACCTCTTGCCTTCTGCTCCATTTCTCCAAGTCCATGGCATTACCCTGCAGCTATTTGGGCCCACCTTGACCCAGTGCTTGGGATGATAAGGCCCTGAAGTAAAAAAAACTTCACTTCTTGAGTGATGGGCCAGCCACCCAGTATCGGCCGAAAAAAAAGATCCACAGAGCCATATAAACTAGGATTTGAAATTGTCAACTGGAATTACTCTGAGGCAGGACACTGCAAGGGGGTACCAGGGGCTGTTGGTGGAGCACTGAAGAGATCAGCAGACAGTGGAGTTATTCTGCATAAGTGAAGATGATGTCGAATCAAAGCCAGAGGTAAGAAAAGAACCTAAATGTACTCCTTACATTTTACAATTACCAACCTATATACAATTACCAATGTACATTATACACATGTATTTATTCATGTCTGATGAAAATCAATTCAGAGTAAATGACCTGCCTATATATTTAATCAATTAGATCTGTTGAAAGAGAATAAAACAGAAACTGACCTACCTACTTATCTATGTACTTACCCAGGTAGATACTTTGCACTTTATGTATACTTTGCACTTTACATATTTTATGTAACAGTCCAATGTTTTTAATGATTTTAATCCATGTTTATCTGTACTTTTATTACTTTATTTTATTTTGTTACATGTGCTGTGCACTTAGAGGGTTCTGCAATTTTCTTGTCTTGAACAATGACAATAAATCTCTATCTAGATAAACCGAAGCAGAATAAAACAGAGAGTGACCTAGCTACCTACCTACCTACCTATGAACTTACCCAGTTAGATAAACTGAAACAGAACCTACCTACAGTACAGTATGTGCTTATCCAGGTGAGTCTGCAGAAAAAAGAACAAAATAAAAAATGAATTACCTACTTATATACAGTGCTTATTCAAGTAGAACTACTGAATCAAAATATAAATACCTACCTACGTACTAGGGGTGTGCCCAAATACAAATACATTATTCGGCAAAGCACAAATAGTAATTTTTTTTTTTTTTTTTTTTTTTTTACATATATTTGTTTCATACAAATATTTTTAGAATTATTTGTTTTGGGGAAGAAAAAAAAATCCATGTCAAATAACAGTAACGCAGGTCGGTTACATCGCTATCTCTCTCCTCTGCTCTGCTGTTACGTCTATCAGCAGGTCTCAACGAGGGGAGTCACAGCCATGTGCTACATGACACACATTTCCCTATGTGGACATCACTCCCAGATTTGGGGGTGTTCTCCAGAGATAAAGCTGAGCTACTGGCACATGTAGGTTATTCATGAACACTTATTGTAACACTTTAATTTTCTAAAATTAAAAGCGTAATAAAAAACAAAAACAGGATTTTTAAGCCTCTTTCCACTTTTATTCGAATACAAATGATAATTTTGCTGCCTCAACAAGTATAGATACAAATACAAATACTGGGCTCTCTGCACATCCCTACTATGCACTTACCTGCCATTGCTCCAATAAAAGAAACAATGAGGGTGCATCAGGTGCTAAGTGTGTCAAAGGACAAACTCAAATCACATGACATCACATGTCTCTGCAAGAGAGGGGCAGGTATGTTGGACTGTCCCTGTTAGAGACAACTATGAGTGAAGAGGATAACCATGTCCCTGCATCTGACAGCACAACCAAAACCAGATGGCATCCAGAATTCATTGAGGCGAAACACATCGGAGAATGGTGTGTTTTGTATTATGATGACAAAGCCTATCCTGCATGGCTCATTATCACTGAAGTGGAAGAGCACAACATAATGGTAAAGTGCATGCCATGGAATGGGATAAACAAATTCTTCTGGCCCGGTCCCAGAGAAGACGTTAACTGGTATGCAGATCAACAGATTCTCTGTTACTCCAGAGCCACAAGTCTTCAATGAACGCTCTGTACAGGTGGACAAGGCTTCATGGAGGGATGAAGAGCAGTTGAGAAGAGCAGAGGAATTCAGTCGATGCCCAGCAAGGTGCAAACTTTTTTATTTTTATTTTTTGTAAATGCAGTACAAATTGAACGATTGTTGTGTTTTTTACAGCTCTATCACCCCACTATAGGTTAATTTATACTTCTACGTCAACTTCACATAAGCAACATGAAAGCACGTGTCCCACATGCTAAGCCTCCTCTTCCATATTCTGGTTGATCTCACAGATACTCTGCATAATTTGACTGTCTTTATAATCTTGAGATGAGGAGCTGTACAGATGGCTGTAACGCAGAATGTCTTCAGCTAAGCATTCTTTGAAATAATTTATTGTTTGTGAAAGTAGGTTTCTTCTCAGTTTCTCTCTGGTGTTTACCTGACTGTTAAGATGTACCTCTTCAAGAATGTATGTTTATGTGAATCATCACATAACCTTTTTATACCTACAAATAAATTCTAAAATGAATAAGCATGGGGGGAAATGATTAGTTTCAAATAGTTTGAAAATGTACTCATTTTAAAAGTTGAACAAATGTGTCCATCCTGTCGTCTTGATATTTTTAAATAATAAGTCAGTCATACTGTGTGTGTGTGTGTATATACATATATATATATATATATGTGTGTGTGTGTGTGTGTGTGTGTATGTATGTATGTATGTATGTGTGTATATATATGTATATATATACACACACACACACACACACACACACACACACACACACACACACACACATGTATGTATGTATATATATACATATATATACATATATATGTATATATATACATGCACTTTATGGTGTTAATAACACATCAGAACATCTGTCATAATTTATGCTGCTAATTTGTTGTGACCACGAACACTATAAAAAAAATCCCCACAAGAGCAGCCCTATTTAAATTATTAGTTTTAATGTCTTTCATCTGCAGCTTGATGAGCCAGTTCTCCCAAAACCACGACTAAACCTGTCTCCACTCCCCAAATGTATCTGATTTACAGTTATATCGGGACGTTTCTACTTCCTCATTTTATTACCTTCTATGGCGACAGACTAACAGGGAGGGAGACAGTAACAAAAGCTCTCTGACGTTTTTCGATGCTTTCTAAGCTATTGAAACCGAAAGACGTCTGAACCGTCTACCTGGGAGGAGAGAAAGGGAAGCTCTTACGTCACATGGCCCTTGTCACCGCCACATCACTTGCTGCCTTCAGGTAACACCGGAAGCTCGGAAATACGGGTACTACAGATTCAGGGATTTTTCGCATTCATGTTTTTGATCGGAAATAGCATCAAAAATGCATCCAGAAGGCTGAAACAAATAGTGTACTTATATCCTGTGTCATTTTTAGTAATGAAGTCTCAGTGCACTACTTTGTAGCCTGATATAGCGACAAAAGAAGAGCACTTAAAGCAGGGTTGCATTCGCTCCAGTGAATTAAAATTGAATTACTTTTGTAACGTTATCTTGCATCTAGTACTAGGTCCCTTTTATCTGCATACAAACAATTTCACACCACAGCTTCACAATTGGACTATCACGGATTATTCCCAGCCTAACAAGGCTACTCTTGTCATGGTGAAATACGACAGCACCTGAACGCCTCAAGTGCTACAGCAGGTTTCGCGGAGGGGGTAGTGTATCCTCATTTCTGCTTTGTCTTTATCAACATCCCTCCGTGTGGGATATATTTCGGCGATAAACCACGTCAGGCGGTTAAATTGATAAGGTTAGTTTACAGGGTTATCATATTTATTTAAACCTGCGGTGGTATAGGCTATCTCTTCAAAAATGCTTCAGTCTCTAGCCAGCAATTCGTGTGTGCGCTTGATACAGAGTCACAAATCGACGTGGTATTTTGTATCACTAGTCTTGGGGTATTTACTTTATCTTATATTCGGCGCTGTAGTCTTTTCTTCGGTCGAGCTGCCCTATGAAGACCTCCTGCGCCAGGACCTGAGGGCCATGAAAAAACAGTTCCTCCAGGAGAATGAATGTCTATCCGAGGAGCGTCTGGAGCGGTTTCTAAAGAAAGCCCTTGATGCCAGTAATTATGGGGTTTCCATCCTCAATAACGTCTCAGCTAACTGGAACTGGGATTTCACCTCTGCGCTGTTTTTTGCGAGCACCGTGCTGTCCACCACAGGTGAGTCGTTGCTGCTTGAAGGGTTAGACTGGACAGTGCAGGTGATGCTGCAGGTTGGAGTCTAGGCTACATATTCTAAACCGTCTTTGTGCTTATTGGGATCCAATTTTTGACTTACTTGTGTCTGCATTTCATCATGTTTGCAAAACACCATTTCCTCTGACTTGCAGGTTACCACTAGGCCACACAAACATGGCCTGCTTCACTGTAAATAGGCAGGTTGTGGTGCATTTCACAATGTAATAATTGGTGGTGATGTGGTAATGTGGTGCATGTTCAGTAAAAGCCCATCTAATGTCCCCTCTTTCACTATTACTATATTCTATACAGCACTGCTTATCCCAGGATCAGACTATAAACCTGTTTGTATCATCTTCAAATGAATAAAGTGGGTTATCTTTGGTTGTTTGTGTACAAAAGCTACAGCTGTATGCTTTCTTGTCTTATATTTATGAGCACAGTGAACATTTCTTTTTCTGCCAGCACATCTATTGGTTATGATGACATTTCTGTAATCTGCATCTGTTTTTTTCCAGACGTAAGCAAGTTTATCCCCAATTTGACTTTGACATTCTCGTCACCTTAGTCTAATATGTTTAGGCAAATCCTTTGAACAAATTGCTTTGTTTAGTTTGTTTTAAGGCAATGGGACTTGCACGCCAATGAGAGCAGAGGTTGTTGTCTTGTGTTACCTAAGCAGTGCACAAAAGTACATGGTTTGCAGATGGTTGTCAGTCAGACTACGTGAAGAACTTTAGTCTGACCACACGGCAGTAATTATCTTTGAGGTTTCAACATACATAATTATGCAGATAGCATGTACAGATCTAGCTGTCTGACTGCAGGAAGCTCTTTGTGTCTTGTTTTTGTCTCAACATAACTGTGTTGATTGCTAAACAGAGACATCTAGATCAGACAGAGCCCTGAGTCTTTGTTATAGGTTTGGCTTATTTTAGACTCAAACTATTTTTATTTATCTCAGTGGCATTTCCAGAATCATTTTGATCCTCAATACTAATAATGATAAAATAAACGCCTGCTCTTGATTATAGTTGGTTATTTTTTATCACCATTTCTTAGCAGTAACTGCAGATTGGTTGCGAAATACACAACTCGACACAATTAATTAAATTCTCACTCAAAGAAAAAGGGGTGGGAGTCAGTGTGTAGCAAAACATTGATCTTATTCCTAACAGAAGCATTGCTTTTACCAAATACCTAGCAGATGGTGAAAATACATTTCTTGGGTGGTTTTAAAGACGTATATCACAGACAAACATAATTTCCTCATTTGCACGCTCATGTTAGAGGGCTGTGGTATTTTTAACACTCTTGTTACGTTCACTTCTCTGAACTAGAACATGTGAGGTTTTAACAGCAATACCACATTCATATCAACGTGCAATAATGTAAAAACTGTTCTACTCATCCTTAAGAAAAACCGCTTTAATTGAGCATGCTTATTGTCTGCTCATCTGTTTAATGACTCTTCCGTTTAATTAATGACTCCATATGTTATAATAGTTCACAGTGTATTTGTTAAAAGGACAGTGCTATAAAGAGCACTTACGTTTAGCCAACATACCTTGTATAAAATAATATATACATGGCTTCTGTTATTGTATAGTAATATAGTCTATATTATATATGTGAATTGACTAATGGATTAGAATTTGCGCAAACATAATGGAGCAAAGTAGGTTCAGAAGAGTCATGAATTACAGAAGGGCTGCAACCAACAATTACTTTCATTATCAGTTAATCTGCTGATTACTCTCTCGATTAATTGATTAATCTTTTTTTGTCTATAAAGTGTCAGAAAATAGTGGAAAATGCCTGTTGCTGCTCTAAATTAGTAAGTAAGTACTTACGTGCTTACAATCATGATTGTGATGCAATCTTCTTCATTTACTGAGTCCTGGTACAGCATGTAAACATTAAATGAAAGTCAAAAGTTTGAGTTTAATAAAATTGTACACCTACGATTGAGTGTTTCAAAAACTAAATCATATGTGTACAATTTCAGATCTGAATCTATTTCTTTCTCATACTGTTTATTGTTCAAACAGTACTACATGAGATTTTGCAGTGAATACGCAGAAGATGTGACAGTGTGATTAGATGGTTGAAAAGTTCAATAGAAAAGTGTTGTACCTCCATGGAAATGGCTCCCACAGCAGCTTTCATGCCTGTAATCAAAATATTTTCTGGTATGTGTGTTTGCCTACAGGATATGGTCATACGGCACCACTGTCGGATGGTGGCAAGGCCTTCTGCATTATCTACTCTGTGATTGGCATCCCCTTCACCCTCCTTTTCCTCACTGCTGTGGTGCAAAGGATCATGGTGTTCAGCACACGGAGGCCGATCATGTACATCCATACGCGCTGGGGCCTGTCCAAACCTCTGGTGGCCATTGTTCATGCCACTCTACTCGCTATGTTGGCCGTCTCTTGCTTCTTCCTCATCCCTGCCGCCATCTTCTCATCCCTGGAGGAGAACTGGAACTTCCTGGAGTCCTTCTACTTCTGTTTCATTTCGCTCAGCACCATCGGCCTGGGAGATTATGTACCTGGAGAAGCTGCTAATCAGAGGTTCAGGGAGCTCTACAAAGTGGGCATCACCGGTGAGTGCTGCTTTACCGTCTGTTTTCATCCTGTGTTTTTAATGGTAATATGTGTTGCACTGTAAACAGCATTTATGATTTCCTGACTACATGTGATACTGGTGGTTTAATCACTGTAACCAGAAGAGATGATAAAAGCTGCGACTTGCAGGCAGTAGTGCTGTTCTCACATTTCTCGTTATCTTTATTGCTTCCTGTTTCAAGGAGGATGTTAAGACTTGGTTTGTTTGTATTGGAAGAACAGCTCTCTCTACCTTATATAAAGTATAAAGCAATCCAGCAGAAAATATCCTACAAAATCAAATCTTGTGCCACAAAGTGTAAAAAATGCAGTGTAGTGCAGTGCAGGAGAAAAATTGGGCCGTTGAGAGCAGAAAAAGGCATTGATTGATTCTTCTGGGTGACCTGTGCAGCTTTCTGTCAGCTGCACTGCCAGGACTAATGGTGACTTGATAACAGTCAAACCCAATTTGAACCCATGGAGTTTTGAGAAGCTGTTGGTGTGCGTAAATGTCGCGTACTACTTGAATGAACTGTAACCTGTACTTGTGATAGGGGTGGGCGGTACGTATCACCCAGAGAGACGTCATTCAGTAGGCACAATGTGTCAGCCTGTAGGAGGAGAGAGGACTATGACAGAGTGTGTTTTTGTGCACAAATGGCACCCCGTACATTTGTACAACTTCCTCTGTGAGAAATTACACGCAATGTAATAACATTTGGAGCATATAAAGAGAAGATCTAAGCACGGTCTGCCACAAATAATCATCAGTTTGTGTCATTTACTGGAGTGTAAACTCACATTTGTATCACAGACTACAGGCTCAACATGCCTCTGATAGTGCTGTAATGCTACCACTATTTATGCAAGTAGTAGTAGTAGTGCTAATACAGTAGTAGTATTGCACTTTACCGGTCTAGACACACCTTGGTTTTTAGGGGAGTTTGGGGTAGTTTCACAAAGAGGTTTTTTTAGTTTTGTTTGTCAGGGCAGTGCAAGATCTTACTGCTGGTCCTGAGTAACAAGCATTTACATCTGAATGGGGGATTTCCAACATTGTCCGAAAATGTTCTCCTCCTTTCTCACCATTCATAGTTAGCTATCCACTGCCCTCTTGTGTCTGTGCATAAAAACAACAGGTTTTGTGACAATAATAATTCTATAAGCCTGGTTTCTTGTGAGGGTTATAGAAAATGCATGCTTATGGTTTGTTTTCAGCATTTAATCAAACTACACATTACTCACTCTCTCTCTGTCTCTCTTGTCAGTCTACCTAATCTTGGGTCTGATAGTCATGCTGGTGGTGCTGGAGACCTTCTGTGAGCTGCAGCAACTGAAGCAGCTGAGGAAGATGTTCTACCTGAAGAAGGAGAAGCCGCACGACCGTCTGGCCATCTTGGAGCACGACCACCTGTCCTTCACTACTGTGTCCAACAGAGCTGCAGCCCACTGTGAGGACAAAACCCAGCCGTTTGTTAGTGTCCCAACTCTGTCCTCTCCCAACGATGACCCCATGATCCAGTAAATATCGACAGAGCAAGCAGCTATCGAAGGATCAATAAATCAAAGTAGGGGGTAATGCACACAAGACTAGATAAAATGAGTAGATCATAAATCTAAACTCTAGGTATCCTGCAAAGCTCCACCCTGCAAATTTTAGTATGTTAGTTGAGACAATCCAGATCAAGCAAAACTATCCTCTTTACACGAACCACAATAATGACTATACAGTACTATGCAGCAGAAATAAAATGTATGTACATTAATAAAGGGAAATTTAATATTTTATCAGTGACTATAAAAACATAGTCACTGATAAAAGAAAAGCCTTCTGCTGTATTTATGACTCACCGGAGCTAAGCTCCTTTGTGAGCTGTATTATTTATAGCATATGTAGGAACATTTTAGAAAGTAATTGGTCTCTTAAAATCTAGCTAAAATATAGGACAATTCTCTGTAGTCTGTCTCAAAAATAGTACATAAATTACTTATGTATCGTACAGTATAAATACTTGACAGGTATGTGGAATGTGTATTATCAGGTAAATGTTTTAAGGTGTACAGTATAGTGTCATCTAGAATTAAGACACCTGTTAATGATGAGCAAAAGTAGACAAAAATATAAAAACAACTTAACTATAAATCAGAAATATTGTGACATTATTATTTGTGATATAACTTTGAAACGAAAACTTTGTAATGTATCATGGCATCTTTATTTAAATACAGTTTTTGGGGGCAGAGCTTGCTGCAAACTGATCAAAGTTTGTTGGTGGTTGCGCTCTGTAATGCTCAAATGCACACTTGTCAATTTAAATGCCTTCTATTGATTTTGAGAAAGTTCCAGGAGCCTGCTTTCTATTGCATGATGTTGGTGCCTAGTTGACTGAAAGTGAGGTTGCAGTCAATGCTTTACAGAGCACATGAAATAATAGACAATGAGTTTTATGGTCAGTAAGTATTTGTGAATATGAAGGTTTGCAAGACAACAGGCTTTGTTTAAGAAACTGTCAAGAGGTTTTGAAATATTTTACTTTAAATTTTAAGCAGATTGTTTTTAAAAATGTTGTATGCCTTGTTGCTCGTTTTTGTCGAATCTCTGGCTCATCTTTAATTAAGGTGTTCAGTATTCTAGTTGCACTCCACATTGTCACATTTCATTGTGAGGGAACATATTTGTCTTCATGTACTGTATGTGTATTTTCTCGGCATGTCGCAGTGCTGTTTCAAAGTTGTCCATCTGTGATGATAAGCACTATAACTTATTGACTTGTCTGAATGGCCTTATGTGTGCTGACCTGTTGTGAAAAGGGAAGTGAGGTTAGCCCAACCTAAAAAGGGAACCACGAAGGGCTGGCCCATTTTACTGTTGATACAGAGAGCTTAATTTGCACATGTACAGGAGCCAGTCAGTAGTACAGAAAAAGAAAACAACAGTTTTGGATTTCTCTGAAACAAAGGAACACTGTTCCAAAGATTTCATCTGTATTAAAAACGGGAGATATTTTTAATGAAGCAGGTAATGTTACTTTTGTTGTGGATGATCTGTAAAGGCTTGACATTTGCTCTGGGCAAGAAAAGAGCAAGGAGAAACTATTTTACTGTTTGTAATTTGAATGTAGAGATGTATATTTTTAAATATGACATGAGGAAGGTCTTCAAATTTTTGGTAATTGTGTACTAGAAACGGTATATTAGAGAGACTTGACACAATGAATTAAAGCAGTAGGAGTGTAGCTAAGCATTCCACTTCTGATCATCTAAAACAGGTTTTCAATCTGCTCATCAACCAAGGCTTACTCACAATAATTGAAATTTAAATCAGTGCATGTACTCTTGCAAATTTATAAACCACTCCTCTATTTTTAAAAAATATTTCTGAAAATGTTCAGACAAAAATACTGATTTCATGCCATTATCCGTCCTCTAATATTCTGTTTGGCGCAAAAGGACGCCCACGAAAAGTGTAGCATTTCACATTGATACAGACTTATTTGTCACATATACTATTTAGTTCATTAAAAAGAAACACACATTTTTTTCTTTTAACAATGTCTCAGTCTCTGTATGGAGCTGAAGTTCTGACCTCATCTTTCTCTGCCACAACGCCACATCAGGACACGGTCGTAGCCTTTTATGAAGTCTTGAATGTAATGTTTTTTATTATGCTGTTTGCTACAGTGAGATTCAAGGCCTGACCAGAGTGCAGCATCTTTCCCTGCTGCTCTACTGGCTCTGTTAGTTTAGTAGTGTCATGTTTATTGGAAATAGTGTGTACAGGTGGCAAGGTGCCTGCTTGCAAAATTAGCTATGACTGTGTCGCCATCTGAGTTACCGATCTCCAACGCTGTATTTTATACATCAGTGGGATTTTAGTTCATTTTCCTCACCAGTCTGGGCCTTCGTGTAAACTGTGAAGCATTGATACTGTGTTCATATTGTCTGCTGAGAAAAAAGGAGAACTTGAATTTTGCCGAGTTGGGTTTTCTCTATTACTGTAATATGTTTCACTGTTAAGTAGATACATTGAATAGATTGATGTCAAGGCTTTGACCTTTCAGCGTTACTGTGTTCATCATCGCTCACACACAGTTTGTCTAGAAAGTGAGAGCTGTCAGGTGAAGTAGTTGTCTAGGGAGTAAATATTGTGTCGAGGATTACAACTGGAAACAAACTGACATTATTTATTCATGCTGACAAGACTTTTGAAATATTTGGAATTATCTGTACATATCTCTTCCTTTGTTCTGGTGCATGGGTTCATATGCACATTGAAGTACTTTAGTGTTACAGTATCCATATTGTTATACAGGATTGTCATTGAGCAACCATGGAGGTTGTATGTGAAAAGCATTTCGTCAAAAGAGCTGCATCCAGGAACTGTATGATATCAGTGTGTCTTAAATAAAGTGTTGGTTTATTAATCTGACTTCTCATTTCATCAAAACCGGTGTGTGTCTGTTTTTTGATCTGTCTGTGGTGTAACTGTTTACACTCAGATTCTTCTTCAATGACTTTATTCCTCTTTTATCCAGATCTCCTACTGCACTCACACTGAATGCTAAAAAGTATTGACACTAGCTGACAGAGTGGTGGCTCATGGGTGTTATGTTCTAATAGCAGTTCCAGCTGTCTGCCAGCAGCAACATGTGTGATTATATAACAAGTATTTACCATGAAAGTGTAATTCAAGTGAATGCAAGTAAGGGCGAGGGTTGTGGACAATTGCCAGGCTTTTGTACACACACACACCACTTGGGTGAACTAGAAAGAAGAGCAGTGAGAATGACAATGAATGTGATCATCTGTAGGGTTTTGGGTAGCTTTTTCAAAGACAGAATCTAATTATTGGTACTTGAATACACTATTACGGTCATTCATCTCCTCTTTGAATATGAAATGGATCTGTGTTTAGTACGCCTCCCACCACAGAAGAGAAATAATTAAAGTTAGAGGTGAACAAGAGGCTCAAAGATATCCCAGCAAGTGATTAACAGGAAGAGAGCATAAAAAGCAATGATTTGCACATCAGACTCATTATATGTGCACTTTTACAAGAAAGGACATTGTCCGCTAGTGAAAGAAACTGATTTATAATGAGAACCTCTGAAGAACATGACCCAAATCTCTTGAATTTGTAGGATATATTAGTGGCTTTGGTGTGACTGTGCCATATCTGGTGCAAGGATATATTTATAATAAAACTAATGGAAATGAAAGGAAAAACAAAATAAAAAAGCTCCTATCTAGCTATAAATATATATATTTTTTGTTTCTTGATCTGTCAATTATGCCTTTCAACCTCTGTATCCAGTACTACAGTATATTGTGTTTTATGGCCACAGGCCATAATGTCTCTCTAAGTAGAGTCAATCTTAACTGGGCTCCTCGCCTAACAAATTTTAAAGAAAGCAATGCAATGATTTTGTTTTATTCAGCAGCTGTATTTCTTCTTGAACAGAAGTTTAATTACTTCTGACATGCAGGCAACTCTCACTGCAGAACGACTAAGCCAACATCCTTGTTATCAAGTTGAACCACCTGAATAAAGATGAGGTGGAAGGCAGCTCCTGGCAAAGTATTTATTGGATGCATGTTGTGAGAACACAATTTCCTGTGGGTGCACAATAATTGGAAATAGCTGTTGAGGATGTTAGCCAGTGTGATACAGTACAAACCTGCCATATTCAGAGACAGCAGTGCATAGTAATCGTGCCTGTTCATTTACATAATGTGATTGTAACAAATCACTGTAATCAGATCAGAGTGCTTGTTTTAAAGAATATAATCTGAGTTTATATTATGGACTGTGCATATCTGGGAGTTCAACTTTAGAAAACCCTGTTGCGGAATAGCCTCAAAACACAACAACAGAACGACTAAAAACTGCATGCAACTGACGTCACGCCCTCATTCAATTTGTGCACTATAAATAATCATTTATATCAATGCACTGCTTATGTTTGAGCAGTGAAAGTATTGAGACACAGGAAAAGTGGACATGCTACATTCAGGGGTCACCATAAAGCTGCAAAATACTCAATGAATAAAATTTTGCTAAATTAGTGCAAAGCTAACTGTAAGCCCCATCAAACTTAATACTTTCAGTAGGACCCAATCCCATAAAAGCTAAATAGACAACCTTCACATAGACAATAAGTGCATGCAATAATAATATATAGTATAATTCCCCACTTAGATGTGTTTGATATATCAAAAAATATAACACATAATAGTTTTAAAAACTCAAAGAACGCATTGACTCTATGAAGAAGGCTAATCCATACACTCCAATTCACTTTTTAGAGCAGTGGTCTCAGCCTTTTCGGAAGTTGTATTTATTTTTTCAAATGTACATTGTACAAACTTAAAATATAGAATATGAACATAACCAAACATAAAAAATAGCTATAAAAAACTGCAGTTATAACACCCATTACCTGCAGGTGGCAGTGTTGCTGCTGCCATTGCTTTCTTTTCCTGTAGGTGGCGCAGGTTGAAATGTAGAACTACATTACAGTGCTCCCTTGTGAGAATCTGCAGCCTGCTAAATGGGAATATGTTTGTAGGTTTTAGGGTTTGTGGTTTGTGAATATGTTCCAAGGTACTTTCACAATATGGTTCCTATGTAAAGAAATGTTTTTAAAAAAGAGAAGAGAGGATCCCCTCATTGGAAATTAAACATCATGCTGCATGCACAAGCAAGGTCTGTACTTAGAGCAGAATGAGATTACATTTGCTTACTGCAGAGACTCCAACAAAATACTTTTCAGTGTTGGCATGTGGCCAGTTTAAGTGACCTCCACTTCAGGACAACATATTTAGTAATTCCCCACCCATCCTCGCCTTTACTTGCTTTCAGTTTGTTATTGCACATACTGTAAACACATACATGTACGATTGTCAGTAGACTAAGCCAGGCTGTCAGTCAGGAGTGTACTGGGGCAGAACAGGACTATCCCCTGAAGGCCCAGCTCTACACAGCAAACTGAAATGTACCAGCCGCTTTTTGTCATTAATATTGCTATTTGATCTCTCAACATGCGAACAGGAAACTACCTGAGCCTGAGCGGTGAAGATAAAAATAATTCAGCCTTATGTTTATACCTGGCAACAGGGAGGATTTCCAGAAACACATCATTACACTGAATCTATTTTTTGAGGAATTCTGATGCGGTTCTAGTTGCGTTATTGTACAAATTACGCAAGACTGTGTTCTAGCTTGTTGTGCGTGCATCAAACCCTCCAGCAAAGCCTAAGAGTAACACACACTACAGAAACGCCCAGGAGTGCGCAGTGCAATGCTTGACATTTCATCAGTCAGGTCCATTGTTGCAACTTTGGCTTCTCATATGCTAGTGCACCAGGGGCTTAGGGGTCATCCAGGACAGGGTTGTGGATTGGGACTGAGGCCACACTGGCATCTACCCTATAGCACTGCTTTCTGATGGTGGAGCAATTCTATTTATATCCTCACACCCACCCACACACACACACACACACACACACACACACACCCACACACACTGGGACTATGGGAATGCAGGAGGCCTCAAGCGCAAACATTCCCCACTGCCAACTCTGTAACCACTCTCATTTGCTACTGCAAACATGATGCTTTAATATGTAATGGGAGCATTGATTAATATAGATTTGCTTATATTAATGTACCCAAGAAATAACTAATGCAATATATGGAATTGTGCATTTGAGGGCCTTTTAGTCATGAGGGTTGTCCTATGTGCTTGGCATAAAAACTGTACATATTTGTAGAAACATTGCAGACACTTAGCAGGACATACACACTGCCCCATTTAACTCTGTCTTGAATATGTAATAAAATGTGAGACAAACTGACAGGACCAGAAGGAGAGAGGAGAGAGGAGAGGGAGGGGCGAATGGTAAGTGGGTGCTGCAGCCGTACTGTAGGCAGTCTCTCTCTCTGCAGTGAAACCTCCCTCTCTGCAGTGTGTGAGGTTTCAAGAACATCAGGGCTCACAGTTACCTCCCCTCATTCTTCTTTATGTCAGAGGGTTTTTTTCACTGAGGCACGAGCACATCCAATTAGTGTTTTTTCTTCAGGTGATGGATAACAAACATGAACACCGAAACAGGGTAACAGAAACAAACCTTGTACTCTGCTGTTGTTTTCCCAAGTGTTCAGACTTCCGATGAAGAAAGTAACAGGTTGAAACAACATCAGTCATGCTTAGATAGACGAATAAACTCTGCAGTCTGTCTTTTCCACTTTGTAATCCCACTAAAGCTGACACTCAATCAGATCTGACTTAGCAAGCAGGTGAACATGCTGAGAAAAAGTCAGTCAGTCAAATAGCTTATGGCCAATACAAAATATAACCAAACATATCCATATGAAGGCTAAATAATGGCTTATTTAATTACCATGTCGATTACTTTTTGCTATAAGAGTGCCTTTACAATAACCTCCAACTGGCCTGATCCCCCATGTCCATGTCCTTGCCAAGTCTTCACACCCAACAACTCACCAAAAATAATTGGTTATAAATATTCAAAAGAAGCAATCATTTGTTTCAAGTGGCAAATGTCAGACAACCTTCAGGTCTTCAGGAGAGGCATGGCACTGAATCGCCCCTCGTCAACATGGGGTGACCAATTACTCCAAATCCCTCTGGCAAATTGGGCAACAAAAATGCAAAGCAGACATTTATGATGGGAGACATGCACACTGCCGCAGACACAAAAAGCAGGGGGATTTACATATAAAGAACAGAGGACAGATTTTGAATGTATTAAAGGAATTACCCTATAATATGGCATACTTATGTGCTTTGTAAAGGACGGAAACCAAGAGCTGTATGTCAGTTTTCATAAGATTTCTTCTATGCATTCATATTTATAACAACATGGCTGTGAATGTCTAATGGTCAAAAGTGATATGTTTCAATGGAGATGACCACTGATTATATTTATTTGATGGCTGTATGCAGAGCAGAGTTCATCATCTATGTGTAGATGAAAACATTTTACAAACTTTCTATTGTGAAGTCAGCTGAAAAGCACCTTTGAAGTGCCATTGTCCTGGTATTTCAGAGGTGTCTTTCAATATTAATAGCGACCCAACAGAGGACGGACTTTGCAAAGATACCTCCAGAGCTTTAATCATATATTTTTGACGTGTTTTCATTTGTCAGCACATCTAAAAAGGGATTATCTAAGAATGGAAATCAGGTCAGTTAAGGCTGGCCAGAAGAGAAGACAGAAGATACCAATCTTTCCCTCCCACTGGACCTGTTTGCCTGGGTTGCTAACTGGTTCATGATGTTGACACATAATAGCATCAGCAGGTCCTCTCATCCATAGAGATTCTGCTGGCTACTCCCCAGCTGTGTGTCAACCTTACCAATAATGGCAGCTGAATAACAAATATACCCTAAAGAAATCACACAGGCCCTTAGAACAACGGGGTGCCGATTTCATAAAGGTTATGTTTCAACAGACAAGTCTGTCTTCATGCAGATGTGTCTCTTTGAATTATATCAATACATTTCTCCCCTCATTAGCATATACAAATACAAAAATCACCAATCAACCACTAAGTAATGAGAAATAAACTGTTGTACTTAAATACACAGTAATGAATGTGACCTTTTTTACTGGCTCAGAGTTTCACTTCTCTTCCTGCATCAGCCAATCAGCAGTGGCTTGTCACACTGTTTCCAGGCTGAGAGCTGCATTAAATATTAATGGTAAGAAGAGCGAGGATTTACATCATACTTTTTTTATACTTTATGAAACTGGACACAAGAGGATATGAGAAATAATGGAAATGACTGAAAGTAAAAGTAAAACAAGATTTCTAATATGCTGGCGTTTGTTTTCTGACGAAGCACTGAAGTGTGCGACTTTTTGAGGTTAGAAAATAGCTAAAGAGGAGGTTAAAATGAAGGATTGTGAAATCTATTTTCACCATGACTACAGATACCACAAGTAAGCTGGAGCCCTTGCACATTGACATCCCTTGACATCTTGGGAATATATTGATGAATTCTCACAGGACCATCATATATTCAGAGAGAACTCATGCTCCACTGAGAAATGTGCCATATGACAAGAAACCTTTTGCACATAGGACATTTTGACACGTCACAGTAGAAAAAATACAGTTGTAAATAATGAAATTAATGATGGCTGAATTGCATTTAGCTGCTTCTGTTTCAGGGTCCTGTCATTGTGTATACTGGCTCACACTTAAATGAGAACAAAGCCATCATTAGTGTTATTTGTAACATCTGTGCTCTTCTTACAATAAAGAGCACAAAATGTCATATTGTGAAAAGAGCCACCAACAAGTTACTGCAAGAACTTGTTATTTTCAAAGAGTATTTCTATACTTTTCATCACAAACACAGTTTGATGACGTTACAATCAATTATAATTTAGATTTAGATTTTTAGAAATTAATTCCTCCAACAAAAATCATCATAAATCAAATAACTTATTTTTATATCAGATATAATTGATGGACAACAATAAATATGCTTTTGTAATATTAAAATTATCACAACACCAATTGAAATTAACAATCCAAAAGCTACATAGTTAAATTCTTATAAAATACAAGATACAAGAGCTTAAATTTGAGCAAAAATTTAAATGGGGCAGGTATTATGTGGAACTACATGTATAGTTTTTTTTAACTTTTCACAGCAGGAAAAGCACAGGTGTAATTAATAACATTAATGATGGCTCCGCACCTTTTAAATGTCTCTGTTACTCTGTCGTGGGAACACTTAAATGGAGGGCAGCTATTATACTGTTAACGTTATTACATGTGTTTAACAGGTCAACAGCTGTGAGAGATGTCTATAGAATTATTTCACAGCATCAATTTTAACATATCATAGCAGGAAAAGCACAGATATTAATAATATCAATAATAGCTGAATTATATTTAGATGAGTCAGATCTAGGCTCTGGTATGAGCATGCTGGTTCACTGGGATGACTATTGGGACACTTAATGGAACTGAGCCATCCATGATGTCATTAGTTACACCTTTTGCTTTTCCCGCTATGAAAAAAGTAAAAATGACTGCTGTGAAAAAGGTCCACTGGAACTACTATTTTACTCAATTTCTTATGTGTGAAGCAACATGTGGATCAACCTCACTGTGTTCATTTTATGATTCTTGGCCTTGATCTTTGGCTCCCAGCTCATCTCTGATCCATATTTAGAAAGGAGTGCAGTGCCCTGTTGTTTGGGGCACCAATTACATTGCTATTATCAGCCTGCTGAAGTGGAAGATGATGTGCTGTGGATGGCTGTGAATGAGCTGAATATATCAGCACCTCCTTTACATCAGCCGTTCTGATTTTTATGAGTTGTATCTCCAGGCAAGGTGTCCACGTTATTTGGTTTTGGCAAAGCAGCAGGTTGAGCGGTGAGAATTGATTGGACTTTGGCTGAGCTATGAAGTTGAGAGGTGCATTATGCAAGATGAACCTGATACTCTCCACCCCATAAGGCTGTCGATGGGAGGTGTTGACCCGCTTATTGATGACTGGACTCCACTTTTTTTTGCTTGAGTAAGCACAGGTTCCCCTCCACCGTGTGGACCTGTGAGGTGTGGCTGGTCATTGATCGATGCAAAACCTGTCTTCGGAAAACAGTCGGTGTATTTGTGCTGCTCACTGCTCTCCATAGAATGCCGACGCAATGCAGGGAGTGGACCACAGACCTGGGACCTATGGGCAACACCACACTCACGCAAGGTAGAGCTCCACTCTTCTTGATAGCTGAAACTGCATGTACCGGGTACTGTGTAGGTTTATCTAGGGACAGAAAAAAATATACACTTTATCTAAACTTTTTGTCTTTAGATTATCTTTAGCTTCGTTACAACCAGTGCAAGGGGGGATTTCCCATGCTACAAATTTCACAATCATTTGAATACCTTGACAGTCATACGTTTTTAATCATGAGACAGCATGAAAAACTGAGTGTACTGTCATTGTTGCACATTTCGCACTTCTGAACACATGAGACAAAGACAGTCACCTGATTTCCAAGTAGATATAATCACTACCAGTGCACATAATTACGCCATTACTGGAAGCATTGCTCTGATTGGACGCAATCAACTATATCCTAGTAATTGTCTTTGATTCTGTGGGATTGAACAGAAACAAAATTTCTGCTGTTTCATTTCTACCATGCATTTCTCTGTTCACCCTCAACTTAGAAATACAGGGCCTCTTAAACTGACTGGATTGTGTTTTCAATAGTTCTGTGATATCCTGCACGATAATGAGGAATAACAAATAAAGAAAAAGTAACAACAACAATAGAAACACCAGGAAAACAACCTCTCTGGCTTTCCCTCTAAATCATTCAAGTGGGATTTGGCAATAAAAGAAAAAAGTCTAACTGATTCTCTTACAGAAATGTTCCATAATTTAGAAGAGGATAAATGAAAGTGATTTCACAAGAGATAAGCAGGGGTGTCACTGTCTTACAGATGGTGATATCATCATCAAGGCAATTATCTGATGTCTCTCTGTCCCACATTACCAAACCCTTTCATGCTTGATATATTTTTTTTAATAAAAACACCCAAAACTGTTCTGAGCCACAAATATTTTTTAGCATAATCAGATTAAAAATAAAACACTTACTTCACACTTCAGAGTAAGGTTATGCATGTATTTTGTTTTTTTCATCCTGAGCCAGTGAGACTTGCTGTGATTGTCTGAAAATGACAGTTAAAGGGGGAAAGGAAAGAGCTCATTTGTAAAATGTGACTGCTGCAGATTGGCGCGTGCTTTGCAGGTTAGTCGTTGGACTTTTTGAGAGTACAGAGCCCTCAGAGACATAAAATTTCAGACATTTGAGACCAGCTGCAAGGGAGAGAGCTGAGTCAGGTGAGGTGCAGACTGCGATTGAGGGGTTCCCTATATTGCTCCAGACAGCAAAATCATCTTTATCTCAAACTTCACCAAAGGACACCATTGGAAGCCTCAATTTTATATTTTTGGATGGCCTCGTATAAAAATGTCATAGATGATAAGGCTCTGCTTTGGTATTTCAGATATCTGAGGCTCAAGGTATGACATTTCCTTTTCTGTATCTTAGACTCAGAATACCCACAGAAAACGATCATTGTAGATGAATCCGGCAGATGGCGCTGTTGCAGTGCCTCAAGCAACCAGCAGCATCCAGAGCAGCGCGCATCCTTTACTGTTGAAACAGTCTGTATTGAAGCTTTCCACTTCAGCATATGTTTGTAGGGGTGAGAAGGAGCAGCACGATGGTACTTGTCTCCGTCAACCCGGATGAGGATTTAGATTTACAGTAGCAGCCCCGCTCAGTGGCCTTAAGGATGTACGGGGATGGAGAGGGCACTGTGTGGGACCGGGTCGGACGGCCCCACCGGGACTGTATGTGCTACCTTGGACCTCCTACTACTTTGATGCCCATGTAAGATATTTAAACTTTTTTTTTTTTTTGAAATGCATTGCTGCCGAATGACAGAAGTAGGGACACCTGTTGCGCGCATGATTTTGCAGGTGCATCGATTGAGTAAATTGACTTTAATGGGCAGAGGTGTTGTGAATACAATTAATTTTTTTCCCCAATTAATTTGATTGATGTTTTTAATCTAACTGGACGATATTGCCTTATAATGTTTGCTTGGACTTCACTTTCGTCCACTTCTGTAAAAAAAAAAGAAAAAAAAGAAAAAGAAAAAAAAAAGAGCTACGATTAGACAACGATATGGCAGCATTGGGTAACATTTTACTCACCGATTTCTCTGAGTGGTTCAGTAAAACATCTTCTGCTTTCACAGGTTGACGCTTTCATAACACCTGTGAGGTTTTATCAGGTACTTCAGAGTTTTATTGCTGCATTATTTAACGAACCTTTTTTTTTTTTTTATTGTTTTATGTTTTATCTCACCTGCTGCAAGCAAAGACACAAGTAGCCTATATATCTCCTCTCCTCTCCTCTGCATGACCAAAATGATATCTGATAGGCTGCTGTGTAGTATGAGCAGGCTGGGCGCAGTTTTGTGCTCCAGTGCCTACACAGGAAGCCCGGAGCTGTCACAAGTGTTTCCTCTCCATCTCTACAAATCACTTATGATCGATTCATTAGTTTCAAATTCCTATAAGCCTATAATATGAGTTGCACAGAACATAGTAGGCCTATACAACAGTTGCAAGACCAGTCACTTTCGTTTAATGTCTTTCTTATTGTTGCTCAGCGGACTCAGGTCCAGTGAAGGATGATGAGAGGCGCTGCAGGGGCCCTTAACGCTGGTCTCTGTGGATCATACAACACTGACTTCCCTGTTTTAGCCAAGGAGAGCTCTTATATCATCAAGTCATATTCAGACTTTATAGGGCCCCTTTCCCCTTTTTTGCCCAGAGCTCTCACTTTGTCTTGTACCACCGCCACCCCTTGTTCTCTCTTCCCAGCGGGATGCGCAAGTCGCCCGACGTGAGCCCCAGAAGGCTTTCGGACATCAGCCCTCAGCTCAGACAGCTCAAGTACCTGGTGGTGGACGAGGCCATCAAAGAGGACCTCAAGTCTTCCCGCTCAGTTGAGGACATCAACAGCGCGTCCATAGAGGAGCGGATTTTGCGGATCACCGGCTATTATGGATATCAGCCTTGGAGTGCGAGCTACAAAAGTGAGTCCAGCAATGTTGCAACACTTAACATGCATGGGGTTGTTAACTTCTGGCACTGTAAAACATGCAGTGTTATATGCAGTGGCCAATGAGATTTCAGGTAGCCTACATAGTCTATTAATGCACTGTTGGATCATGCAGCCAGGACTGGGAACATAATAATTGCATATAAAGTGTTATAAAGTGCACTAGTCTATGGACAAGCAATTGCAGGTTTCACACTGTTACTGTAAGAGTCCATATAGGATAATGGAGATCTCCCTGTTCCATTCGTTGGCCAATTAGAGACAGATTTAGACAGTTTAGGGCCCCATGATGTGTCCCCCTGAATCCCAGCACTCAACTTTTTTCGATCTGTCTTTGGATCCTTTATATTAACTTGAATTAGTTGTTTATAGAAAGCTTTCAAGAGCAAGATATCTCTCCTAGATGAGAAAATAATGATGTAAACACAATGTCAGTCACCAAGATTTGCACTCTCCCTTGACTCTGAGAATTAGTTGCTAAAGCATCATTGTTGCTTCTGGTTGCCGCAGACTGTGGAGCTAATGTTTGCTTCAGTGGAGCTTATGGAGCTTGGAGTCACACAGTGGAAATGTTGCTGGGAGCAGTTGATTCTTTGAAGAAAAAAAAGGCTGTCGATGCAGCTTCTATTTTCCTCTCTCATTGTCTTTGTCTGCATCACTTCAGTAGATTTGCATCATTCTTTATGCAAAGCAATAAATGGCTGAGCTGTAACTGCTACTGATTCTGGCTGTATGGTGTGATGGGTACAGTCGTGCTTCACTTGTTTTGTGGCCATATTTTTGCTGTGGTGGTGTCAGCACAAACCACAATCAACTGTCAGTCTTTCGTTCATTTGTTTGTCATTGCTGCTCTGATGTAAGTACATTCAGTATGATTTTGCCAGCTGACGACCTTTGGCCATGAGCTGCTGGCAAATTTTGTGAATTTCATAAGAGAGACTGCAATATTAAACAGCTGCCAGGCTACTTTAAAATTCATAGACCTATACCTAACCTCTGAACACTGCAGACTTCACAGGACATGTACTGCCCAGATTTTAATTTGACTTAACTTTTTTCTTCTCTACTGATGATATGTTACGGGAAAGGATTGTCAAAAAAGGCAGAATATTCCACTTTAAGTGTGACTCAGTTGGGGGACTGTGGGGACCATGACTCAATACTAAAATACTTTTTATTGTAAAAAGAATAGGGATATATATTCATTTTAATTTGATGAAATGTAAGCATATAACACTTTATTCTGTCCCCTCTCGGGCCATCTGGGTGCCAAAGCAATGGTAGTCAAATATACTTAACACTATTGTATACATACTTTATTAAGGTCTTTTGATAGACATAAGTACTTTTCATATTCTAATATACTGAACTGTTATTCAAGAGGGGCATAAGAAGCCGGGCTGTACTTCAACGGACATCCGGTTAGTCGTTGGTCACCAATACCGCTGAAATACCAAATAGATCAAATATATGAGATTTTGTTTTATTGATGTAAGTAGTAATAATCTGTTTAACTATCTAGTGCGTTTATTTGATTAGTCTGCCTAAATTCAATCATGGAACCATGGCCATTTATCTGCAAGTCATTTACACTTAAAACTATGGTTTGAAATGATTCAAGCAACTCATTATCTATATAGCTGTTATTTTCCATTTAGCCACAAAATCATATTAGCTGTTATGGAACAGACTTGCAGTAATAGCGAGTATTGCTTGTTAGAGTGGGTTTTTATTAAACTGAATGACACAAGTGTCCATTCTCCCAAAAGCACAGACACTTCACCGTTAATGGGGAAAATTGGTTTTATTTAATTCTAAAAAACTCTGTCCATGTTAATGTTCACCTGAAAACAGACACTTCTTATTTTATATAGTCTAGTCCTTCCCCTTTAATACTGCTTTATGGAGTCATGTTGCCAATTAAATATTTCATGATGAGTTGCACTGTTGTATGAGACACTTCTCTGTGTGCATGGCCATCAGGGAATATGTCACTTCTCAATTAATTGATGCTGCATTTGCCTTTCAGGAAATGTTTGTTCAGCTTACTCCTATTTCAAACAAACTGAACCCAAAGCAAAATGAAAATCAGCCAAATCGGTTCACCGTGGCCCACCTAGTTGCAGCTGTGCTTTGTCTCACTTGTCACACATTGCACACAATTGCGTGCCATGTGTTAAACAGAAGCAGCCCACAGCCCTCTCCAACACGCAGGACCTGACTACTCAGGACCCACTGGCAACTGAGTAGAAAGCAATGGCAGTAATGGCTGGAGAGTGGAGGGCTGATGCTGAAGGCAGCCAATTTCAAGAGAGGTGGGAGGCTGAGTACTTCCAGTAGAGACTGTTTGTTTCATTTACCACTAACCTTTTCCTGATTGGTGCGCGTGCTCTTTCACACAGGAGTAAGCAGAGTGAGAGTGAGAGAGAAGCTAGATAGCCATGACTGAGGTTGAGGATGAAAGGTGGCTATATAGCCTGGATTTACTGTGCAACTCATCTCAATATCGTGAATACTGCAGGGATCACAAATGTGCAGGCTGCTGTAGAAGCCACCCAAGCATAAATGCATGTGTAAAAGAACCAAATACAACATGAAAACCCTGCTAGAGTGAGTCGCTTTCAAATGAGTAGTGTGCATGCAAACTCAAAGCACAATTAAGCAGGAGTTTTGCTTTTGATATGATGATTCAAGATATGAGTTAATTATACTGCAGGTTTGTCCCTTTCATCCCAGAATGCCAGAGTTCTTTCTTCAGCCTGTGTTTAGCAGATTTGGACCCAAGTATGTATGTGAAAGAGGCATCCTGCTGTGTACCTGCAGTGTCCTGGGTTTGAGTCTTGTCTGGGACTCACACTTATCTCTTTATCCATGGCAGTAAATCAATTGAGACAGAAATACAGCCAAAATGCCAATAATCAATTCTCTTCTCTGTGAGAGAAAAACTCAAAGAGGTCGTAGGTGGAGGCATTGATGTCTATATCAAAGAAAAGGTCATTGGTTACCGGGGAAAGGTTACTGGAGAAAAATACATTAGTCTACAATATCTATATGTCATAAAAAGCAACTTGAGGCTCATTATTTGATCTAGCATTCTTCTACTATCTTGTTGAACTACATGGATAAAGATTTGACTTTCACTGGCCAGCTTTGACCTAAAGTAGCAAGAAATGAAAGCAGTCCTGCAGAGATTCTGAGATAATATCTAACTCATTTATGTTCATCCACCATGGGGGATTACTTCCCCAGAATTCGAACAAAATGTCATCTTATAAAAACCTACCCATGACATGTTTAATAAAACATGAATTAATGTTCTCTTCTTAAACTGATTAGAATTTTGCCCGGACAGAGATTGAATTTATATATTGCTGCTGCGGGTTAACTATTACAGATACGAAGGTGCTCTTTTCACAGGCAGGGAAAATGAAAAGTAAAAACCTGTTTCAAGTTGCAGGAATGTCATCAAGTGATGGGACCGCTTTAAATCACCTGCAATTAAATATCTTTGGGCATTGACCTGATCTTGAAAAATGGCAGGGACAATTTAAACATTCTTATATTTTTTACAGTGCAAAAAAAGATGATTGTCATACCTGAAACAGTTTTTGTTTCTTTTGAATATTTAAATGTTTCTTGCATAGACAAAACTTTTGATTGTGTGGTATCCAAAAGTGAAGTAAAGTGTATGCTTATAGTTGCTCTTTTGGAAGACAACATAACATCAGGAGAGCTCTTTGCCAGTTGCATCCTTAATGCACATTTTAATGACAGAAGGTAGGTTTTTCAGTCATGAGTTAATTCCACGGTCAAATTTAGGCTGAAAAGCTTGTTTTACTTCTGATACTCATAGAAGAAAATGCTGTTTTCTAAGATTAGGCCTTTCTGAAATTGTCCCTTTAGGTTTGTCAAGTTCCACTGAGAAGCGAAACATTTGTCAGACAAAGAGACTTTGTTCTTTTCCTAATTTACTCTCACTATGTATCACAAATGTAGCGTCCCCTCTGGTGCAAATTTAGAGCTTCACGAGGCATGAAATGAGGTTGGATTCTATTTTGAGCTCAGGGTTTGGGCATGGTGAGACGCACAGCGGAGCAGGTTGGAGAGAGCCTATGTACCCCATATACACATTCACTGCTGGCAGTAGCAGGACAGCTGGGAGGGAAGGGCAAGGTATGGCCGACTGCGACTGAGAATGACTCCTTTAAATGCAGCTGGAGTGGAAGAGAAAGAAGGGAATAGTTATGCAGAAACACACTCTCGCTTGCTCAGTTCCTTACAGACAAATCCAGCTTGCAAAGATCATTGGTTACAAATTCCACAAAGTCAAATAGTTTCCTCCTTTTTACACCTACATCATTGAAGATGCAGAAATGGTAGTTTTTTTATTGACCGTATATCCTCAATAGACCACAGTGCAATGCAGCCACAAGATGTTGATTGCAACTGAAGGGAAAAACTAACCTTTTCTCACATGGAAGGACTGTTGCTCTCTTATAACACACAGCAGAGTGCAACACGCTCAAGCATGTTGTCTGAGGGTTGTGGAAAGGCACTCTGGGAAATGTTTTCAATCACATGCTGAAATAGATGAAAATTAGTGGAAAAATGAAGAAAGTGCACATAATATACAAAAGAAGTCACAGACTGATGATACGTATCAGTGTAAGCAGGTAAAATTTCTCTTAATTTTGTAGCCTTGGCATTATTCAATTGATGATGTGTAAATGGTGCATTATATGAGAGAAATACTAGCATTTCAGCTGTGTCATCAAGTTAGTAGAGGATAAAATTGCAGTTTTATCCTTTTCTTTCTCCTTTTCACAGTGTGTATTAGATTGGAAGTGAAATCTCTCCAATCTTCATCAACTACATCCACATCTGTAGGCTTCATTCAAGCTAAGCGACTGCAGGCACAGGTCTTGTCATAGGCTGATGTTCAGTCAAGGGGCTAGATCACATACGTAGATACACAGAGTCAATATAACACACACACACACACACACACACACAAAATGTTTCCATGCTCACATGCACGCGTTATTCACAAGGAGACAGAGCAAGAAGAGATTAAGGAAAAGGAGACAGCAACATTACAGTATTAAAGTAAACAATACATTACCCTGAAGAGTTTCATCTCTCCAGTGCTTCTCTGTCTTTATGCATACATTTTTAAAACACTGCTACATGTTTTAGTGATATGCATAACATACAACATACTAAAGTATATCAGTACCCAAAGGACTTGAACATCATGGTGTGTTTAATGTTTTATGTAAATGGGTTATATGACAGCGGGACACATATTTATGAGTTTTGGGTATATTTCAAATCCATATGGTGCTCATTCCAATATCTGACATACTGGCTGAATGGGATTATTTAGACGTGCAGTTCTTTTTCACTTGTGGGTATTTATGTATCAATAAGCGTGGTCTCTCTGAACCCATCGCCAAAGGAGCTGAGGCATCGTCTCTATAGGAGTAGAGCTACTGAGCAGCAAATTATCCTGCTTCAGTTCACAGTCTCAGTCGACCAGAAGGACTTGAAAATCAGCAGCGAGAAGAACAAGCTCACAATTCAGTGCGAGAGATATTTCCAATGGTATCTTGTGAGCTTATCCTGATTTAAAACAAAAGTAACTACAGATTCAGTGGAACACTGCGAGCATTTTGGTCCCGTTCTGTATGAATTTAATAGGAAAATATTTTCAATTTGGTTCAACAAGATTAATAAGAATTATTTATTTCTGCAGTGTATTGTTACAGGTGTTACCATGTCTTTAAAAGTTACCACTCACCAAAATCAAAGAAAGAGCTTTTAACTCCAACCAGTCCTCTTATTATTTCCCATGTTTCAAAAACTGTTTGAGCTGAGTAGTTTCATGTTTTGTCCTAGCGGTGCAAGCAAGGCTTCTCTGAACAAGTGTATTTTGGGCTTTTTTGTTGCCATCTCCAGTACAGAAGAAGCAGCTTCTGTTGCATAACATCACATCTATAATTGAATGCATAGATCATCACACACCTGCTACAGAGGTCCTTGCTTGTGCCCAGTGGACTGGAGGATCTGCAAATCAGCCGTCTGACTCTGAAGAAAAAAAAAAACCCATCTTGTCTCTTTTAGCTGCTTGTCTTTGCTGTCAGTGTCATCCAAAGTGATGGAGATTACTGACGATAGAGGGGGGCGGCTGCAGAGGAGCAAATGAGACAGCCAGTTCAGAGAGGGCTTGGAACAATATTGTAGAAAAGCTTTGACTATTTCTCAAAGGAACCTTTTGGTATTTTTTTTTTTGCACAGGGACACTTTCCTTGATGGAAAGCAGAGTGGTAAATATATTGCATGCATGGACTTGTGGAGCATCTTTATATCTTATGTAATAGTTGAGACAACTGGTTGCCTTAGCCTGGTATTGTTAGTGCTTGTGTTTCTCAGAATTAATTCTGAAGACAATAGTAGTAACTGAATTGCAGCTGTAATGCTTCGTCCTCAGCGCTCGCTCTTCCTTGAAATTGAAATCCTGCCAGTTTATTGCCAAATCTTGTCCTGCTGTCATCCCTCTCTCCTCCTCACTTCTTTTATCTGCTGTTAATTAGAAGTTGTGAAGTGATGACTCCTACCTCTGCGTAATTAATCCCTGGTCTGCTGTGGCCATACACAGCACATCATTGTCAGTGTTGGCCACAGAAGAGCAGTACTGAGGAACAGAGTGAGCAAAGTGTAAATGGGGTTGTGCTAGTAATTAGGAGGCTTATCTGGACATCTTGATGGGAGAGGGTGAGTATTGATGGCAGCTAGCAGCACTGATACACACAAACGCAAGTCCTCACCTGCTGCGATTAATTAGTTTGAATCTGTTGGCCAGTTATTAAATTTTGGATATAATTTCGTGTCCATTATGCAGTTAGAACTAGTGCAGACATCGTTTAATACAACAGAGAAAAGGGTTCAAAAACTAGGCATTCTTGACGCTTGCATTTGTGCCAAGTGTGGAAAGTGTGGAAAGAGTAAAAAAAAGAAAGAAACAAAAGTCAGCTCTATATTTAGCTCAGTCATGTAGTTTTAACATTGGTTTGGGCAAAAAGTATCAACTGACCTAGTTATGAAAAGTTTGGCACCACTTTTCAAGATTAACTTTATTGTCATTCACACTATACACAGGACAAGTGCACAGCAGAACAAAATTATGTTGCATCTGGCTCAAGAATGTAAAAATTAAACACTAAAAACTGACAAAAGTAAAATATAATAAGTTAATCATATAAACATAATGTAAACAACCATGAGTGTATTGCACACAATGAATAAAATGGCACATCACTGAATAAAAGCTAGTTACTAGGCCAGGACAGTCTGAGTGTGCGTGCATGAGTCAGTGGATGCACGGATGTGATGTGGCGGCGAGGGGGGGAGGCTCTGGGAGAACCTGGCAGTTCTGCACCGTATGCCATGGTATCTCTTGCCGGAGGGCAGAAGGGCAAACAGTCCATGATAGGGATGAGTGGGGTCCCCGGCAATGTTGGTGGTCTTGGTCAAGCAGCGTGATTTTCTCAGCTGTCCTTACCAATCTCTGCAGGGACTTCCGGTCTGAGGCATTGCAGTCTCCATACCAGAATGAGATGCAGCTGGTCGGTACACTCTCTAAGCAGCCTCTGTAGAATGCGGTGAGGACGGGAGGGGGGAGGTGTGCTCTCCTCATCTGTCGCAGGAAGTACAAGCGTTGCCGGGCTCTCTTGGCTAGATATGAAGTGTATAGGGTCCAAGTCAGGTTGTCTGTGATGTGCACTATTTGCTAGAGCAAGCCTACCCTTCTCCATTTCAGATTTTCAATCATATTAAACCTTTAGAAAAAAATTTAAGCATATTTTGCCTTTTTATGCCAGTTTTGCATATCCCATCACCATCACATTATCTTCCTGCGGTTATATTGCTTTTCATAATCTATATTCCCCAAGCATTATGTAGGCTAGGTGTCAAACTTGCTGCATGACCGACAGCTGACCTTTTTGCTGCATCTGAGCCTCAGATGGTACTGAATCCAACACTAATCCACAGGTGTTAGTCACACTGTTTCTTTTTCTGATGATTAGGAGGCATTCCAATTAGAGAGATGGAGTATGGCTGCAGTGAGAAAACATTAGAGAGTCGATTGGCAAACAAGTTGTTGTGTAGTAGGCAGTTATACTGAGAGTACAGTTATACTTGATTTCTAACTGTTTTATTACCTCACTAGTGTTTGTTAAAGCCACGTTACTCAATATTTTTATATCATCTGTGGGTCAAATTAGTGCGTGTAATGGAAGAGGGGTCGTACGTAGTGGCA